>NW_020172826.1:2622350-2756940 GCF_003031525.2 Neophocaena asiaeorientalis asiaeorientalis
TTTTTGGGTTTTTTTGGGGGAGGGCCAAAAAGGGGGGGGTTTTTTTTTTTTTTTTTTTTACCAATACCTGTGTGTGGAGCAGAACTGTAGATGGTGGGTACATTCTTGGCATTTAAGAGTCCTTCTGAGGGTGCTTCCATGCAGGTAGTTGTTTGTTGGAAATATGGTCAAAATTCTCTACACTTACACTATTGATTCCTTTCAGTTTTGTATCCATTCTGTGGTGAGCTGATTTGGTGGCATACAGGTAAAAAGATGTGATAGAAGCTGCTTTGTGTGCTAAATAATAAGTAAAAATTAATTATAGTAATTGATGTTCCTGAGATCAACTTTTCCTTTTTTAAAAATAGGAATGCAATTTCTAAATACATATTTTCTAATATAGTTTTATTTCAGGTTTTTTTTTGTTTGTTTTTTTTTTTGCGGTATGCGGGCCTCTCACTCTTGTGGCCTCTCCCGTAGCGGAGCACAGGCTCCGGACGCGCAGGCTCAGAGGCCATGGCTCACGGGCCCGGCCGCTCCGCGGCATGTGGGATCTTCCCGGACTGGGGCACGAACCCATGTCCCCTGCATCGGCAGGCGGACTCTCAACCACTGCGCCATCAGGGAAGCCCAGGTCTTTTGTTTTGAGAACATACATCCATTTCCCAAACTTCATTCACATGCCAGTTTCAAGATTTTTCCAATATTTCTACATGAATTTTGTTAATATGTGTGTATTTTAAACTTCATCTTAACAATAATACCTGGAAATCAAGGTTTGATGTTTTAGGTTGCATCTTTCTATTTATAACAAAACAAGTGCATGATTATCAAAATGAAAGCTGTTCACCTGTGTACCATGTAGAATTAATTATGAATCATCACAATTTAAGTACTACTTTTAGGAAAAACTATTACATACCATCCTTAAAGTCACCCTTACTTAGCCAACGTAGTTTGACACCATATTTAATTATGGATTTTTTAGGCTAAGATTAAAAGGAATTTCTATTTCCTGGGCATGCACCAGTTGAAGACATCAAAGATATGGGAAGCATGTAGCCAGGATGAAATTAAAATTTTGCCTTGTGTAATAAAAATGATGTAAAATTCACCTATGAAGGTAAAGAAAAGTGGTTTACCGAGGTATATCTTTCTATATATTTATGTTTTGTTAATATATGTGTTTTGAACTTTGCTCTTATTGATGTCCATTTGTGAAAAGGACTGGTCACTTCCATTTAGCATTAAGAGACTCTGAGTCTGTCTTCAGTCTTTACAAATGACAAACTATTAAATAGAGCACACATATGCAGATGAACCCAATTTTGCATGTAATGTCATGTATTCATTTTATTCTGTACAAAATCTCCGTATAAAAAAGTGAAAGTTACTTTTCCATAGAATCATGGTGGCTGATCATCTATTTATTATTCCTTGGTCCTCCTTTTCATGAACTACACCTGTTACTCAGGCAATATAGTTAGGTTGGGACCTTGGTAATAGAACAGATCAAAATGAATTGGACTATGTGGGAATTGAACTGAGGACCAACTTTGACCTCATCAACACAATGATATAGTCAGCTAAGGCTGTCAGATTCAACACTCATGGAAACACTCAAAGGAAAAACTCATTTCAAGGAGAAGTTGAATGTACAGTTTTTACAGCATTCAGCTTTGTAGATAGAAGATTAAAAAGAGAATTGTAAAAAAATATCAGAGAGCACATCCTAAAGTTGGATTTTTATCTCTGTATATTTATTTCTGTTTCTTATCTTGTAGTCAGTGGTAGGAAAATGCTTAGGAAAGAGGACTACTATATTAACAGATATAGTCGCCTAGAATGTGACTGTAAGCTATTCGAACATAGTCACTCTACAAGCATCCTTGAAATCATGCTAATTGTACTGGTGCCAGTCACATGAGAATGAACTTTCAGGGGTCCATTTCAACTGTTGGAGACAAAGAACAGGCTGACCTCTTCTGGGTGGAGTGACTGGCTACTATAGCTATTATTGCTGCCACTTAAGCAAAAAGACCACGTTCAATGAGAAGGTTAAGGTTAGGATTTCCTAAGCAATAGACTATAGAGGCAGTGAAGGTAGTCTTTATTCAGGAACAGGACACACATGTATAATAGCCTGTGGGGTGTACCTCTCTGGCCACTTTTGTAGATGTAAGAAATAGCATTAGTTCAGAATCATCAAAGGACAATTCTCTACATAGTTCTTTAAAAATCTTTATTGAAATATAGTTCACTTACAATGTTGTGTTAGTTTCAGGTATACAGCAAAGTGATTCATTTATACATATATATATGTATAACTGAATATATATATTCTTTTTCAGATTCTTTTCCATTATAGGTTATTGCAAGATACTGAGGGTAGTTCCCTGTGCTATACAGTAGGTCCTTGTTGGTTATCTATTTTATACAAAGTGGTGTGCATATTTTAATCCCAAACTCCTAATTTATCCCTCCTCCACTGCCTGTATATTTCTGATCACATCTGAAAACTTGTTTTCCTCTTTAAACTAACGACAGGAAGCTTAAGTTTTTCCTCCCCCACTTCTCTCTTTTTTATCCCATTTTTCTCCTGAAAGACATTTTCTTCATACTTGTTTTCCACAAACAATTTTATTGTTGAACTCTTTAATTTATCTTGACCTTGAATTCCTTGTTTGGTAACTATGAGTTTGTGTTAATGATACTCTCCTGGTACCAGGTGTTCCCTTTCCCAATCTAGACTGGGCTTTTGAGGAAGGTATGATTTGAAGAGCAGCCCCTTCAGCCCCCCAATACCCTTGATTGTGTCCTTAAAATTAAATTATTAGTAATTAATTTATCTATTTCAGTTATTAATTGAGCAGCTACTGCATGCCAAGCACTGTGATAGGTACTGAAAATAAAATGGTGTGCAAAAACAGACAAAATATGGTGTTTCACAGCACTTGCAGTAACCTAATAATAGTTGCAACAATTATCTTTTGAACTTTGAAGCCCCCATTCTAAAGCAAATATCTCTGGGACTAAATACCAAAAGTTTAGCTGTTAATGCTTTAGAGGGGATTTGACTTCAAGCTGAGAGGAAGACTCTGTAGAAACAGCTTTAGATTTAGTCACTTGAGAGACAGGACACAGGATAAGAGGAAATGCCATTTTGCTTACAGCATTGATTTGAGAAAGTGCAAAGCTGGTGAGGGTGTCCTGAGGGCTGAGTCTATATATTGAGAGATAAGAGGAAGCTAGAGCCTTCATTTGTTTGCCTTTCTTTGCCCATTATTATTGTTTTTCTGGAGGGTGTAGAAATTAGATGTCTGAGTTTCTGAAAATTCATCTCAGTTGCCCTGGTTTAGTCATTAACCTTGCGTTTGTTTTGCAGGTAATCCGTTATGGCTTTTTTCATTTTCTAATGTGTATTCCCCAAAATTGACTATCTTTTTGACTGTTTACATGTTATTAATGCATATATTCAAAAGCTATATGGTGTTATCTTCCTAAGAGTATAAGATCATTATACTAAAAGGCTTTGAGTTAGAGTTTGGGAAACTTTTACTCTTTGTTCACCATTCTTGATCTCAAGAAATGTATGCTTTCCTCCAATATTTACTTTTTTTTATACCAATATCTAAATCATTCAAAAGATAGAGAACCATATGTTCTCTATGTTAAGTGACTTTAGGTCATCCAGATATTTTTATGTGAGAGCAATAGGTTGTTTGCTCACTTTTATAACAGCACAGTTGTTTGAAATTACATATTCTTTTGATTGGGATTATATAATCTTAATAAGATATTATTCTATTATATCATTGTGGAGCTTAGCACAACTTATACTGTGCCCTACTAACCAAAATGGTTATTTCCCCTGATCTAAGGAGGAAGTACTCTGAATCACTTCACCCTGATATTATAATCATGGTAAAGCTTAATAGCAATCCGTTGCAAAATTCAAATTCAAGGTCTTCATTTCCATTCATGTCATTCCACAAAACCTCTCTGGCTTGATGGGGATTTACCCACTCATTCATTTTCTTCAAATTCTGCCTCTTTCTTTTCTCCCGCATCTAGTCCATGACTAGGTTTTGTTAACTGTACCACCAGAATGTTTCTCATGCTCATCAGTTCATTTCCATCATCTCTGACGCTGTCTATATTTAGCTCCTTATTTCTTCTCAACCAGAAAATTGCAAACCCTCCACCTACTTCCTTTGCCTTCGGTGCACCTCTGTGAGCCTGACCCGTCTCGAGTTCAGCTCTGATTGTGACTTTTTCTAACTGAAAAGATTTCAGGCACAATGGAGATATTGCTGTCAGAACCAAGTCTCAGATCCTGTGCTTGCATTTACGGCCTTCTACAATCCAGCCATAATTTGTCTTTCCAGTGTTAGCTTCCATTACAAGCTCCCCTTCCCATGTTCCTGTACACTGTTCCCATCTCATGCCCTTTATCTTACCCTCCAGAAATTTATCCACAAGATTCCTTCCACCTGACTTTCCCTTCCCATACTCTGACCTTCAAAGTCCGGATCCATTCCTCATAAATGCCACCTTCCAAGCAAATTTTCCCATCCTCCAACCAGAAAACATTTCCACTTTCTCTCTTCTATTATTACATGTATTATCAGAGTTACTCTGAGTTAAAGTTATCTGTTGTGTTAGTTGTATGTATTCATGCATGTGTCAGTCAGATGAAGGTATGTAAAGCTGTCTTTGTTGAATTCAGTTTGATAATATTTTGCTGAGAATTTTTGCATTTATGCTCATGAGAAATATTGGTCTCTAGGTTTCCTTTCTTGCAATGTCTGTCTGGTTTTGGTATTAGGGTAATGCTGACCTCAGAATGTATTGTATTTGGACGTATCCTCTCTGCTTCTGTTTTCTGGAAGACATTATTGTAGCAGAGAGGATATGTCCAAATACCTAAAATGGGAGCTTAGATTGTTGATTTTAGATATTTCTTCTCTTCTAATAGCACTATTAATTTCTCATGATGTATGTGAAAATTATCATAAGATGGCACATTTCTGAAGCTAGCAAGTGTGTCTTGCTCTTCTTTGTATTTGCCCAGGTCACAGGGAAGCATCCACAAATCAACATTTTCCAAACCTCAGTCATTCCCATTTTGTCTTCGTGTTTTGCCGTAGTCTTGTGCCATTTATGATAATAATTAATATTTTTAGAGAGCAGCACTTTTTAAATTAAATTAACATCCGTAGAATGGAATCTTTTAATTACAACTATAAGTTAAAAACAAAAATGTTTCCCATAAATAGAGGTTGTCTTGCAAAGTAAATATTAAACTATTAAAATGAAAATATTGTTTGAATACTGTCTAAAGTCTTCTCAAGTACCAGCAGTGATCTTTGTAGCATGCTTTTGGAAACACTACAACAAGTATTAGTGAAAGAGGATGCAAATATATGTCAAAATTCTTTCCAATGTTTGGAAATTTTTTTACTTTATTTTCTTGGGGTAACGTATAGCAGCATTAACACAGTGTTTGATTTAATGTGAAGGGAAAAAGTATTCAGTTTGTAGTCAGAAGACTTGGATTTAAGTGCTCTGTTTTTCTACCTGCTGCATGATACAGAAAGTCACACAGATCCTCACTGGTAGCATCAATGTTACCCACTTGATTGTGTTGTTAGATATAAATGAGATAAACGATGACTATGCTTTAAATTTTTCTTGTTTTATGGAAATATGATTCTGAACAGATATGCCTGTATCTAACCCTATATAGTGTAGAATTCATGGTGTACCAGAGATTAATTACTTGCTTTTTTAGCAAGATTTGTATAACTTTTTCTTTTGAAATGAATACTCATCCAGAGGCATAGATAGTTACGAACTGCCAAAGAAGATTTATATTAAAGAAAAATTTTAAATCAAAATTAGTGGAGAAAAGAATTTGGAAAAACTTTTTAGCTTGGAAAAATATTTCTTTCTGAGATTTCCTTAAAGGTGAAAAACCTATTCTTTTTTCCTGGGTGTCCACAGTTAGAGTACGGTAGTAAATTGTACCTGCTATTTTGGTAGGTCAAGCCAATGGGCCTTACCCTTTCTTTTTTCTATTTCTTAAGCTTCTTTTACTCATTCTTTTTTTATTGTCAGAATCTTCTAAGCAGTTATTTCAGAATTGCATACAAAGAAGATGATGAGCAATTGTTTGGTACCATATAAGCAAAAATCCCTAAATGATTGTTTCACCCATTAAATGAATGATTAGTTTCTGAGCCACTATACTAAGTAGTTGGAATAAGAGCCATGGCAAATTAACAAATAGTTTGTGAACCAAACAAAAGTACATCTTAAGATACAATTTCTCTTAAGATAAAATTCCTCTTAAGATTAAGTTCCCAGAAACATTTTTAATTAAGGATCAAGTTTTTTAAAAAGGTGCATCTGGGAAGTGATTTAGTACAGAAGCATTAGAAAATTTTGTGAACATTGAAGCAATGGGAACAATCTTTGGATTCAATGGCAGTCATAGTTTTTTGAGGACACGGTAATGTCTGTATTCTGAAGTATAATGAATAAGTAAGTAAATTTAATTTTTTTACATAGCCTAATTTAATAGTGCGTACTCTTGACATGAATAGCAGACATAATCCTGCCTACATAGATAATCAAAGGTCTGAAAACTACACTTTCAGTGAATATGTACCCTTTGAGCAAGACTAATAATGAAGAATGGGAGCCAGGTCCTGTGATATTTATGCAACTGCTAAACTCTCACTGAAGTCAATGGAGCTTGCTTACGTAAGGGCTGCAAGCCTTAGCCTCCAGAGATTAAAGGGGAAAAAAATCTTAAACTCTTTCAACATTAATATTGCCTGTAAGGAATCCAGCCATGATCTAAGCCATGGAGCTTTTTGAACCTAGCAAGTAGAAGGGTAAACAATAAACACTAGTTATTTTAAGCACGATCTCATCAGAGTTCAATGAGAAGCAATATTATATTTGATCTCTAAGGTATGAATACTTGTATATCACGATTAGACATTTTTATGTAACCCATTATCCAAACAATGGCTTAAGTCTGTGGTATTTAATAAATCAAGGTTCCATGGCCATGGGGCTGAGTGGGAGTGGGGATGAAGCATCTTCTCTCCATTTTTTTTTCCTCAGGTGCAATTCTGTGTTAATATAAGAGAAGTGTGGCCTTCCTTCTCATAGTACTAAAAGTGAGATAATCCCTGTGTAAGAAATCAGTAAGTACGGTCTGCTTAATCTAGTCCCAGTGTGAAACTGTTGACATTTGTTCTTTTTTCTATCATTATGTGACTGGGCCTGTTTTGTGCTGGATTAAGCACAAATCTCTTATGCAGCACATTTGGCATGTTACTAGTAGTTTAATTTCATTAATAATGTATGAAGAAAATGTAATCCACGATGAGGAAGGAAAGAAAAGTATTTTTTTTTTTTGCTTCTCTCAAATCCTTTGGAATGAGTAATTATTCAACATTTTATGTTTGATGTTATACTGTACAGTTGAACTCCTGTAATGATATTTAAAAAAGAAACTTTGGCAAATGCTTGCCCAAAACACACGTTTTAAAATTTTAAATGTGATTTACTGATGGCCAGAACTTGTTAAACATAGTAGGAAATTAAATATTTATTCAGCTTATTTCATTTTCAGGGTCATAAATGCTCTTTCTGAGTCATCCCCAAGAATGACTCAGAATTACACCAGCAAAGCCATTATCAGGCATCAAGATAGGGGAGCACTGACTTAAGATGAGATTGTATATACAAATAAGAACACACGCAGACTTGCATAGGACTGCAGAATGATCATTTCTGATTGAAATGTTTTTAGCTAAGTGAGTTTGGCTGCATCGAACAAAAGTGTGCCACAAGATAAGCCCCCTCGCTGCTGCTGCTGCTGCTGCTGCTTTTTTATGTTTTCTAAGCCTCTTTACAGATGAAAATGGAACTGTATTTGGAACAGTGCTTTCTGTTTTTCCATACTATTGATATTTGCAGAAAGTCACAAAATGGCCTAAGGAAGCTAAGCTCACCCCAAGCAGTCATCACTTACAAGCACTTTTGTACTCTGTACCCCTGTCACATTTGGGCGATCAGAGCAACAGCTGGGGAGACTTTTTCAACAAAGATGAGTGTCAGATAATCCTGATGAGATTCCACATCCAACATCTTTTGTAATTATGTCACATTCAGCTGTAATGGAATAATTCAAGCTGAAAGGACAAGCTTTGATCCTTTCTTAAACCTTTCCCTGTGGACTGGCTATCTAAAAGATTTAAAGATATTTCTGTTACAAGATCTAGTGTTTCCTCAGAGAAGTCATGCTCCTAAAGCATCGTGATCTACAAGAACAAAATCAAGTTTGCCAAACGCATTTCTGAAAGCATCTTTTTCTGGGTGGGAGGGGTGTATTGAATGAAGATGTCAATAATACACCGTTCTTCAATTTTTATCGAAACTATCAAGATTCATCGCCTTATTCTGTCATCTTAATGGGCAGATAGAAAAGTGATTTAAATGCATGTTGGAAATGTCTCATTGCACATTTCAAGCATCTGTGCAGATTCATGCATGTGCTTATGAAACTGCATTTTACAAAAAAGTGGCCTAGTGAAGTACTAGATATGCTGTAGAATTAAAAAATAAAAGATCATTAAAATACTAACAAATTAAAGTTCCAAATTTCTTATTTATAGGAATTTTTTGTGCAAAATATTGACATTTTAATTTTATTAGACTTTTGCATTATACCAATGAAGCTGACAGAAAAGGTTTTTAAATTCTAACTTAACCCAAGATTTTTGCTTAATAATAAAGGTTAGTCATGTTAAAAATCACTTATGTTTGCTTATAATTATCCTATTTCTAAGTTATCATTTAATTCTCTTTTATGTTTCAGTCTTATGCTGTAATTGTTTTTTTCTATCTTTCTCTGTTTCTTTTTCCTTTCTAGTCTCAATTACTTTTTTCTGACACTAAATTGCTGACAACAGGAAAAGAATGTGACAGAGAAGAAAACATAGACTTGACTTTAATTTTGGTTTGAAGAAAATTATTACTAAAATAAAAACCAGTGTTAGAGGATAAGATTTCTTTGAGTGCCGTCTTTAAAGAATGACTCAAACAGAACTCTCAAAGAATGAAGATTTCACTGCTCTTTGATTTACTGAGCAAAGAAAAGATGATCAATGCATGGACACCCCCAAATGAAAATCAAAGTTTGATTTGGTAGAAATGCAAAGAGGAAAATCAGCAGGACTAAGTGGTACAAATATTAAAACAAATTTTGCCCAAACTAATGAAGTAAGCTTTAATTCACATAATAGAAGTCCTCTGGAAGATCATCTTTTCCCACAGAGCATTTCCTTTCTGCCCCCATTAGGAATAGCACAGGATCCTGTTGCTAAATACAACGTGCTGTGCCCTAAATAAAACATAAAACGTGCATGTCTTTTAAAAAAATTAATTAATTAGTTAATTAATTAATTAATTTGGGGGCTGCGTCTGGTCTTAGTTGCAGTCCGCAGGATCCTTGTTGAGGCAGGTGGGATCTTTCATTGTGGTGCGCAGGCTTCTCTAGTTGTGGCGCACGGGCTTCTCTCTATTTTGTGGCGTGTGGGTTTTCTCTCTCTAGTTGTGGCACACAAGCTCTAGAGTGTGTGGGCTCAGTAGTTGTGGTGCGTGAGCTTAATTGCCCCAGGGCATGTGGGATCTTAGTTCTCCGACCAGGGGAGCCTACGTCCCCTGAATTGGAAGGCAGATTCTTTACCACTGGACCATTGGGGAAGTCCCCAAAACATGCATGACTTTAGCTCACACGTTAATAAGTGTTCTTGTTTTATGTGTATACATATATGAAGAATAATTATGGATTTTCTTTTGTTCCATTGAGGTCTTTAAATGTATGTTTGATTTAAGCTTAACTTTCCCAACTCTGAAGTCTCATTATCATCATTTTGCATATGAGCAAACCAAGTGGTTAGTGGACTTACATGGGTAGGAGACAAAACTGGAATTGAAAATTGGAGCTTCTACCTGTAAGTTTGACACTCTTTCTGGGGAACTATAGTTTTCTTTTTCTGATTTGGTTATTGTGGTGGGAAAATAAAGAATAAGTAATATGGCTATTCAAGACTGTACGTTTTTTTCCCTTACATGTGACATTTAATTGTAAAATTCACAATGAATTTTTTTCCTGGGATCTAAATTTCTTTTTAAGAATGTGTGTCATCTCTTTTAAAAAATGCTGGCTGAAGAAAACGAAAATTGTGCTCTTTGACTGTGACTCACCAAAAACGTTGAAGGCAACAGACTGGATATTGTCATTCTTGCGTTTATGCCTAAAGTTTCGATTCTGACTCTATGGATATGTACTCAAAAGAATTTTGAATATTTACTTGAGTGCAAATCAATTTTCTCCCTTTTTGTAATGGTTGAATGAGTCATTTATGGTAAAACAACAAATTGTTTTTCAAACAAGTGATGAATTTAGAATATTGAAAACCTGATCACTACCAGTGTCTTTCTTGTTGGTGAATATAAGAAAGACTGGAAAATATTTTCCCAACAGATAAAAAGTTTGGTGGACTGACAACTTAAATTTCTACCTGGTGTCCACTTCACTATATATAACTTTACAGTAGTTTTTTTTTCCCTTCATAATGGATGTTTTATCTTCCATCTCCAAATTACTGCCTACATTTTCATATTAAAATTGAAGACATAGGTTACATCCCTAGTGAATTCACCAAGTGAACCTTCTTGCAAATTTTACATGTCTAATATCACTTAATTCTTTGGATGAAAAATCCAATAATACAAAACCCATATTATGTGCTTTTAGGTTTTTGTAAATAAATAGGAAGTACATGAATGAAATTTAATCTTCTATTGGCATTACTCATCTCATACTTTCTTGATATTTTTCCAGTTCAGCATCCTCAAAGATGTTTTGGGGGAAAATCTCCAGTATTTTATGCCTTTAAAATACATTATTGGCCAGAAAACTTGACTCTTCTGCTTACTGTAGTTGATCAGATTTTAATGCTTTGTGTGTGAAGCAGAAAACACTTGCTTTCTTCATTTAGTCACCATTTAAATCCAGGTATATCCTCCAGAGGAGATAGTTGTGGTTTTGAGGGCAGTTTCAAAATAACTAATGGTATTGCATGTTTTACTTTTTAAATGTGGCTATAGATAAATCATTGTCTTATACTGGAACAACTTTTCATTTAAGAAACCATATATCTAAAGATCAGTTTCATTCATAAGAAACAGAATGGTTTATTTCTCATTTATGGAAACTCTTTCTAGAAAAACAAGTCTCTTTCTCTGTGTATACACACACACACACACACACACACACACACACACACACTTTACATTATTTTAAGGGGTATGTTAAAAAACACTTTTTATTATCTCCAAGCAGAGTAAAAGTAGAATGAATAGTACTATAATCCTGTACTCAACACAACTTCAGTAATTATCATGACAATCTTGTTTCATCTATATCCCCTACCCCACTGGATTATTTTGAAGCAAATTCAGACATAATATTCCATCTGTAAATACTTTTGTATATATCTCTCAAAGTAATAATTCTTCTTAAACATGTAAAGCAATCCATTAACACACAGAACAATTAACCATAATTCTTCAAGCATCTTCACATTTAATGAGCAGTCATTATGTTCTTGGTTATTTATGGTTTTTTTTTTTAATTTAAATTCTCAAGAGCTGATAAAGTTAATTTCCTTTCCCATACCCACATAGTGTAAAACAGTGGTTGAGAGTATGGATTTGAAAAATTAGGGGTCAAGTCCCTGCTTTGCCATTTATTGGTTATGTGGCTTGGGGCAAATTAGTAAGCCTCAATTTCCTCATCTGTAAAAATGGGAATAATAATCTGAGTATTAAATGATTTATATATGGAAAGTGCTTGGTTTAGTGCCTTGTATGTAGTAAGTTCTCAGTAAGTATGAACTATTTAAAAAAATCAGATTTGGAATTTGAACCCAAGTCTGTGTAACCCCAAAGCCCGTGAACTTTCTTTCCACTGTGCCACGCTCAATGGGCATGGGGACAACACTGGCAGCACACCAGCCTGGACACTCTTTAAAGAGTACTTAATGTGTACTTATTAAGAGTCCACTGCTTGATAGCCCCAAACTTTCCACCATCCTTGGCAGGCTAGTGACTGGAATTCTCCAGTTGTGGCGATCACTAGGCACGGAGCACAGCTGAGCCTAAACAGGCGGCCGTTGAAGGTGAGTGGAGCCAGCACGTGGCACACAGAAAGCCACGGCGGAACAAAGTGGGGGCAGGTGGAGTTTGATGTGGACGACAAGACCTGAGAGATGCTCCCTCCACCCTTCACGGACGGCAAGTTGCCACAGCCCACATTCTACATTCATCAGCTTCTTATGGAGAGCTGTGATCCCTGCCATGACTTAGATGCCGCAAGAGTGAGGCTGCTCTGTGTACTGATTTATGCTCACAATTACAGTTCTCGTGCTTTCCAGCTTCGTACTTTTTATGTCAAGAAATATTCCAGTCTAGATTTGGTCAAACCAGAGAATACAAATCAAGTTTTGGGAGTGACTGGATGCTAAAATGTTACAGATTCTTATAGAGCCGAAATGCAATTCTGTCACAAAGCTAGAAAAGATTTAGAAGATTGGTCCAAAGACTATACAACTAATATTTATTAAGCACCTAAAATGGGTCAGGAACAGAGGGACAGAAAAGAGATTGCGTTTCCCCCCTAGCTCTCACTTTGGTAAGGAGTAATAGCTAAAGCAGAAGACTTCTGTCAAATCTGTCCTTTTTTTTTTTTTGCTGTACGCGGGCCTCTCACTGCTGTGGCCTCTCCCGTTGCGGAGCACAGGCTCCGGACACACAGGCTCAGCGGCCATGGCTCATGGGCCCAGCTGCTCCCCGGCATGTGGGATCTTCCTGGACTGGGGCACAAACCCATGTCCCCTGCATCGGCAGGCAGACTCTCAACCACTGTGCCACCAGGGAAGCCCACTGAATATACATATTTTAACAAAAGAAAAGAATCTGTGTAATCCTGTTAAACACACATAAGATTAAGGTACACGTATTACATCGAAAGTTGGTGTTTATAAGTTACAGATATTTAGTATTTTCCAGAATGTTCTTTTAATTAAAAAAAATTTTTTAAACCATTTCAAACATCTGTTCATTTTCCCAGTGCAAAAGAAGGTTGTTCAAGTCAATTTACCTCTTTCCTAAAGTGTATGGGGAAGAAAAAACCCCCAAACCCACTACCACTCACAACTCCCAACACTACAAGGTATCACTTTAAATTTAATGTTACCAAGCAAATGTACTTTCTGTAGGCGGTCCATTCACTCACCCACATGCCTAGGTGACTCTTTCACGCCTTTCTTTCTTTTCAAAATTCTGACACTTCTTCCCCCATCTTCAATCTTAGCAGATGACCTTTTTCTTTTATAATGAGACATTTAGAACAATCAGAAGAGAACTTCCACAGAGTCCCAACACCATGTCTGCTCATCAGCATTATATTCCCATACTCTGCCTTCCCACCTCTATGAAATATCCATGCTCTTATTGAAAGCCCATCCCTCCACTTGTGCAGGAGATGCTATCCCTTCTCACCTACTCAGTGACGTCGCACCAGCAATACTTCCTCCCTGCTTCTTGCAACATCAGATTTGCACTCTACTGAATTCTTCACCCCAGCGTACAAACATACTGTTATTTCTCCCGTCTAAAACAACAACAAACTTTTATTGGCTCAGTTCTCCTCCCATCTATCACCTTTTCTTTGCCCCTTTTGCAACAAAGCTCCTTGAAGGAGTTGTCTATACGCCCTGTCTTCAATTGCATTTCTCCAATTCTCTCTTAACCCACTTTAATCAGTCTTTCATTCCATTCCACCAAGGTAACAAATGACCTCCATCTTGCTAAATCAAAAAGTCTGTTCTCAGTCTTCATCTTCCTTGACCCATCAGTAACATTTACACGGTTGATTATTCCCCTCTCTTTAATATATATCTGCCTTTGGTTTCTAGGACAGCACATTCTCTTGGTTTCGCTTCTGCTTTGCTGGTCCCCCCTTCTCTGTCATCTTCACTGGTTCCTCCTCTTTTTTCTTATATTTTAGAGTTGGAGAGTGCCCTAGAACTCCATCCTTAGTTTTCTTCTCTTATCTCTTTACGTTCACTTCCTCGATGAACTGTGCTGTCATCCGTCTGTAAATTAATGACTCCCACAATTATATCTTCAGCTCAATCTCTCTTCAGTTGGTTACTTAGCATTTCCATTTACACATCTAACAGACATTTCAAAATCAATATTTTCAAAACAGAACTTCTGAAACTTCTCACACTGTCAAACAAACAAACAACAAAACAAAGCTACTTTGGTTGATGACAACTCCATTTTTCACTTGCTCAGGTGTAATCCTTGACTTCTCTCTGACTCTCATATTCCACGTCCAATACTTCATTAAATTATGTTGGCCCTACCTCTAAACTACATCCAAAATCTGTTTTCTTTTTATCACTTCTACTGCTGTTACCCCAATGCAGGATATTATCATCCCTTGATTGGATTAATGCAATAGATTCCTGACTAATCTACCTATTTTTACAGTGTCCTACTTTTAGTGTTTCTAACAAAAACATCCTTTAAACCATATGTCAAATCATATCTCACCTCTGCTCAAAACCATGCAATAGCTTTCTGTTTCACTTACACTAAAATCCGAAGTTCTTATAGGATTGACCCCCTGCCTCCCACTCGTACCTTCCTGACCTTACCTCTTTATTTCCAACTACTCTCTTAGCTTTGTTAAGAAAATGAAAAAATAGAGAACAATCATAAAGTAGTCAGTAAAATAAAATTGGTAAACTTCCATCTAGACTTATTAATAAAAAAAAAGAGAAAGCATAAACAATTAACCACCGAAGTGAAAAGGGGACATCACTACATGCACTGTAGACATAAGCACATACGAGGATATTGCAAACAATTTTATGCCAGAAAATTAGAAAATTTAGCAAAATTGGCTACTTCCTAAACAAATCTAATTTACTAAAATTAACTTAAGCAAAAAATTAAAAAATACGAATAGTTGTTTATCCAGAAATAAATGCAACAGTAGCCAGATTTTTTCTTTAAAAACCTTGAGGATTGAAGGAAATAATGCATATAAAGCACTTACCCTGGTAAGTACCAACAATTGTAATTATGACTACAACTTTTGAGACCTATACCTATGGGTGGTTTTTGAGGTTGTATGAATAGATAACTTATCTGAAGAGTGAAAATGCAGGAATCAAACTTGTAGACCTTAGTGTTGGAAGTAACCCAGAGATCATAATCCATCTATTTCATTTTATAGTCAAAGAACCTGAAAGCCAGAGGAGTAATAGACTTCTTCAATCTCATATAGCAATTTACAGTCACTGTTGGGACTAGAACAAATTTTTCCTGACTGTTAGTCTAGAGATCTTTCTGAAGAACTCTGAATGTGAGTAAAAACAAATCACCATATTCACATAAACTAGCAAGATTAAGCATTACCATGGAAATATAGCTGTTGTGAAATAATGGAATTCTGGATGCTCTCTTTTAATTTACAGATCTAATTATAATTTATTTTCCTACTTTTCTACCTATTTTAGTGCTAAGCTAGGTGATAATGGAGTTGACAAGTCAGTTTCCAACCATGTAGTTAAAGGCCTGTGGAGTGATGGTTACATAATTTGAGTTACCCAGTGCAAAATGAAAATGTTGGGCTCCTGATGGGGTCAGGGAATCAACCTCTCCTTCCCGCAGGCTCGTGTCCCAATATATGGTGGACTGATGACCCCCTATGGATCACAACCTTTGTTCTGAGATGTGCTTGGTACCTGGCTTGGCAAGACCCCATGCCAACTTACCCACTAAATATTGTGTGCTGCTGCCAGTCCAGGGTAGAGAGAGTCACTGCCTTGATCTGCTCTAGGATGTCATGGGGTGTGTGTCCAACACCAACCCTCTCTGCACCTGCACCCAGGCCCTCCTGAGACTAAAGGGCAAGTGACAACAGATTTTGAGCCTTCCCTCCCTCAAGGCTAGGATGCTAGTAGTCACAGGGTAGATCAGGGGCAAGGAAGCTGGGCAGAGCCTAGGTGATCAAGAATCCATCCTGGGTTGGTGGGAAGACAGAGAGATCATAGGAGGTGTGCACACCTGAGTGAAGCACCAAGACCCTTGCGTGCTCCATTTCCCCATCAGATTTCACTTACGAAAGGCAAATTCAAATGATCTCAATTGGTGGATGATCTCAACCAAGTCTTTTAACTTCTCCAAGTCCTATTTTCCTGGATTGTCATTTCAAGACAGAGGCTACAGAGTATTAAATTCCAAGTGTAAGGCTTTTCTGAGCACAGAGCCCTGTGTGACTGTACTGGTTGTATGCCCATGAAGCCAGCCCTGATTTGGTGCCATAATGCCTGATTAATCAAAAATAACGTTCCCTTTAATTGTTGTCTTTGACCTCTTTTACTAGTAATCTGACTCCCCCTTCTTCTGGCTGCCCAGTTGGTACCTCTTTTAGGTTGTCAGGTTTTATCCAGACTTCAAAGTTTTGTGAGGGACTTGAAGAAGATTTGGACTCTGATCTTTGAGAACCCACTTCGTTATGAGTTAATTAATGCTTTTGGTTTCTTTTGCATGTAAAACTTAAAAGTGTGGATTTTGAGGACAGCCAGGCCTGAGTTTGAGTCCCGTGTCTGCTCTCACTTGACAGGTGAACTTGTATAAGTTATTTAACTTCTCCAAATTTTCCTTAGATTATTCATTTGGAAGGCTGTGTGGTTAAGAGTGTGGAATTTGGAGCCAGACTATATGGCTATAGGCAAGTCTTTAACTTCTCTGAGCCATAAAAATAGGAATAATAATATTATCTACCCCATGGGATTCTACTAAGGATTCACTGATTTAGTTTATGGAAAGAGCTTAGAACAGTACCTGGCACATACTAAGGGTTGAGTAGCTAGCTAGTAACTAGCTATTAGCATTAATTCGTTCATTGAAAGAATGTTTATATATCAATTACACTGTTCCAGGCATAATGTTTCCTACGTCATGAGGAATATTATAGATAAATACCCATAAATGAAATGACACTTGTTAAGTCTTAGCACCATAACTGTCACACTGCATGACCATAATAAATGTTAGGTACCATAATAATCATAAATACCGATAATTTATTAGGAGCTTAGTCAGAAAAAAGATGTCATAGTCAGAGCTGTCTGATGGTAATCAGGTGATAGCTGGTGGGGAACTGAAAGCGGCACAGTGGATAAGATATTCGAAGAGCATCTTAGTCCTATCCCTCTGAGGCTTCCATTCTTCCACTCTGAGTGGGCAGCATGGAACCTGGATGGCAGCTTGGTTTCCCTGCACCTTCTGGATCTAGACAGAGTTGAACTGTGCCCCCAGTCTCACAGATGACTTGTGTAGCCATCAGTCTTTCTATGATTTCTGAAAAATTCCCACCCAAGGATTTACACTTTCATAATACTGTTTTCTTGTGAGCTATCATCACCCAGCAGGGTGTCTAGCAAGAAAAGAAAACTGCAGACTTCTCAAGTTCCCCAAAAGATTATCCTCACATTAGTGAAAGATGTAAAATTTACTGAATATTTTGTAGGAAGGCAGAAGAAGGTTTTATTCCGTGACATGTTGTAGAGCAAACCATAATAAAGCTCCATGTTAGTAATTCTTGTTCTCCCAAGTTTCTCAGGGCTCTGCTGCCATCCAGGGTTTTCTCTCTCCCTCTTTAGGGAGCATCTCCATCCAGGTTCCATCTCCACTTCAGGGTCCCCCAACAGTTTGGAAAATGGTTGCATGTTTTCTGGCTTATACTCTCAAACTTATACTTAGACATTCATCCAAGTGCTCAATTGAGCAATGGCCTTCTAGTAACATAATTCATCCTTTCTAGAGGGGATTCATTGTTATAGATAGTGAATTATTTCCTTATTATATTTGATCTGTATGTCTGGCAACATCTTTCTTTTATTTGTTTATTAAGCAAGTATTTATGAATGCAGCCTATAGTCTAAGCACAGTCGTGTTTGGCTTTTAGGAATACAATGGGAGTCCCTGACCTCACGGGTAAAAGATGATTGGGATTAAAATCTATACATATATACGGTAATGCATACCTATTTCCCACATCTGTGAAGTGTTGAAAAGATTTCAGAGTATAGTACTCAAAATATAGTTCTTATAAGACACACTGTAAAAGATCCTTGTCAGAGCTAGATTAGATTTTCATCAACACTGTCCTCACGCTCCAGTCCTTCCACTGAACTCAAAGATCAGAGTGAGAAGCTGCAGGATATGGTGATGGACAGAAGTGGCTGGAAGGTGGGTCTCTGAATAACATCCAGGACCCAACAACTTTTCGGGGTCACTTTTCTCATGAAAATAACCACAACATAAAAAGTTAATCGAAATGGTGAATGGATGAAGAGGGTGAGTCATGGTTACCAAGAATAAAAGTGCTGAGTTGTTGATGAGGTACAGAAATAATTAGTAACACATTTCAAATTGCTGACACTTCCTAACCACTTTCAGCTGGTTCTTTGGTGTGTCCTATAGGGAACTTGGTAATTGGAACTCATTTCATGTTAAGTAGGAGCCAAAGTGTTCTTTTGCCTGGTCTAATCCTTTCTCCTTTTCTTGAAACTTCTTTGATGGATAAAAAGAGGAAGGAGAGGGAGAGAAATGTGCAAGGGAAGACCTGTCTCCAGTACAGAAAAGAGAGAAGAAAAAAGTGTAATTTCAATGATATATATTCATATGTAGTGCAGACCAAACTTCTTGCTTAAAAATGATAAATTTGGTCATGCTTCTTAGGCTCACAGCTTGCTTCCATCTGTGGGCAAAAACAAAACAAAACAAAAAATCAAGACAGACAAATCCAAAGATGGTGACAATCTAGAGGATGTTTTGATCTTAAAGTGAAAATCTACACAATACTAAGGAACAATGTCACAAAATATGCTAGAATAAAAGTAGTTCATCTCTAACCAACAAGCTACTTTACACACATATCCTCTTGATTTTATTCCAGATCCTAGGTCTTAAATATGATTCAGCATATATATGAACAAGGAGAGTTGAAATGAAAGATCTGCAACCAATAATTTGTCATACCCGTTTAACTGGTCTAAAAGAGTGTGGACCCAGAAATATCATTTCTATTAATCTGTGACACTGTCTTAATGAACTGAGAGGAGGTAGTTAGATTCAGTAACTTCAGCCTTCAAATAAAATTTTTCTAAGTTTCCTTTTTCTTAGTCCATTGCAAGATAAAATATTGATTTCTCTTCAGTGGACGTAGTGGTTGGATACTCTACTACTCAAGAGACAAAAAGAAAAAAAGGCCACTTGGAAAAATTTTTTTTCTTAGTTTCACTTAAACTTATTCTCTTCTGGCTGTTGTCTATAGTCCTTTGAATTCTGAAGTCACATTGGTTATTTACACTCCATAAATCAAAGCCATGGTTTTCAGTTATTTGACATTTTCTGCAGAAGTTTGGTGGATATGGGTTTTTGCATGCAAAATCAGAGGTTTAGCTGATATTCATTTTACAGATATATTCAGCATTATATGAGAATTCTCAGATAGGTCCTTAAAACTCATTTGTTGAATCCAGGGAGGTCTTACATAGGTAAGGAAATACTGTTCCCAAGCTGACCCACTGACTTCTGGGTTTGTCACTTGGGGCCTCTGTAGTGAATATTTGTTGATTTTGGCATCTCCTATCTAATCACCCCACCTCTGGTAACATATTTTGATGTTTATTTAGGGGTCAACTTTTCTCCCATTTTTAGTTTACCCAGTTAGAATTTACTCCACCACTGATTCTAGGTGTGTGGTTTGTGAGTTCAGACTTAACTCAGAGCTTTGCCTTTCCTGGATCACCATGCTTAGCATGAGTACATGACCCAATCTGAGATAGTATGATAACAAGAGAATTTTGCAGATGATTGTGGAAAATTTCTTCCTGCAGGACTTAAATCTGAAAGGATGAAGCCAACAAGATATAGGCAGAGCTGAGTAATATAGAAAAATTTCATCCTGATGACATTGCCTGAGCCTTGAATCCAGACATACCCCAAGCCAGTCCTACCCCTAGACCTTACAGTTACAGGAACCAATACATGTCCTTTTTGTTTAAGCCAAATTTGGGTTGGGCTTTCTGTCACTTGTCACTAGAACAAAAAGGTTCTAATTGATATAGTTTTTTTAACCTCCAGTACAAACGTGATTAAATCTGTTTGGACCCTGGGCTTGCGCGTACAGACCCAGTTCTTTCATCTTACCCGAGTTGGTCATACTCACAGAGACGTGTTCTGATGTTGTTTCTTTCCTCAGAAGATATATATATATTTTTTAAGGTAAAGAATTTTCTACATCAAGTTTTACACTGGTATCTTGTGTTGAGTTGTGTGCCTCCCTATCAAATCCATATGTTGAAGTCCTAAATCCCAGTACCTCAGTGTGATCTTATTTGGATAAAGGGTCTTTAGAGAGTTAAAATGAAGTCGTTAGGGTAGCCCCAATCCAGTATGAGTGGTATCATTTTAAAAAGGGGAAATTTGGAGACAGACTCACATACAGGAAGAAGGCCATGTGAAGAGGCACAGAGAGAAGATGGCTATCAACAAGCCAAGGAGAGATGCCTGGGACAGATCCTTCCCTCACAGGTCTCAAGGAACCAGCCCTGCTGACACCTCAGTCTCAGACTTCTAGCCTCCAGAACTGTGAGACCATACATTTCTGTTGTTTAAACCACCCATTTTTTGGTACTTTGTTATGGCAGCCTTAGTGAACTAATACAAAGGGTAGCGGGGACTCACTTTGAAACTTGAGTGTGATAAATTTAAAAAGTATAATTTTATTTGCTGTAATCTGACATTACTTTTAACCACAAGTTGTTGCTATTTATAGAGCTAGAAATGGATTAAAAAAGCACTTAAGAAAATCAAGGGTGGCAGAGTTTTCAGCTGAATTACAGTAAGAGATGCAATACATTTAATATTCAAAGCTGATTTTAGGGATGATTGCTTTTGGCATGAAAATGAATGGGCCATATTTTTAGCATGTGTGACAATTTCTATGTTTCTATCCTTTGATGAGAGATTTAGAAAATTATTGTGATGTGATATGGCATTTCATGCTTTCTTAAAAATATGTCCCAACATTTATCTTTTGCAAATACTTCAATAAAAAAATTAAAGAAGTTTCAGGATAATCCCAGTATTTGCACATTTTCATTGCTTCCTTCCTTTAAAATCATCATGAACTAATCAGTGAAAATTAATAAATTTCCATGAATTGCAGTTGTCCTAAAATCACTTAATTTCTTCTATGAAACTACATAGATAAAATACTAAAACCCAAGTTAAATTCCTACTTAAAGCCAAAGCTCTTTAAGTTTAAATTCTGGATTCTCAACCAAAGATTTGGAGTCAGAGCTTGGCTAATTATATGAAAGAAAACAAAATTCTAGTGAAGGGATATCCCTGTCTTTCACATATATGTTTGGTATATACAGATTGTCCTAGACTTCCAATAGTTCGACTTATGATTTTTTTTTTTTTTTTTTTTTTTGTGGCTGTACCATGGTGAGAAAGCAATATACATTCAGTAGAAACCGTACTTTGAATTTTGAGTTGGGATCTTTTCCCGGGCTAGTGATTTGCAGTATGATGCTCTCTCGTGATACTGGGCAGGGCTGCTGCAGCTCCCAGTCAGCCACGTGATCATGAGGGTAAACAACCCATATACCTGCAACAATTCTGTCCCCATATAACTATTCTGTTTTTCACCTTCAGTAGAGTATTCAATAAATTACATGAAATACTCAACACCTTATTATAAAATAGGCTTTGTGTTAGATGCTTTTACCCAACTATAGGCTAAAGTAAGTGTTCTGAGCACGTTTAAGGTAGGCTAGGCCCAGCTACGATGTTTGGTAGTTGAAGTGTATTAAATGCATTTTCCACTTACAATATTTTCAATTTACTGTAAGTTTATCAGGACGTAAGCCTATGGTAAGTCAAGGAAGATCATATATATCTCCACACACATGCACAAACAGACACACACACACACACACACAAGCACAGAGCGTTATATAAGATCTGTTTTTAAATGAGAACATTTGAAAGGTCAAAGACAAAGGAATATTTCATCACAGATTACATATGGTACCTCTAAACTAAGTGGGTAAATTTTTAAGTAGGCTAATCCATGGAAACCATGTACAAATATAAACTCTTCCTTCCAAGTGATTAAATATAATGACTTAATCAATTCTGCATTGTTTTCTTAAACTCCTGCACATTTACAGTGTTGGTCTTGGTGTTGGATGAGGGAGCAAAGAGAATGCTGTTTTAGAGAAAAGTTACATTTCTCCCAGTTCATGACAGAGAGGGATAGAGATAAAAAAATTAGTGTCTTGGGCTTCCCTGGTTGTGCAGTGGTTGAGAGTCCGCCTGCCGATGCAGGGGACACAGGTTCGTGCCCTGGTTCGGGAAAATCACACATGCCGCGGAGCGGCTGGGCACGTGAGCCATGGCCGCTGAGCCTGTGTGTCCGGAGCCTGTGCTCTGCAATGTGAGAGGCCACAACAGTGAGAGGCCCACGTACCGCAAAAAAAAAAAAAAAAAAAATTTTAGTGTCCTTTTGCTCTCCCCCTTCAAATAGCAAAATCTCACCCATAAACAAAAATTGATTTTTAAAAATAAAAGAAGTTATTGTTTGCCTTTTCCATCTGAACTGCAAGATATTACCATGGTCTCAATTGATACTACACACAATTTATAGGAATTTTTCATTTAAAATCTTTGTGGAAATTCTTAGGAAAAAGAAGTTAGGCCAATAGACAATGAAATGCTCTTTATTTTTTAGCATTTGCAAATTTAGAGAGAAAAGTTTCAGCATGATGTGATTAGTTTTCTCCATCACATTCTATTTCATGGCTTGAGGTTTGTCCGTTTCAAACATTTTGCATTATTTTCAAAGATCTGTCTTAGAATAAGAGTGAATAGAGATTGTCCATGTGAGAAGCATAAACATATCATTAAACAAATTTTTAATTTTATTTTTAACATGTTGTATTCCTTATTCCCTGCATAATATTGTCCTGATCACTTAATGTTTTAAATATGTCTTTTAATTTTATTTATTTTTTATTTATTTTTTTTGCGGTACGCGGGCCTCTCACTGCTGTGGCCTCTCCCGTTGCGGAGCACAGGCTCCGGACGCGCAGGCTCAGCGGCCATGGCCCACGGGCCCAGCCGCTCCGCGGCATGTGGGATCTTCCCGGACCGGGGCACGAACCCGTGTTCCCTGCATCGGCAGGCGGACTCTCAACCACTGCGCCACCAGGGAAGCCCTCTCTAAATATGCCTTTTTAAAAGAAAAAAATAACAATGTCCTCTCCCACCTCTCATACTTTTGTTTTACTCCGGGGACTGTACAACTTCATAAAGCATATAGCCTGTGTTGAATACACACACACGGTGACAAGAACAACACTACTTAAGGAAAGTATTCTTTCACTAGAAATTTCTGAGTCTGACTAAAGGAAAGGAAAGTTTCTATATAAAATACTAGATACCCGCCACAATTTTTTCCATCTGAATTTGATTTCTTTTTGGCGTACTCTGTGCGTGTGTGCGTGTGTGTGTGTGTGAGTGTGTGTGTGTGTGGTGGGGGGGGTGGATGTGTGCACCCACTGTCAACTTGGGTTATGGAAGCAGACATCAAAAGGTCAAGCAATTGCCATAATTTTTTATTCTTTATTGTTATAATCACATTTTCTCAAAGATACTCTATTGCTCTTAGTTCTATTGATCTTGGTTTTTTCCACTACTATTTTTCCCAATTAATCAAAATAGGCAGAATTCCGATTCTATTGTATGCCGTCTCTTCATTTTTGAGATTTTTTACTGCCAGAAAGGACATTTATCTTATCCAGCTGCAAACTTAAATAAGCTCTCCATTTCTCTAGGTCACTGATGGCAAATGTTAAACAAATTTACATTTGGGATTTTCTATTCATTTCCCACCCGGTTGACACTGAGCCAATGATAACCACTTATTAACTGTGCAGCTCTGGATCATTTGTGTGACCCAGACTGTGTTTCCAGATCGTTGATGACTCTATCATGCAGGGCTGAATCAAAAGCCTGGCTAAAGTCGTGAGAGATGCTGTCTGCCAGTATCCCTCTGCGTTCTAAGAGCTCCTTCCTTTGAAAAATGTGAAAAAGTTTTCACTCTAGTCAATCCAGGTGTCAAAATACAATTTTTATTGAGCACAAGTTTCTGTAAAATGGAACTTGAAGATCCTGTAAAAGTAAAGCACATAGATACCTTTTCTCTTTCTGGTCATTTGGGCTCATTCTGTAGCAGTGTCCAGTATGGGAACCTGTTCTCTTGTGATCAGTTTCCTCTCTAGCTCTCAGGAGCCTACAGATTGATTTTTTTTTTTTGTAACTTTAAATTATTTAAATTATTAACCATGACTGGTAAATCACTAAACTGATTAAAGTGAAGAATTAACCTCTGCCCTAGCAGGGTGACAACTTCCAGCAGTCAATGCAAGGGTGCTGACTGGTGGCCAGGATACTTGGGTCCTCTTGTCAGTTAGCATCCAAAGCTCATTACATACTGTCGGGCAAGATCCTTTACTTCTGTCTCAGTTTCTTCACCTGTAAAGTGAAGATAACACCTGTTTTACCTAATGTGAAGGGGTTTTCCACTATCCAATGAATTAATATATATATATATATAAGTTGTTTTGACATGCTGAAACACTTAACTATATAAATCTAAGATATTTTACAATAATAATGATTGAAATAATATACTTCACAAAGATAAAAGTCTTCAGGTTCTAAAAATTATAATTTCTACTTTATAGCTGAGGCCATGGTTTAAACAATACATGTTAGTGTGTTGTGTGATGTATTGCCTATAAATTAATTTTTTTATTGATATGAATTGGATCATGGAGAAACGAAAAGAATTATTTTGATAATTCAAGATAAAAACGACTTTCATCCAAATTCTCTGAATTTCTTTTGTATATTCACAATTGTCTTGGAGGACCAAAGAACTGATATTTTGATGTTACACATTAAGAAATAGAACAATAAAATCAAATTTTACTTCTATTAAGAAGATGTATGTGAAATTAAATATTTTTGTACAAACTACTAGTTATAAGATAAATAAGTCACAGGTATACAGTGTACAACACAGGGAATACAGTCAATATTTTATAATAACTTTGTATAGTATATAATTATAAAAACATTGAATCAGTATGTTGTACACCTGAAATGAATATAACATTGTAAGTCAACTATATTTCAATTAAAAAAGAAATTAAATTTTTTGTATTATTAAATTGTGGTCTGGGGCTTCCATGGTGGCACAGTAGTTAAGAATCCACCTGCCAATGCAGGGGACGCGGGATCGAGCCCTGGCCCGGGAAGATCCCACATGCGGCGGAGCAACTAAGCCCGTGCTCCGCAACAAGAGGAGCCACCGCTCACCGCAACTAGAGAAAGCCCACGTGCAGCAACAAAGACCCAACTCAGCCAAAAATAAATAAATTAATTGTGGTCTGAAAAATTTTTAACTTGCGTTACTAATATTTGGTTAAATTAACGTGTCTGTGTGGCCACATCCAGAGAACACATTTCCTTTGAAGTAATTAGAAAGCGTAAATTAATGCTATTGTTCAGATCTCATTTATTTCCCAGCATCACCTTGGAAGAAATTATTACTTTTAGAATAGGAGGAAAGCAAATGAGGGGTGGTGGATTCCATTTTTATTTTCTTATGACGTTTCCTACTATTTACTTTATATCTCATATTGCCTAAACAATCTGAAGAGTGATAGGAATTATTTTGGGGGTGGGGAGTGAAGTTGTGAGGCTTGGACAAGCTGGTGGGACTTTAACAATTTCACCCACTAAGTGTACTATGCTGTATAAAAAAAATAAAATTCAAAAAAAAAAGACACAATATCCTAGCTAAATAAACATTTAGTTTGGTTAACCATAAAAAAAAAAAAAAAAGCAAAATCAGACTTTCCTATAACTCTCAGAACTCTTCATGTGCTGAAGAAACATGCTCGATATCAGCCTGGAATTCTTTTTCTTTAGTTATGAGTCTTACATTTTGCTTGAAGTTTGGTTTTTTCTTGGAAAGTTTATTGCATTTTTTTTCATCCAATACAATTTTTCTGAAACTGCCACTGTCTCTGTTCATGGATCTGGAAGTGAAAATGTTGTAAGACCCGTGATGGTCATTATTAAATTTATTTTACACAGGAAGTTGAAAGAGAAGCTTGAGATTCATTATTACTTCTGAAGTAATTTCTTCCTTTGAGTACTGTTAGTTTTTTCTAAAGGCTCATTGATAAATCCTGTCATACTTTTGGATAGCTGTAACCTTATACATGATATAAATAACTTTGAAGGTGCTATTAAATTGTTTATCTTCTATTTTAGAGAAATAATTCATAACTGATTTTTCCAAATCAAAGAGCTAAGTGAACAGAGTAACACTTATAATAACATGAAATCTGTGATGCTGCTTCCCAAGGGCTTAGCAGCAAACACGTTACTCATGGTTCTCCTCTGAATTTTTTGGCCAGAATTTCATAATTTAGTGTAATGTATGGCAGAACAGAAATGAGATGGATAAGCACTTCCTGGTCCATGGAATTTATTTCTCATCCCATCCTAGTAGCATTGTAGAAGAATGTGCTTACAATAAATATAAACATCAAATAATCTGAAGCAATCGTAAAGATTTAAAGATTTCCTGCACATCCAAAAGCATGTAATAGCTGATCATCTGTAATAGCTCTAGGTGATACAGAAATGTATATAAACCGATTAACATGTCTTTGCACCTGAGACTTTATAATTTAAAGATGGGTAATGAAGGAGAAAGGTAGATGCCAGAAAAGCATAGCACTGATGATGAATCAATTTTCCTCATAGATATGTCATGGTAAATTTTTATTTTTTAAGAGCAGAGAACATTGTGAGCAGTCAGTAAGACAGGTCAGTGCCAGACACAACCTCCGTCCTATCATTGAGTTCCCACCATCACTAAGCAAAGGGAAGCAATACTAGGCTTATGAATGATTAGTCATTTTTTAAAAGTATTTTTTCCTAATTACTAACTGAATAGTTAGAGGGAAAATTGTTTCCCTTGGTCTCCTTCCAGATGCTGAGGCTGGTCACTAAGTAGGGTCCTGAGAGCTGGACGTGGGACCTAAAAGCCACACTGGACCCAGCTTCACCTTTGTCCCATCAGTGAAAACTGAGATTGACATTTGAAGAGACTACACACGGCATCTCCATGTGACTTGGCTTCCACATAGCATGGCAGCTACAGGGCAGTTAAATTTCTTGCATCATTGCCCCTGGCTCCAAGTCCAAGTTTACCAAATGACAAGGAGGAAAACTGGGTCTCCTTTTCTGACCTAGTCTTGGAAGTCATGTGGTGTCACTTCCACTACATTTGTTTGGTTGTAACTCACAAGCCTACCCAGATTCAAGGGGAGGGGACATAGACTCCACTTAGAGAGTCACATTGTCTTTGAGTAAGTGGGATGGGAAATATTGTCATGACTATTTTTGGAAAATACAATCTATAGCAGAGCTTATCTAAGTTTTTCTCTTTTTTATAGCGCTCACTTCTGAGGTAATCTTTTTCAGCCCCTAAATTTAATTGTACACTGGTGAATCCCAAATGTATATCTCCAGTCCTGACTTCTACCCTTGAGTTCTACATACAAATATTCAGTTCTCTACTTGACCAGTAGCATCCCCTGCTCTCCCACACACAAGTCCTGATAATTAAAAATATCTCCAGGTATTTCCAGATGTTCCTTGGGGGCAAAATTTTTCCCAGTTGAAAACAATTGGTCTAAAGTGATTTTGATTGATTGGTAATGATGTTCTACTCATTGATGTTAAAAAGTTTAAATGGCAGCTCGCTTGCTCTGCTGAAAGTTTGTTTCTTTGGTTGTTTCAAATCCATAAACACACTTTAATGGAGAATTGATTTCAGAGTCTTATTGGTAACTATAATTTTTAAAACTGGGGGTTGCTAGCATGATTTTCCTGGCTGGTATGAATAAAGGCACTGGGTAAGAGAAAGAGCTGCGCACTCATAATTATTGTGTCTGTTTTAGGCTGCATATATTTTACACAGTTTTGACCATGGGTATTGAAAACAAAAGAAAGTTTTAGGAACAAGAATTCAGCAGTGAATTGTAGGATATTTTTGTCAAGGTAAATTCATCTTTCTTTTGTGTTAATCCTTTCGCTTCAATCCATTCTCATTGAGCTTTCATAGAAAATGTCCTACATGTTTGTATTATCCATACTATCTTTTATTGTAAAATTCATAAAGTAAAGGGAATCAGTTTTCATGCAGTCTTTCAAAACACTAGACACTATGCTTCAGACTTATTTTTGTTGGTTCTGCTGATGATAATGAAGACACTTTATAACCACATGCCAGATATAAACAGTGAAGTGCCAGTTATATCTGCATACAATAGAATGGCTCTCTGGCTGCGTTGGGCTTCACTGGTGTCCTCTGTAGTCATACAAAAGTATGCGCAGAGTGGGCCCTGTAGAGCGACTTGCTTCTGGAGTTTCTGGAAAGAATTGATGTATTTTTCTAAAGGTTAGGGGCAAAAGAAAGTCCTCCTTCATTATTCACTAGAAAAGTGCTTCCTGCTTCCATGTTAATGGAGAAATAGAATTGAATATTTTAATTTGATAATTTTTTTCATGGTTTGTCGGGGGTAGAGTTCCATTTCTTTTTGAAGCTAAAATTAAAAAAGCAGGTGGCGCAGTGGTTGGGAGTCCGCCTGCCGATGCAGGGGACGCGGGTTCGTGCCCCGGTCCGGGAGGATCCCACGTGCCGCGGAGCGGCTGGGCCCGTGAGCCATGGCCGCTGAGCCTGCGCGTCCGGAGCCTGTGCTCCGCAACGGGAGAGGCTGCAGCGGTGAGAGGCCTGCGTACCGCAAAAAAACAAAACAAAACAAAACAAAACAAAACAAAAAAAATTAAAAAAGCAAATCTCTACTATGTACTTTACATACAAATGTGAATTACATATATATAATATACATACTATATATGAAGCTGATATGTATATATTAATATATATACTTTTTCCTTATTAGCTGGATGTGACTTTAGTCATGTTACTTAATATTTTTTATATAGTGATAATAATACGATTTATCTCATATAGTTATTTTGAGTATGGCATGAATATAATATGTAGATACTTAAAATATTACACACATTGTATTCAATAAACTTAGCTATTGTTAATAGTATAGCCTTTCTCTCTCTCTCTCTCACACACACACACACACATATACACACCTATCACATTTTTAGTTTATACAATAAGCATGTACTTATTTGCTGGAATTTTACTAGGTGGGCATTAGCTTGGATCCTGATCTCATGGAACATGCGTTCCAATGAGGAAGACAGACCAAAAACAATTTCACAGATAAATAAAAGTAACTACAATTCATCATAAGAGCCAGGAAGGAAATCAATAGGCAACCAAGGTAGAGAATAAGAAGGAGGGTGTAGATGGGAGTCTACCTAAGCGGGTTGTGAGGGAATGCCTCTCTGGGAAAGTGGTGTCAGAGTTGTGACTGGAGGGCCGGGGACTTAGCCTGTGCCTATAAGGGAAGCGTACAGGTGAGATAGATCTGCCTGCCTAAAAGCAGGTGGCATGTCTGCCATTGTCTTGGTTCTCCATATCCCTTTTGCCAGCACGCTAGGAAAAGGGCTTAGAAATCATGCCGATGCTTTTTCACTGATTGACTTAATTATGGACTAACCATAAGTGGAGAAGACCTCCAGACCACTGACTTTTACTTAGGTTTTGAGTTAGTTTGAGTTAGGGTTCAGGGAAGTCATCTGGGATAAGAAAATGAAATCAGGAATTTGTAATAACCAGTAATTTAGAAATATGCTAAGCCTGACAGAATTCTCTCCTTGTTGGCAGCTGCAGCTGTCTGGGTCTCTAGAGGTATATCTTACTTACTAAAGTGTGATTTAAAAATTTTAAACCAAGATAAATGAAACAACTCCAGTTCCTTTGATTTTTTTAAAAGAAAAGTTTACTTTTAAAAAATGAAAATAAAAAGCATGTATGCACCAAATGTATAGAAAGTTATGAGAACTAAAACTCACCCTCTCTTTTTTTTAGGCCCCTACTCCTGTTCCCAATAATCTCTTCAAAGGTAACCATTTAAGCTTCATATGTATTTTTTGTAGAAAAATATAATTGCATCTATCAGCACAGACATTATATATGTGCATGTATGTGTATATATACATTTTTTCAAAGTCTTTGCAAATGGGATTGTACTGTAAACGATGATATATACTTTACTTTTTCATTTAATCAAATGGCTTAAAGACTTTCTGTTTGAGTCCATAGAAATGAACTGGTTTTTTTTAATGGCTGCATAATGCCGTTTTTACATGACTCATAATGTTTCATGAGGATATCATGATATATTTTACCATACTCTCATTAAAAAGCCTTTGGGTTATTTTCCTGCTTATTCTTACCTTACATAATCCTAAAAAGGACATCCTGATCAGTGGGAACATCATTTTCCCAGTAGAGTCATTTCCTAATAGTGGAAATGCTATTCAAAGGGTGTTTATTCATTGTTGATTTTGAACACTATTACTGTATTGCACTAAAAAGTTTACACCGATTAAAACTCCCATCAAGAGTGTCAGAATTCCTCATAACCCGTCTCTCCATAGTTGCATTAACACTGAATATTATTAAACTTAAAAATTTTGTCAGTCTGGTAGATGAAAATTTATATGTGATTTGCATTTCTTTCATTGAGAGTCAGATGGAGAATTTTTTTGCAGATTATTGGCCATTTTGTTTCTATATCTGTGAATTGCCTATTTACATGAATTGATCATTTTTCCATTAGTTTTTTTTTTCCCCTTAGGTCTTTTTCTTGCTAATTGGTACAAGCGTTATGTAAATTAGAAAATTAGCTCTTTAACTATAGAAATAGTTAAAATTTTTTTCTTTCCTTTTGTTATGGATTTTTTAGCTTTGTTTATATTTTTTGGCATTTTCCTTAACAGTTTCTCAGTTTGTGTCATGTTTAGGAAGGCCTTTCACATTACAAAATTAAAGAAGTATTTCCCCATGTTTTCTCTTAATACTTTTATGGTTTCATTTTGTAATTCAAAATCTTTGATCCATCTGGAACTTATTTTGACACAAGGAGTAATTTTCTTTTCAAAATGATGAGGCAGTTGTCACCACACTATTTATTGAATAATATGTAAGTGACTCATTATTATTTTAGTAAAGTGTGTTGGCTCAGATTTTGGAATCAGAGAGAACTAAATCCAAACCTTGGTGTGACTGTTCTTGCCTCGTCTTTATGTAGGGTTAATACTTCAGAGTCACAAAGTCTTATCTGAAACCATTGTTGTTGCCAGATTGTTTCCCTAGAGATTTCAGCACACTGAGGATCTCCACCTGCACTCCCAGGGTTGAACCTACTGACTGGGAGGCTTACATGGTGCCAAGACATGGTGGTGGTCATCTCTTCCTTCTGGCATCCACCAAGACACCCCTATTTTATCAGGTCTCTGGTTGTTGATCTACTTAGATTCCTTTTCAAACCTGAATGGGCTTCATTCTCTCACTCTTTCAGTGACTTTTTTTTTTTTTTTTTTTTTGCGGAGCATAGGCTCCGGACGCGCAGGCTCAGCGGCCATGGCTCATGGGCACAGCCGCTCCGCGGCTTGTGGGATCTTCCCGGACCGGGGCATGAACCCGTGTCCCCTGCATCGGCAGGCGGACTCTCAATCACTGCGCCACCAGGGAAGCCCTTTCAGTGACTTTTGAACCCCTCTTCCTGAGCAGGACCGATTCTTGGTTCTCCTGAGCCTCTCTGGGTGGGACCGTGGGGAAATTTGTGCAGCTATCTCAGACCCTTTGGCCCAGAATTTCCATACCACCATCTTTATTCTGGTGTCCTCTGTGCCAAGCTGGGGGCTGGAAACACTCTGTGAGGCTCCCTGACTCCCTGACCCACCCCTGCAGAGCCCCTCCCTTCTCAGCTCAGTAACCCTATCTGGAGTCTCCAGCGTTATCAACCCTCCTCTCGTTCAGACACCCAGAGCAGCTCAAACACCATTGTTTCATCTTGCATGTCCCTCCTCTCTCCCCTCCCGGTGGCAAACTTCATCTAGTCTGGGGGTCGGTGGGTAGGAAAAACTGGTTCTAACTGAAAATGCCTATCATTCCAGATCTTTTCGTCCTAGGCCTGCATCTCAATCTTTAAAACTCCAAAGCCAAGGATTTCACTCTTTTGTTCTCTTCTCCAAATTATCAACCCTACCCTAAGGCGATGGATATCTCAAAGTCTTTGAATAGGGAAGGGACACAGATTAAGAAAGCATTACTGAGGAGAAAACACATTAGTTAACATATTAGAATTCGATTCCTCTGTGTTACTAATTGCATTTAATACTATAGAGAAAACCAGCTATGAAGACTTAGAAACAAAAGATTAAATCACCTACGTAGAAAATGTCAACATAGGAAGCTTGCTGAATTTGATGGACATTAGCCAAATGACGGATGCTATGTACACTGCTAAGGGTACTTCATTATTAGCTGTTCCCATCCTGTCTCATCTCCCAAAGAATTATGAATTTATAACTAACACCTTGCCCATAGAAAATCTCTCAGTCCTAATAGAAAATCCTCTAGATATTCATTTGCATGATATGTTTTCCTTTTGCCAGGAAATTGTCTATAAAAATGTTCACATCTGGGTCTAAATAAACAACCCCCTCCATAATTTTGTAAAACTCTGGAACTCTCCCAACATTCAAAATAGCATGGTCTCTTATAGTCTAACTTTTTTTAGTTAAGAAAAAGCAATTGGGGCTTCCCTGGTGGCGTAGTGGTTAGGAATCCACCTGTCAATGCAAGGGACACGGGTTCGAGCCCTAGTCCGGGAAGATCCCACATGCCGCGGAGCAGCTAAGCCCGTGTGCCACAACTACTGAGCCTGTGCTCTAGAGCCCTCAAGCTACAACTACTGAGCCTGCAAGCCACAACTACTGAAGCCCACGTGCCTAGGGCCCGTGCTCCACAACAAGAGAAGCCACTGCAATGAGAAGCCCGCGCAGCACAACGAAGACGAGCCCCGCTCACCGCAGCTAGAGAAAGCCCACACGCAGCTACAGAGACCCAGTGCAGCCAGTGTATAAATAAATAAATAAATAAGATTTTTTAAAAAAGAAAAAGCAATTGAAGAGGGGCTGCTTTATTCTTAATTATTCAGATTTATTTCTCCTTTAGTATTTTGAAGATTCTAGACTCTGGCAGTAATGAATTTCATATGAGACAACTTTTCACTGGTTATCAAAATAATTTTCAAGAACAAACTAAGGCTCTAAAATTGATTACAAAATATTTTATATTATTTTATAGTGCATCAAGTGTTTTCACTTAGAATTATTCTACACTATGAAATTGATAATTTTGACTGTTTGAAAATATCTCGGTCACTAAAAGTAAGATTTGTTTTAGGTTCCCCAAAGCCAAGAAAATGCTAGCACCGACAATTTTGGCAGTTGGTCTATATAATTCTTGAAGTTAAATGTGGGTTACTAATTACAGTTATAGCTGCTAAATTGCTCCCAAGTGGGTTTATTTAGTATTCAATGGTGCCCAGAGGAGGAATTTTTTATCTATAAAGCTGTCATAGATAAGCAACATAGTCAAAACACTCTCCCAGACGAAAATTTATTTTTAACTTGAAAGAACATATCATACTGACCACCCACTCACCGATTGTGAGGTTTGCTGGTACATGGAATCCTTGCTACAAAATTAACTAAATCACTCTTGCTAGGAATTCCAGGTAAGCTGAGTCCACTTGGGACCTTGTCCAAGAAAATCTATTTAGTGTAAATAACCAGAGAAAAACCTCGTTTGAAAACTTTTCACCTATATGTGGTGTCTTGGTAGACAGGGTGCCTAAGGACAGTGTCATGGCAAGTTCCCAGTGAGGTAATTTGATTTGTTAAATTAAACAATTAAATTTATTCTTCTTGTGCCTTGGGGTGGAAAGGAGGAGGTGGGGAAGTGGAGAAAAAAAAGAACATAGTAAAAACTGGTGCTTGTTTTAAAGTCTGGTTGACGATGCTTTAACTGCAAACCTTACATTTATCCAAGGAACTTCTGCAATTAAGGAAAACTGTCAAAAAGAGAAGACTCATTTTTCACTACAGAGTCATTCATGTTGTGAAAGAAAAGGACATTGTATAAAGTTTTGGTTTGGAGAAACCAGTATCAAAATAATGCTACCCGTTACCTGTAATCAGATTGTGGCATTTTTATAAAACAATGATACTATGACTCAAATTGACAATGCCTAAGAATTCACTAAAATTTCTCGTTTGGTAGGGATCACACACATGTGCACACACACACACACACATACACATACACTATAGAAAAGTTTCCATGAAACTTTGAATTTGAATCTTTGTGTCTCATTTAGCTTTAACAAGCAGAGTAAAGAGGTAAAAAGAATATCACTTAAGGAGGTAAAGAAATAGAAAAGGAAATGAAAAATGAATTTCTAGATATTTATGCCTAGGCAAGAAAACATTTAAGCTTAAAAAAAAAATGACTCATTTTTTTGAGAATTGTCAAATGAGAATTGCTTAATTCCTATAATTCTGTTAAGGAACTCAGGAAATGAAAAGGTAAAATGTATAGTGTTGGTACTTTGGTGGAATTTCTGGGTAACAAATGTGTATATTCTGCTTGTAAAAATAGAAAAGCTAATGGTGGCAAATAAAGGGATGACTGAATTACATATTTTTTAATCTTCTGTAGCATTTTTAGTTTGTTTTAAAAAACTCATGTTGTTCAATTTATAGAGTCAGGAAAATGACAAACTCTTCAAAACAGATTTACAATGAAAAGCAATGGTAGCCCAACTATAATATTTAAAATCCTAAGAAAATGTTCTGCTTTCAGCTGTGATTGTGACAAAGAAAGTGACTACAGAAAATTATCACATTCCATCAAAGTCACTTCGTCCTTTGTTACTCTTTAAAAATGTTTCTCGAAAAAAAAAAAAAGTTTCTCGGCTGATTCACGTCCAGATTCTGATACAGAATGTATATCAATTAGTAGGCTTGTTAGCTTTCTGTAGAAATTTGAAATTATGATAAAAATTTCCCCCCAACCCATCCTCGTTTAAACCACAAAATAGCACAGACTTGATTTATACTGTACAATATATTGTTTTGAAGAATTAAAATATAGAATGTAACTTATTTATCTGTGGCTATTATGAAGGGCAGGGAAGAGAAATCATCAAAAACGTTTACTGGAAACCAAGCTGAGGAGACTGGGGAACACATCTGGGCCGGATTCACATCCCGTGTAATTCACTATGAGAATTCCCATCAACTTACACAGGGCAGTAATTAGATGAAGAGGAACAGATCAGTGCTTTCCTAACTTGACATTTTTATAGTTTCTCTCACCACACACACCCTTTTAAGTAGTTATTTGCAGGTTTACCAGTGAGAACTTTAAGTATTTGAATATATTCAGTGAAATACTCAGTTATGATAGTTAAGTAAATAAAGCTGTTGAGGTCTGCCTTGCATGCACGACTCCCTTTTCTGACTTTCATAAGCGTTCTGCAGACTCCTGTTCATTCAAAGAAATTTCGCTGTCTAAAAGTGTTTGCTATTTAAAATACAGAAAACCCTTAAAATAGAAAAGGTTTAGGGAAACAAATAGGAAGAGTTTAGGCAAAGGAGACTTCCCTTTACCCACCTGAATGAAGGAGTGAATGAAGTGATAGTACTTGTATTGACGGCAGGTCTGTCAGGTGCTGCACAAGGTACCAGATATTACCAGCCCTCCGGGATCTCACAGTCAAATCAGGTACAGCAATGCAAACAACAAATTTTTGCACTATGTGAAAAGATAGAGGTATTAATAAAGTGTTATGGGAACATGAAATGGGGAGTGATAATTCTGACTTGGTGGTACTTGGGTTTGGGTTTAGAGCTCAGAAAGTCAGAACAGGGGATGCTAATTTTGAAGGATGAGTAGAATTTTCTGGAAAGCATGTTTGGGGAAGAGCAGTCCTGGCAGAAGGAAGCATTTGAGAAAATGGCCTTGGGAATCTTATTTATTCTTTCCAGATTTCAAATCCATCATTTGCACAATGGGCAGGTGGGACTCGATAAGCTCTGAGGTTGTTTCTGGCTTTAAAATTCTATAATTATATGATTTCCTTTCTGCATTATCTTTGTTTGGTAAGAGCTTGCCTTAATCTGATCCATTCCTGAGCAAAATCTCTCAGATTGACTTGAAGCTCCAATTTTTACTCTGCTTCTCATAGCTTTTTGTTTATTAGGTCATAAGTAATGAGCTCTGAACCCTTAAGAACTTGCCCGAGAGTTCACGGAGGTAGCTCATCAGGGGTGTAGACAGAGTGAAAAAGAAAATTAAGGTTTCCCAATTCTCCACTGCAGTATTTAAATCCAGGAGGAGAAGTCACCCATGAAAATGGAGAATCTTTGCATATCTGTCCTTTCTTCAAGAGATCTCAAAGCATTTCCCAAATGTATTAAATGAATCCTTTCCTTTTGAATCCCACTTATAAACAACTGGATCGGTAGGTTGTAAGCACATTAATAGAGTCATGTGTGAGTTTGTTTCTGCCACTAGATACTGTAACTGTGATAAAAGGAATCAACCGTGTATAAGAGAAACCTGATTCCACAGAGATTGCATTCACAGTCGTTAATATGGTTTGTGCTAACACTCTTAACTTTTAAACATCCACTGTTTGTGTTTATTTAGGTCCTAGTTTTGAATGTTAGAAACTATAATAATAAACTCATCTTAAATTCCCTCACCCTTGTGACTGATACTCAGTAAGTGGGAAGGATTATCACAGGGGAGTGATTGGCTAGACAGTGGGTTGTCCTGAGTAACACAGTTTTGCTTGAGATTAAAGGTGGGTGAAGTTTCACTTCTGTCTTGGAACTTTTATTTAAATGGGGCTTTTTTCTTTCAACTTAAGATATAAACTTCATTCCTAAATCAAGATAAGCATACATGGGGCTTCCCTGGTGGCGCAGTGGCTGAGAGTCCGCCTGCCGATGCAGGGGACACGGGTTCGTGCCCCGGTCCGGGAGGATCCCACATGCCGCGGAGCGGCTGGGCCCGTGAGCCATGGCCGCTGAGCCAGCGCGTCCGGAGCCTGTGCTCCGCAACAGGAGAGGCCACAGCAGTGAGAGGCCCGCGTACCGCAAAAAAAAAAAAAAGAAAAAAAAAGATAAGCATACAGCAATGAAGACACTCGCTTATTTTTTTTTTTAAGGTAGTGGTTGTCATTCTTTGCATGACAGTCTATCCACTGAAATTGAGCAAAATGTTTTTGATTATATGAATTTGTTCCTCACAGCACACTGACTCTTAGGTATTATACTTATGCAAACTGAGTCTAAGGTATTAGCAGGCTAATGTTCACATGACAGATGAGAAACAGGATTGCTCTGACTCACAGACACAGAGAAAAAAATAGTGGTTACCAGTGGGGAGAGGGAAGGGGGGAGGGGCAATATAGGGAGGAGGGAGGAAAAGGGTTATTGTGGGATTATATGAAATCATGTGTGTGAAACTTCTGAAAATTGTAAAGTGCTATCAAATTTAAAGAATCTTTCATTCCATAATTTAAAAAAAGAAATAGGAATGCTTTCAGATAGAAAAAAAAGTTCTGGAAGTGTCTTCCACTCCATCATTTGCATACGAATGGGAAGGGAAAAGTGAGAGGAGAAAGGAGAGAAGAAATGAAGAAAGGTACCTAGAAGTGAAGGTGGACTGAAGAGATATTTGCACCCACTGAGAAATAATGATTTAAAGGTGCCCAAGAAGACCTGGGGACGTGTTCCTACATATCAAAAACTTCGAGCTGAACCAGAACTGGAGTGGCTACTAGTCCCAGGCTAGCTTTTACTGCCTTTGTTTAGTTCTATGGTTTTGACCAATCAACACTGGCTAAAGTCATAATTGTTGGAGAATTACTTACCAACATTATGTTTTGTGTCAATGTTTCTATCTGTAAAACCTGGGATATTCTAATAGCTTTGCTCCTTCTCTGCTATATAAAAGAACTGGGAGTACCCTTCGTCAGCACACTTTTTTTTTTCTTCTTATGGCCTTCTTATTTATCATTTTTTCCTTCTGCTTTTTTTTCATCTGAAATACTTTTCCTTATCCAAATCCCATATTTTCTTCAAAACACAGTTCCAAATTTATGTTCTACATAAAGCCTTTGATGACTAAACTGCACAGATATCTTTGCCTTATTTTTTTTACCTCTTCAGCCCTGATGTATTCAGTTCATACCAGCAAGTTTTCATTGTCTTCCAGAGTGTCTACTGGTGTCACGAAAATATCTTTGGATTCCCCAAGTAAGGACCGATTCTCCTGCTTCTTGATCATCTTGTGTAATATCTAGCACAGTGCTGGGCCCCAAATACTTCCAAAATGAATCATTACGTGCTGAAGACTGTGAAAAGATTAAAAAAAAAAAAATCATCCTGAAGCCCTTCTGGCAAAAGTTCAATTGGAATTTATGACAAACGTCAGTAGCCGAGGACAAGATATGGGTGCTGTTCCCAGATACGAAGGGGAGATGACACCAACACAGAGAAATGTGAGGCAATTGTTCTGTCTTCTTAACAGTCCCTGTATAATCCTAAATGATACACAGGGGCTGGCATAGTGTGCTCTGTCTGATTCCAGAGATATCTGGGGCTTATTTAACAATGCTACCCTTAGAACAACATTAGCATACTAATCTATACTACTGGCCTCGAACCACATTCCTAGGTATCTTTTAACTAGATGGATTGAGATGCTTGCCCTAGAAACCAGAATACAAGTTAGCATGATGGCCCTAGGATTTTAAGAGGGTAGTATCAGGGGGAAAACTCACGGATTTAAATCATTTTTTCCTTTTCTAAGGTTCTTACCAACAACACACAGGGTGAAAACTCCTCTGAAGTTTAAATATCTTTCTTTTCCCTTGCCTGTGCCGCAGTATCACTCCTGCACACTTCACCCAGCTTGAAAGTTGCAGAAGAAAGACACAGCTTCCCCACCCCCCAGCTCCTAAACTACTCTGTTTATAGTCAGTTTGCCTCCCTGGATCTTATGTTTTAACACATGCTGTAGTGTTCAGATTGCAAACACAGCAGAGGGATGTTTAAATCCTAAAAACAAACTGTTTTCATTGCAATGTGCAAAACAGCATTCCACGAAGACATTTCAATTAATATTAGCTGAGTGAGGGGCGTCCTCTCTCTGTGGCCTGCTCAGTGTTTGTCCTCTCTCTGCTGAGACTGCCAGCCGGGGTGCTGCCAATTAATGCCAGCTGTGATCTATTGTTTGCTTCTGACACCTGGGAAGTCCCAGCTCATGAGAATCCTGCAAACAGCAGCTGGCTTAGTGGAGGCTGCCAGACTTCAGGGATTCTGAGATCTCTCAGCAAAGGTAGGGGGCCTTCTTGTTTTAGTTAAGGGAATAGTCTGGAAGAGCCAGCTTAAAATCCAAGATGATTTCCATTAAACAACCCCCAAATCTGGGGCAGATCAGCCCAAACCTATAAGCCTCATATCTCCGTCTAGGCCCCCATAGGGCAGTCTTTTAAAAAATAAACAAATGTTCCTAATCCTTTCTTATAAAGTCCCAACAAGTCCTTGTTGTGCTGTAAAGGTATTTTCAGGACTCCATATATCTCTAGGAGGTTCTCAATCTTGCCCGCTTGTGCTAGACTTTACATGTGTTGCAAAACATGTATGTCCTCTTTTATTGACAATGCTTCCTACCCCCAGGCTCCTTCTGATTCTCTTACTGACAACACGTCAGAGCCAGTGTTTATTGAGTGCTTATTATGTGCCAGGCACTAAGCCTTTTACAAGTTTTATCATTTCATTTATCTTTAACAAGCATGTGTCAGTGTAGTTGTTACTCAAGTGGATGAAAACCAATCAGGTACAAGGGTTTCTTTTCTCACTTTCACATACTATTTATTGTTCTTAGCTTGGGTTCACTTTGAGGGAGAACTTGAGCAGGTTATATGGCATGACTGCGTTTCACTGTGGTAGGGTTGTTGGGAAAGTCGTCTTAGTCCTTTGGTGGCTTAGGGAGATTTCTGATGTTTCCTCGTAGACCTCTTGAATTATAAATTCCATGAGGACAGAAACTGCCTGTCTGTGTCACATTGGTGCCTGCCCTACAATTTGGAAGCTTTCATAAAGCGCTGTAAGAATAGCAGATAATACCAGAGACTATTTCTCGTGGGAGAGACAACGTTGAAAAGGCTAGTTACTGGCCAGGTAACTCTGACCCTGAAATATGACTAGGTATTTTGTCTCCCGATGCCTTCTTTTCACATGCGTGAAGAGGTTCTGAATCCTTTTCATATGGATGCCCTTCAAAGCTGGCTAGTAGCCCTCCTTTCTGGGCTCCTAGGCCACCATGCTGGAGCCTACTGATGGTGTTCAGTACATAGTTACTTTCTAGTATAGATCATTGGAGGCTAAAATGAAGCCATTAGCACTTGATTTATTCAGCACATGATTCCATGTCTCAAGAAGTGGAAATCCAGTGAAATAAGCCACCGCTCTAGCTCTCATTAACAACTTGATACAAATCCACTCAAAATGCTCACTCATTGGCTCAGTCATTGGGTGATGATGATAACATGATTTGTTTGCTGAGGTCTGTTAGTTCAATTGGGTAACTATAAATAGAATTTATAAACCGCTTCCAAATAACACTCTATTTCTTAAAAATCAATCTAAAATTTACAAAGGAGTTGAGAAATTTGCTTTATATTAATGAAATATGCAAATAATATAAAGATGTATGCACTTCTAGGTGCAATGTGCAAGACTGCAGAGTTATTGCACATATTTCTTTGAAGTAAGGTGTGTAAAATAAAGAAAATGGAAAAGAAAAATTAGGAAAAGATATTCTAGGTTATTTTTTCCATACAGATGATGATCATTTTTTTTAAGTTATATGAGATATTTGATACATTTCATCTTGGCCTGCTAGTTTAGACATCTAGGGTCAGAGCCCTCTCTCGCCCAGGCTCAGTGGACTTTCTGAACCAAAGAATATGTGTTGGCAGTGAGCCAGGCCACTTTATTCAGAGTTGGATCCAGGATAGAATTAAAACCATACTTTGTTCTACCCCCCATACAGTCATTCAGAACTGCAAGTTTGCTTCTATAAACAAAAGGCCATCATCACATCTTCCTCTGTTCTTTAGATCTTTGGAAATCAAGTCAATTCTCAGAGGCCCCATACATAATTTTTATAGCCTAAAGAACAAATCAGATGTAGTTCTACTCTCCCTAACCCTCTTCGGCACTATTAGATCTAGAGGAAACCTCAGCATCACATAACATCTGTACCAGAAAATTTTCCTTACATTTACCATAATTGTTCTGTCGGTGTTTTTTTTCTGCAGTACTTTATTACATAACTTGGAACACTATTCCTTTTTTCTTTTTTTTGATGTGGACCATTTTTTAAAATCTTTATTGAATTTGTTACAATATTGCTTCTGTTTTATGTTTTGGTTTTTTGGCCAGGAGACATGTGGGATATTAGCTCCCTGACCAGGGTTTGAACCCACACCCCCTACACTGGAAGGCGAAGTCTTAACCACTGGACCGCCAGGGAAGTCCCAGGAACACTATTACTTTTAAGCGAATCAAATAGCCCCTGTACTAAGGTAAACGTCTTTTATGCATATTCTCCTGGTGAAAGATCTGTCAGGGGGTTAGAGTAACACTTCGGGATGCTAGCCAAGGCAAATCTTAAGACCTTTCTAGTTTTGACAACTGCTAGGAAGCTGCTGGCTTCTTTTTTTTTTTTTTTTTTCGAGGGTCAGCTAAGGGAAGGAAGGAAGGAAAGAAAAAAGAAAGAACGAAGGTAAAGTATAATAAAGTTATTACAATTAAAATTAATTATTAAGAAAAAAAATTTTTTAAAATACCATGGACGGATAGAGCCCTAGGACAAATGGTGGAAGCAAGAGTATACAGACAAGATCTCACACAGAAGCATACACGCACACATTCACAAAAAGAGGAAAAGGGAAAAAAAATCATAGATCTCGCTCCTAAATTCCACCTCTTCAATTTGGGATCATTCCTTGTCTATTCAGGTATTCCACAGATGCAGGGTATATCAAGTTGATTGTGGAGCTTTAATCCGCTGCTTCTCCTGCTGGCTTCTTGAAATAAAACAAAGGTGTCTTACACCTGATAGGCATTACTGAGCATGTCAAACACGGGTTCAAGATATATTTTCACTTCAACTTTAAAAAGTTGTGCAGGGAACACAGGTAAACTTAGAATATGGTTATTTTTAACTGAAAATGTAATGACTTTGTTTTTGACGATGCTGATACTTCTGACACCGTTGGTGATGAGTGGTGTGTAACAGCTGTTTCGGCTCTGAGGCTATCAAAGAGGGAAAGGGAATCTTCTAAATACAAATCCCGGGACACCAGAACAGCTCTTTACAGCCCTCCCTTTCCTAGCTAAGTTGGAGAAGAGGAACTAAAAGGTCTGGGGAGAAATTACTGCCTAAACAATGAAGGAAGGAAAAAAAACCCAAGGAAGACAATTTAAAGATTAAGTCACATGATTTGAATCTGATACAATGTGGGGAATTCCTGTTTAATTCTAATTTATTCCAACAGCCTTTTTCTTTAACAGAGAGATCAGTTTGGATAAAGGAAACAGAGCACTGAAAATGCAGTTTCTCAGTGAGTCTAAAAGGCAAGTTCTGTAATCAAAAAGAGGATGTCAGCAGGGAGGCTTAATCATATGTTTTCTTAAACCAAACTCCTTTTTTCCTTTTCATTAGACTTTCTTGAGGTATTCAGCTAATTAATGATAATAAATAGTTATTGAGTACCACTAATATTCTAAATCCTCCAGTGTCATGCAACTGGAAAAAAAAGGACCAATATATAGATAAACTTAGGAAGTGTGTGTGTGTGTGTGTGTGTGTGTGTGTGTGTGTGTGTGTGTAGCATTATGCCTTAAAACTGGCAATTATGGTTGTAAACTAGGAAGACCTACATAAAAGATGGGGTGCCTTAAGTCACAGAAACAGATGGAACCTTCACTTTGTGTGATTGTGGAGAGCACCTCATACATAATAGGTGTAACAATAATCATTTCTACATCTGTATTTGGTCCCATCCCTTAAATCAGAGTTATAAATCCTGTGAAGCTGGATTAATCTTATTTTATGGACGGTTGTAAAGAGAAAGGCTGTCCTTTGGCTTTACTTAAGGAAAAACAAGAGACCTTTGCAAAATGGAGATGTGTGAAGGGCTGTTCAGAGGGTATGGTACCCCCGAGACATCCTGGGTTTGCTCTTGTTATCTAGAGAGTGGGGTGAAGGGATCTCACTGAAGCAGTGGATAGTAGATAGAGCTTAGCCTTTGGGGCCAGGCAACTCTGAATTTGGATTCTGGCTCCATGATAACTAGCTGTGTGTCTTTGAACATGTTACTTAACCTCTCTGAGACCCAGGTTTCATTTGTAAAAATGGAGATAATACCCAGATTACAGAATTGTTTTGGGCATTAGGGATAATTATGTAAAGTACATAGTATTTGGTACTTAATAATTGCTAGCTGTTACTATTGGCATTATTGTTTGATGGCAAAGCTGAACAGGCTTCAGAAACCACCATCAGACAGCTCACATGAGGTCGTGATGGGGCACTCCGTTCCGAAAAAGCACATGCTAAAAACCTGTGAGAGGAATCATGGATGATTTTTTTTAATGTCACAGGGCCTAACTTCTCACAGATCAGACTTCATCTGGTCACTCTCATTGATATGTGTTGATGGCACCTGATGGTCTTCCTTTTCCCATGAGAGATTCTTATCTCTAGAAAGAAATTTACCTGGGTTTATCAAAAATGCCCATGCTTCAAGTCTGATTTGCATCTGGTCACTTGTAGATTTCCTTTTTGCTCTGTGACACTCTCCCTGGCTTAATGGGAGATCTCCCTCTCAGATTCACTTAGATTATAGGGTAACCTGCTAATTTAAAAGTAACTTCACAACTGAAAGTTTGAGGACTCATGGATAATGTGGCGATTAGAGTTGATAACACTGTATTGTATAATTGAAATTTGCTAAGAGAGAACTTAAATGTTCTCACTAGAAAAAAAATCACTGTGCGTGGTGATGGATGTGTTAATGAACTCAATATGGGGGGAGTCCTTTTACAATGTATACGTATGTCAGATCATCGCATTGTACACTTTAAATATCTTAAAATTTTATCTGTCAGTTATACCTCAATAAACCTTGGGGAAAAAGTAAATTCATGATGAAAAACCTGCTGCAAGGAGGCATACACATGTCAATGGGAGAATGTTGGGCACAAAAGATGCACAAAAAGATTTGTGTGGTTGTAACATTTTTGCTATTTTTTTTCCAAGCAGCCTCAAAACGTATGTTAACAAGACTACTTGAAATTAATACTCTGCTATTAGAGTGCACGCAGATGGGCTCGCTCCCTTCCCTGCCACCGTGCTGTGCGCTGGAGTTCCTAGAAGACACATACGTGCTCCCTCCTTAATGAATTCCATCCCTCAAATCAATAAGGACTGGCAGCTGGCCAGGTCGACTCCTCTTGGACTCCTTACAAGACCTTGTCCTGTATTTTGCTTTTATTAGTTCTTACTACTCTAATTTCTCTCACTGTTACATTTTTCATTGGTTTAAGTTCTCAGTAGTCTTGCTTTCTTGCCAACTTAAAAAAAAAAAAGAAAAAGAAAAGCAAGCTAGTGCGGGGGTGGGTTCCCCCAACTCACAGCACTAATTATATAATCACCACACAAAACTCAACAAGTAAGTCCAATTTGTTTTTCAGCACAGGCAACTCCTGAGCTTGTTTGTTTAGACATGTCTTTCTGTCCATTTGTTGGATTTAGAACAAACTGCCTATGCAAATGAGAAGGGAGCCCCTGGCCAAGGTAGCCTTCAGCTGCCCACACCCTCCGCTGCCTCGCAACAATCCAACTGTACAGTTCTTGTGAGGAAGCCTGTTGTGAAAGTTAATAGTTATAAAAAGCACTTATTTACATCTGTTTTAGTGTAGCCATGAAGAGTGCAATTAATTAAGAAGTTTCTGGTGTGGTAAGAATAATCATACAGCAGGAATGCAAACACATGATTTCCAAAGAGAATTTTATTCCATATGGAATTTTTCCCCTAACTAAGAATTAATTGCAACTTTAAAGAAGGTTTGATTGTTTCTATGAGAACCATTTTAACTACTGAGGAATTCTAAACGACTTCAATTTAAAATTTTCTTTCTTTACATTGTTAAAGAGAGGAGTGCTTTGATCAAGCTCTGAGTTATAGAATTTATTAGAGTAAAGGGAAGAGGATAACCTTCAGATGTCTTCTGTGGTGAAATGTTGAAGTTAAAAATTTTAAATGTTTGCAGACTAAAGACATATTTGGCTGTGAGGCCTAAAAGCATAAACAAAATGTGACATGTTTTATTTTGTTACTTAACCCTTGTTTAAAAAAGCACAACAAAAAATGTATATAAATCATATTTTTATGTTTTTCTGAAAACATGGATATGGATTTTTGGTGATTATCCTCCACGTAGAGGCATCATGCCCTTTGGTATGTAGGGGTTCGTATATATGCAAATAGCTTTAATTTCGGTATGGCAGTTTCTTAAAGCTGAAAGCATTTAAATACACACAACATGAATTCTGCGAAGGAATATCCTTTCTTTCTGTTGCCATGTGCTACACATTCCAATATTTTGCTGGAGCCCAGGAATGAATAATGCAAAGAGACGAAGAAGGGAAAAACAGGAACATGCAGCTGAAAGCAAGATAGGCAGAGAAATGATGCCCCTTGCCGAATGTGACACGCTGGAGAAGAGAAAAGGGATAAAAGCAATTTGGGTGCAGGCAGAGAACCTATTTTGAGCAAATGAAGTTACAACAGTTGTGCGGGTAGGGGAAATTTCAATCAATAACAAACAGCTCTTATCACATGCAACTTTAATTTGATTGGCACGGCATTGCCATTATATGCTAATGAATTACGGATGATGAGAACTGCTGTCGCCTTCTGAGTGCAACTGAACATTAATCAATCAGTTACTTAAATGCCAGACTGTCTGAAATATTAAAGGAAATTGTTGCTATTTTGGAGATGAAAGTAAACAAACTGGAAATCTTGAATTAATTGAGAGAAGGGTACACGTTGATAAGTAGGATTTGGCAAGTTATTACTTCTCTCAGTGAATGTCAGCGCAGGTATCCTGTTCTCAGCGGAATAAGTGCGTCCCTGCAAAGCTAACTGAAAAACAAATTCTCTTAAGTGAATCCCGTTTTTCTGTTGACTAGCATTATACAATTATTGACTATTACACTCGGGGAAAAAAAAAGCTGGTCCTAGAATGTAATAAGATCACTCTCAAGTATGCAACACTTTTGACAATACACATTAAAAGGAAAATAACCACCTACTAAAATAGTAAAAATAATCCTCAAAATAGCAGCAATATTCAAATTATTGCAGTTGAGTAACAGTCCTCAGGTTGTTGCAAAATAAAAATACAAAAGAAGAAGAAACCCCTCAGGACACCTGATATAAAGTTCCTAAATTTTCACCTTTTACTGATCAAAAAGACAAATTGTTTGGTGCTTTAGAATTTTGATTAAGCTTTTCATCAGTCTCAAACCACTTAAAGATTGATAAGTTTATTTTTTCATTAGCCTTTTCATTTGTCTTCTACTTGTCCTTAGCAGTTTCCTCCAGATAGTAAAAAAAATATATATATTTTAGAACATTAGATATTTCAGGCTAAGGCCTGAAATATCTAATCTTTGTAAAACCAAATTCCGTTCTGATAATTGCTAAGACATGTTCAGCCTGGGTACTTAGGTAATGGCAAAGACCCTCAATTTGCAAATATTTTTTTATGCTATAAAAATCGACTTGTTACCACCACCTCGTACCCATTAGGATGGCTACTATCACAAAAATAGAAAATAACAGCTGCTGGGGAATATGCAGAGAAACTGGAACCCTTGTGCGCTGTTGGTGGGAATGTAAAATGGTGCAGTCACTATGGAGGACAGTATCGTGGTTCCTCAGAAAATTAAAAGACAGAACTACCATAGGATCCAGAAAATCCACTTCTGGGTATCTACCCCAAAGAACTGAAAGCAGGGTCTTCAAGAGATATTTGTACATCCATGTTCATAGCAGCATTATAGCCAAAAGATGTAAGCAACCCATGTGTCCATTGCTTGAAAGATAAACAAAATGTGGTATATACATATAATGGAATATTTTTCAGCCTTAAAAAGGGAGGATATTCTGACACATGCTACAACACGGGTGAGCCTTGAGGACATTCTGCTAATGAAATAAACAGTCACAAAATGACAGATACAGTACAGTGTCACTTATATGAGGCAGCTAAGGTAGTCAAATTCATAGACACAGTAAAATGATGGTTGCCAGAGGCAGAGGAAAGGGAGAATGAGAAGCTGTTATTCTGCGGGTACAAAGTTTCAATTTAACAAGATGAAAAGATTCTAGAGAAGGATGATGATGGTCGCACAACAAGGTGAATGTACTTGATGCCACTGGACTGTACACGTAAAAACCGTTAAGATGGTAAATTTTATTTTCTATGTAGTTTACCACAGTTAAGAATAAAATTGAAAAGAGATATAAAAAATTGAGTTCCGTTACCTATGACTAGGTTTGCTAACTAAAACAATGCCTGCTATATTTAGTAGGATGGTATTACTGGGAGAACACAGTTTGTTGAGAAGTGTTAGACTCTTCCACGACATCCATGGAGAAAGCGTCAGATAGGTTTGGCTTCCTCTGTTAGAAACGCCCAAGTTCTATTCACACGGGTGTGCCTCTTCTTACTTTTTTTTTTTTTTTTTCTGTAATTCTCTAAGAAATTCTGCAGAGTCATTGAGAGTTAGAGCAAGCACATGGGGTGTTTGAGGAACAGCCCGGGGCCTGGTGACTGGAGTACGGTAAAGTGAGGAGAGGAAGAAGAGTATTTAAGAGGAAGGTCAGACAGTGAACTGGGGACTTTGGCTTTTTCTTTGCATGGTATGGGCGAGGGCAGAGGGGTCATCTCAGGGTTTGGAGCAGAGGAGTGTCATGACCGGATGTATGTTTAAATGTCCACAAACTGTACTATGGGGGAGATGAGATGGGAATGCAGAAATGGAATTTCAGAGGAGGGTGCAAGATTGCTTTTAGTTGGGGAAATCATGGAACAGAAACCTAAGGCAAAGCTACAGAGAAAAATTAATCTATTCCTTTTCACATTTGAGCGTGCTTGAGAAATCTCTCAAAAGCAACAACAAGACAAGAGTTTCTCTGCTGGCACTAATCTAGACTATTCATTTGCTTGTTGATGTCACTAAATCAACCCCCATTTACTGAGTCCAGTGTGAGCCCAGACCATTTCAGTACTTAAGAGTCTGCAATGACTGCCCCAGGGGTCAATCTCAGCTTGTCTGGGACTCGTAGGCACAGGTTTTCTCTGTAATTTATAAATCTCCTTGAAATTTGCCTGAATAAGAAGAGTGTTTTTCTAAAGAGTTCAAGATAAAATTACTGGCCACAGCATTTTATATTTCAATATTTAATTTTTAGAATGATTAATTTAAAAACTGATCTTGAAACACTTGGTCTTTGCTGCTTAATGGTTTAGGTCCCTTTAAGGAATCTACCTCATTATGTGCCCTAAGTTGTCATAGGAGAGATGCAAGTTTTAATCCTGGACCTAAGAGCCAGTTTAGGAGACCATAGATGACATACTTAGTCCCCCAATCAACGGGGCTGAATGTGATCAAACAAACAGTGTAAACAGCTTGGGCCTGGAGATTCTAGAGTTCTTGGAAGAACAAAATCAATCTTACCTTCTATCTCCTTAAGAAAACTTTGTATGTTTATAGTAATGCTTTCCTCAAACTCAACCTGACCACAAGGAGTGATGGAGTAGCATAAAGTACCAAATAAAGCAAGCATGTGCACGTGTGCGTAAGAATTAATAACAAATTCTAAACTTGAGCCTCAAGTGTGCTAAGCATCATAACATGATAAAAAACCAACTGCTTTCCAATCTGAAATGCCGTGTCAGTGTCTTTTTTTAACCCCCAAACACTCATGTAAGATGTTCTACCACAGAGTTAAGAGTTTTACCAGTAGACAGAAGCAGAACTTAATTGTATCTTTCATTGCTACAGGCAAATAGCTTGTGTTTGAAAAACATTGAATTGGAATCTCTTTTGGTGGCAGATGTTTTGCTTCCGATTAATTACACTCAACTCTTCATCATCGTATCTATTTAGTGATCGGAAGCATTTACATTCATGACTCCCAAATAATATGATTCCATTATAGTGTGGTATTCTCATTTATTTAACCCCTCCTCATAATAGAACTTTAAGTTGCCGGCCACCATCCCCTATTTTTTTTACTATTAAAAACAATGCTTCTCTGACTTGCTTTAAGTATGTCTTGTGTGTTATTCCTTTAGTATGGGTCTGTAGAAGTGAGATTGCTGGGTTGTAGGGTATTGTACATATGAGTCTTTCATAGACACTGGAAATTACCCTACAGCAAAAAAGTACCAGTTTATGCTTCCAGGAAAAATATATGAGTCAAATTTCCCTACACTCTTCACTAAAGGATTGAATCAATTTGTGAAATCTTTTCCATTCTGAAAGGTGAAGAAGTTATTATGGTCTTAATTAGTTTTTTTAAACTATTAGGGAAATTGACTGTTTTCATGTGTTTATTGGTGTATGTGTATAATATTCTGTGAATTACGTATTCCTATGCTCACCTGTATTTCATTTGGATTGTTTGAAATGAAAAATATAAACTCTTTCCTGCAAGTATTAAGGATATCTTCTTTTAGCTCCTTGGTTATCTTTTAACTTTGTTATTGCAACTTTTGGCATATAGGAATTTAAAAGTTTTATATAGTTAAATTGCTATTGTATTGCTTAAAAAAAAATCTCTTTTTTTAGCAGGCTTGAAGGGGAATTCATACTCACATATATTGCTGTTGGGAATGTAAGTAATAGTACAAGTAAGCAATAGTAAAATTTAGCAAAACAACCCAACATATACATGTATACAACAATGCTTAATGCAGCATTAGGAATAAGGATAAAACCACAAGATGTTCATTTCTTCAACATTCAGCAAATAGTTATCAAACACTTTCTATATGCAAAGCACATTTGAAAGTTTGAAACTGAATATCCAAATTTCCCCTAAAATATCTTTAATACATATCATGTGGTATGGAAGCTAGCATTCTTTTGGAATTTTCGTTTTCAATTTATATGTGTTTTCCGGAAACAACAGAAATCATACCAAAACATTACTTTTCTCTGCTGTATTGTTGTGTTTAGTAATGTTGGAATTCAGAGTAGCTTGCTAGGGATTAGAGAGAGTGAAAATTAAATCTCCATCCCTCTGTCTTTCCGTCTCTTACTTTTACACATTTGACCTATGAATAGAACTGATTTTCTTTAATTCTACTTTTTAGTTTGTGGTAAAAATTTCAATATTAGTTTACCCAAAGTAGGTATCTTATTTTTAATTGGAATCTCAACCATAGTCAACAGTATGATGTGGATTTATTTTGAGGAGGGTACAATGGCCAAAATTAGTATAGCGATGGATTATAGAAGTTTCTCTGAATTTTCAGTTTGGAAACTTTATAAATCTTCTTCCTTAGTGATTATAGAAGTTGTGTGGGTTTGGGGTGGTACTTGCTTGTCTCCACTCAGAGGTTCTGACCCATGGGGCCCATAAATAGTCAGATGTTTAAAAAACACCACTTTTAAGTTCATGCTTGAATACTCTCTATTTCAAAAGCCAGGACTCTCTTGATATGCTGGATTGGGGATTTCCTGCCTTGACTATGGGACCCACATGTTCAGGTTTGCCTGTAGAGCTCTGGTGGCCTATAATACAGACTCTGAAACCATATTGAACCAGTTGCATGAAGAGGATTGAAGGTTGAAATCACGTGCTTGGTCCAAGCAGAGCGGAGAGGCAAAGGGATACCACAAAAGCAGGTCTTCTCACCCCACAGAGACATGAAGGACAAGGTGGCTTCAGGCCTGAGCTCAAGACGTGAGAGAATGGGGAGGATCTGCTGCTGGGTGTGCTGGAGGTTAAAGGGGAAGCCGTGCAGACCTGGTTCCCGCTTTTGAGGCACGGTGGCTCCTGCCCATCGGTAAACGAACCCGGTGAATAGAAGGCGCTTGTGAACTAGATTAGCAACTCATCCTTTTGAATATAGGAATGAATAGGAGTGTAGAGTGGGTCAGAGAGAGAAACTGGAAACACCCTTTTCAGTGATTATTCCTGTGGAGAGAGAGGGTAGAGGCCTTATTTCTATGAGCTGAAGCTGAAACATACAAAGAATGGAGATGTCTGCTTTAACTGCATCGGCAAAGCTGTCATACTCTTTTTTTTTTTTTTTTTTTTTTTTTTTTTGTGGGGGGGGCCCCATCACCGCTGCGGCCTCTCCAGTTGCGGAGCACAGGCTCCGGACGCGCAGGCCCAGCGGCCATGGCTCACAGTACCAGCCGCTCCGCGGCATGTGGGAACTTCCCGGACCGGGGCACGAACCCGTGTCCCCTGCATCGGCAGGCGGGCTCTCAACCACTGCGCCACCAGGGAAGCCCTGTCATACTCTTTACATTCATATTTTACAATTGAAGTTCAGCATTGACACAATTAGCAGACAAGATGTTAATCTACAAATATTTCTGGAATTCTGTCCTAGAGTATTACCATGTTGACACTTACACCTTGCACCTTTTTTTCAAGAGCCACAATAGTGAGAATGAAGTGTGGAAACCCTGACTGCGTTATTTTAATCGGCTGGCAGTTGTGCATTTGTTACTGCATGTAGGTAATTATATGCTAGGTGCTCTGGGGACACAAATATGAGTATGACTGGGATCTGGCTGGGTAAAGTCACAGTATAATATAATGGTTAAACTTGAGGCATTCAAGTTATATCGCCTGTTTGAGTACTAGTTCTACTACTTAATGTTGCCAAGCTTCAGTTTCTTCAGCTGTGATATGGGGATAATCGTAAAATTTTATAGATTAAATTAGATAGTGTATATAAAAGTGTTTGACACAGTGCCTGGAACTAGGTAAGTGCTCAATAAACACTTGCTATTATTATCATTATTGTGATCGTGACCACCATACTGCTACTGCTACTACTACTATTCGATAATGTATGAATTACTAATTGCCTATTAACCTCCAAATCACCCTTCCGAGAAATTCAGCCAGAGTTGTCTGCTATAAATTGTCATGTGACCCTGTTACACTGACCACAGCTGATTGAACCAGGAACCCATAACAAATGGTTCTAAATTGTTATCTTCATGACATACTTTTGAAGAGTGGAACTTTTGTCAGCCTTGAAGAGACTGAAGCCTGTTCACATGATGGCATTGTGGTGACTTGGTTGCCTTCAGTACCTTGTGGCTGCAAATTATTTTCTGCACCGATCCCACCCATATGCTCATGAGTCACGGTTCTGGCCCTGAACTGAAGCTAGTCTAGTCCATCCTCACAGTAACTTATGCCCAAGGTACCCCATAGCCTACCCACACAGCTCAATGATCTATCGTAGAAGCGTAGATCGCCTTAATAAATATATTCCTCAGTCACGACTTCAGATCTGTGAATGATTGACGCGCACTAAGTGGTGGTGGAGGCTTATGGGTTACAATTTGAGAACTACCCCCTTTGCCTAGGAAAGCCACATGGAACAATGGATCCCAGTGTTTGTATATGTTCATGGGAGGCTGGAGCAGGGAATACATGTATCAGAATTACCTCCACTCCCACCGACATGTCTTGAGAATAAGACTTGGAAAGCCAGCGAACTACTTGATTGACTCTTTATATTCCTCCTTATTACGGTTCAGGATTGCTTCCAACATGGCAAGTATAATTGTACTGACATGTAAAGATTTATGAGTCTTTATTGTTTAGGATAAAGCTAGGCTGCCGAAATACTGAGATCCTATAATATGGTGGCTTAAAAGCTAGGAATTTTATTTCTCTCTCACATTAGAGTTCCAACACGACTCCTTGTGTTCATTCAAGACTCAGGTGCTCTCAAAGTCCTTTTTCTGACAGGTTCAAGGGCATTGTCATCATCTGCATAGTCTACGCTGCATCACCACCACATCCCTGTTCAGGCTGGTTGCATGGGCAGTAAGAACACAAAGGAAGCAAGTTCAGGACCTCAAGGACCAGTTCCAGAAGGGGCGCAGGTCACTTCTGTTCAGGTCTGTTGGTGAGAACTTAGTACATGGCTATTCTTAAGTACAAGAGAGCCTGGGAAATGTAATCTAGCTGGGTAGTTATATGCCCAGATGAAGGAGAGAATGGATTTTTGGTGGATAACTAGCAGTTTTGCCGTCAGGTCCTTGTTGAGAACATGAGGTATACAGTTATAGTGTCAAATGTTATCTGTGACCAAAGCACTGTAACAGAAATCCAGCTATCATTAAGTTCTTAGATAAGAAAAAGGTGATGATTTATTCAGATTAGAACTTTATACTCAATTTATTCACTTATATACATTTACATACTCATAAATGTATCTTGATTAGATTCTCAGGATGATACTGCAATAAACATATGGTAAGTATGGAACATGATGTGAGAAACTATAACGACTGGTATAATACAAGGCATTTAGGTCTGTGATTTGGGATACTTGGGATTTTGTACCAGCACTGCAGTTATCCACATGACTTTGTCCAATTCATTTAACCCTTCTGGATCTCATTCTCTAAGTTCTGTAAAGTGCAGTTCTGTCCTATTACTTCTATCTTCAAAATATATCTTAAATTCATCCAATCTCCAATTGCTACCATCATAGTTCCTTCTTCATTCAGAGTCTGTAAATCCAACCCTTCTTCCTTCTCCAGCCCCATCTCAGGTCGTTTTCTTTCAGATTTATCCCCATTGATGTTTTTTTCAGTTCCTAGACCACTCTGAGCTGTTCTTTCACAAAACCTCTGCATTCATTGGTCCCTTTGACTGTATCTCCTTCCCCTGTCTTTTGCACGACCATATCCTCCTTATCCTTCAGGGGTCGGGTATGATGTCACCTCTTTAGAGACGCTTCCCAGACCATACTATCTAAAGTAGATTCTTCCAACATTATGTGTCTCAAGCACAGTTAATTTTCTTCAATCATATTAGGTAATTGTCTTTTTTATTTACTTGTTTTTTTCTAGTTCTCTCATTGCTCAATTAGTTTTCACTGAATGACTAGGTCTGTTAAGGGAAGGGAAAAGATCTATATTATTCATCCTTTTAACTTTATCACCTACTACAGTGCCCGGCACCTAGTAGGTTCTCAGTAAATATTTGTCGAATAAATTAATATAGGACTTTACAAATGTATGATCTGATAATTAGTTAATTAAAACATAATATAATTAAAAAATTTTAAATTATACTTTAATTTTATAGGAAAGATATTTAAAAGAATATGTCAATGACCCTATTTTGAGACAAAAATTATTTCATAGTATGAATTCCTTTTGAAAATTTTGTCCATTTTATTATTTCATATTTACTATCCTATTTATCTTTAAATATTCTGTGATTTGAATACTTTCTCAACCCAGTCAAGATGGGAGATTTTGGGGAGGGAATTCATTATTCTGAGGCCTTCATTTTGTTTTGTATAATTTTAATCATGACAGTCTTTATCAAATCCATGTTTATTTAAATACTTATTTCCTTTTGCATATGTTGGGACTGAATATGTTGTTTTAATTAGTGGCATTGCTTTTTTATTGCTAGATGTATTGTCTTGGCATTTGACCAAAAGCAAAACAGAATCAACACAGTGTAATCTATGGTAAAGGAACTGAATCTCACTGTACAATCGTGTTTTGTCAGCTATAAGCTAAGAGGTGGCGTATTCAGCAAAGTACATGTTATAACAGCTATAACTATGTACTCCATAATAGTCAGAGTTGCCATTTCTGGTTCTCAGAAGAAACTTCTTTGTTTGACCTTGGATTAGCCTACAACTGGATGACAGTGAAATAAAATAAAGTTGGAGGAAAAAAACAACCATCAGAGGAACATATTAGTTTAACAAGTTCTGATGTTTTACAAGTGGAATATCAAACTTAGAGTCTGTAATGAGAATTCATCACATAAATGTACAGAGAGAATAGAATTAATCATGCAGTTGCTATGTAAGAAGAATGGCAAACAGCTTTTCATGAGAGTTGGCTTGAAATTGGTAGTTCATATATATTACTGGCTAATTTTATCATGGTAAATTATCATTGGATTTTATTTATTAACTTACTATTTCATAGTTACATGCTGATTTCTCTTCAATAAACTCCATATTTATTGAGTTCTCTTCATGCCTAAGACATAATGGGATTTTTTTCAAATGGTAATAATCTCAGTTACATTATTGTGAAATATAGGAATACTGTATTGTAATCTTTTTATAAAAGAAATCCTGATTCTGTAATATAAATAGTGTCTTTAAATCCAACTCTATCTCTATAAACCATTTGCCTCTTTTTAAAACAGGGCATTTGAAAGCTGAAAGGTGAGAGAAAGAGGGAAAAGCTGTCTTGGGCTCAAATACAGCTCAACCTTTACCCAGCAATGAGGTTCTATTGGTTTGACTTAGTAGGAAAATATATCTATGTAAAAGGGCAAATGGTATACCAGAACCTCATCATCATACTATTCTCTCTAGGGTGCAGTTGAGTACAAGGCATGGCTTTGTAAAGGTTCCCACTAAAACTTCATCAAAATGTCACTAGGCCTGGAGTCCCACAGATATGAAACACCCCTGAAGTCAAGGAAGCCGCACCAGAGCCATTTATAGATTCATTCTAAACTTTACATTTTGGGGGATAGTTTTTATCATCTACATGCATATCACTAAACAATCTATACATTCCATGTGAAACATCCTTACTCAGGAAATTTCTTAAAAGCATATTAATTTTTATAAGACAATGACCTTATGTTTCTATGTGTAATATGTCTACAGACCTTTTCTGTTGAAGTCCCTGCTTTGTTTAGTTCCAGGTAATGTGATAGAAGGGTCTATTACAAAATTATTTGCAAATGTGAAAGGCATGGGTTTTACCATAGATTTAGGAAGGGAGCTTAGTTTAAATTTTTAAGGTATAGAGTGCTTCTTTTCTTTCTCTTTAAAAAAAATCTAGGAAAGGAAATAAGGAGACAAATACCTAGGAAACAAAAATTGCCTGAGATTTTAGGCTCTAGAAATAAAATTATAGAAACAAAATTATTTAAAAAGACTTATAGGCAAATGCAGGTAAGATTGACCACCCCACCCTATGTCATCATATAATTATAACATTCTCTTCATATGGACAAAAAAAATGGCACGTTGGAGAGCTAATTGAAAGGCATTTCAGGACAATATGTTTATTACTTATTATTCATTTACAGTAGCAATTACAGTGCAAATTTATGAATATGGAGCTTGCAAAATGCCATTTGGATATAACATGGTGAAGTTTAAATACCACAGAATCCTTTGCCGTATAACACATTCTCAATAGTAACAAACCTAAGCTCTGGCTTAGTGTATACCACCATTACCTATGTGTAAAAAACACGAGATTTGGGAAGTATGCAGTAGATTCAGTAAGCTCAATTTTCATTGAGGATGGCATTTCTAAAAATAAAACATTCATTGTAAAGCAACCAATACTATAATAGTGATTGTTTTCCCAAGTGTTGAAAGTTTGGGAGGAGAGAGAGAATTTGAAGACAACTATGTTTCCTCCTCTTTGGAGAAGATGCTTAATTGTGTAATTTGGGGGGGCTTATTTTTATTGTATAATATATATATTTGTGTAATTATATATGTTTGTGTAATTACATGACTTATTTTAACTATAGTTTACTTAAATATTTCCAAATTTCTCTCTCTCATGTTTAAGTACATGAGTGAATATTACCATCAGTCTTTTCTGAATCACTTCCTCTTTGTTGACTACTTGGTACTCCCAAGCTTCCTAATAAATGGAAAAAGGAGGAATAATTCTCCTCAAGTCAGGTGGAGTTTGAAGAAACCTGATCATTCTCAGCATCGTCAACATCATCATACAAATGTTGATTGGGTAGCGACTGCGTGTGATGCATGGCTGCGTCGTGTGCAACTTCTGGGACTCTCCAGTTTCTCTACCACATCCCCACGGACTGACATGATGCGTATACACCCCACGGTATAAGGACCTACAGAGACAGTAAAAAAAAAAAAGAAAAATCAAGCAAGCAAGAAAACCCCACATACTAGCATTGTGTATCACTCTTGGGTGGTAACTGAGAGGCCATGAAAAGTATTTCATGTTTAGTCAGGGTGAGGCCAGGAGGCACTTGTCATTGCTCTTCAGTGTGTCAAGAAAAGCTTCACGAAGAGAGAGACTTTAAAGACGGGAGTGGAGTCACTAAGTTTGCAGAGAGGACATATCAGGTGTAAGCTGTGTAGTCATGAAGGTGGCTTATTGATATCAGAGTGAGAAGATTAGACAAAAGAGGCAAGGAATAGATTTGCTTCCCAGGAGCAGTGTGCTAACAGAATGATAAGACTTTCCTCCGAGCTACTCTGAGCAGAAGAGTCTGTTGGGCAGAAAAATAACCTCAGCAGGGGTGTTGGGAATCAAATGAAGAGAAGCGTACCTGGATGTGAGCAAGTGCATTGATACAATTCAGTTCATAGGATTGAAAGGAGGACGTTATTTGAGATGTGGAGAAAAATGGGAAAAGTTTTAGAAAAAAACAGAAGGTGCACTGAAGTGGCTTGAATATCAAACAAGGGGGGAGTAAAAGCTCAAGGGAGAAAGATGTGTATCAAATGCTCCTGTACAAGGAGAAATTGATTCTAATTTTTTAATCAGAAGGTGCATGGAATCTTATGATTTGGGCTTTGAGGAGTTAATTCAAAAGAACTGCTAAAATGTTTCCCTGTGGTTCAGTATAGGCTTCAGGGAATTGCTGATACCTCTAGAAGTTGCAATTCCCTTAAGTAAGGACTACCTACCCCAGGGCCGTGGCCTTCACCATAGCCAAAAACACCTCTGAGGACCCACTGGCCATTTGGCCCAGTTCTAGGTACTATGCAGCCAAGCTTTTAGGACACAGTTTTCAAAATCATATCAACATCTTTCTGAGGCATAGCAATCATCTAATCTGCCTGCAGAATTATGTTACTGTGAAAAGTGATGTCTTAAAACCCATAAATTTGTGATGTTAGAATGAGTCATTTTTGATATCCTTTACAAGCTAAAAAGTACTCAGGCCTGTTGACAAAGCAAAGAAATGGTGTCAAAAATAATTTTAAAACCTTTTGACCTATAAGGTTTAAAAGAATTAGGCACAGATTCTTTGCTTTAAGCCTCTTGGTGACAAGAAATATGGTACTCGGCCAGACTGTTTGATTGACAGTAACGTTTGTAGTTTCAGCTGCTAATACAGTATGCTTCTTGTATATTCTGAGTGGGTAAATATAGAAGACTATTTGTCACCTGGGTTGATGGATTACAAATAAGTGAGACAATGTGGTTAGGGTTCTGAAGCATAAATGAAAAGTCAAAAACCTTATATTATTTACAATACAATGCTTATGATTTAAGGTTTGTTATTCCTGTTACATCAATAGAAATGGTTGGGTTTTAAAATAAGCATGTTACTCATTTTTAATCATCTCTTTCCATTACATAGTTATTTGCTACAAGAATGCATCAATTAACTGTACCAAAAACCTGATTAAAATGAAGGACTTATTATAGATACTTGCATTTATTTATTTATTTATTTATTTTTTTTTGCGGTACGCGGGCCTCTCACTGTTGTGGCCTCTCCCGTTGCGGAGCAACAGGCTCCGGACGCGCAGGCTCAGTGGCCATGGCTCACGGGCCCAGCCGCTCCGCGGCATGTGGGATCCTCCCACACCGGGGCACGAACCCGTGTCCCCTGCATCGGCAGGCGGACTCTCAACCGCTGCGCCACCAGGGAAGCCCTTGCATTTATTTTTAAATATCGTGATTCAAGTATCTTAAAATTTTTCCACTCATAGGACCTATGACTAATGACATGTTTCTCCACCCAAACAAAGTTGTTGTTTTCAGTACCTAATTAGTGTTCAAGCTTGTTTTACTCACTTAGGCTCAGAATAGAGGTGTTTCTGAAAATTCTTTCTTTGTCAATAGCCCTCTAATAATATTGATTTCTCCTTGTACAACATTTTGAATTCGCTAAAGTGTTATGACAATTTCAAAATGATATCATGAATGGTTCCGTAATTAATATTTTCAAAGAATCGTGTTATTCAAGATGAAAGGTTATTAAGGTGATATTACTGAGTCTTTGGACTTAGAAAAGAAAATTTGCTTTGGAAAGCACATTATCACCTTTCAAGACAAGAAGTAAAATTGGCATTTTTAGCATGCTACTCTTATCTTTATTTGCTGATAAAGAAAGAATCCAGAGTTTTTCAAAACTTTAAATGAAAGGCTATGGTGAGGTTCACATTACCCAATCTTGAAAGAAAAAAGCCATAAATGAATGGGAACAAAACAGAAACAATAGCCTTAACATTTTATTTTAGAACTTAAAAAAAAAAAACTATTCTAAACAAAACACAACATGTGAAGTCTATTTTTTATGTATGTGATTAATACAGCATTGTATGGAAGTACATGAAGGTATAAAAATTAACACTCTATAATTGTAGCTCATGTCACAATACTATCATTGCATAATGGATATTCAGCTTATTTTGAGTTGGTCATCCTTTTAATGTCTATATTTAAAGACCATTTATATTAAAGGGGAGGGAACACACTCAATACTTACTCTTAACTCATGCAACTTGTGGTTTGGTTGAAGAGCTGTGTTAGAGGCAAAGATTCCGTTTTTTCCTGAAGCTCCAACGTAATGCATTTACTACTCAAAACTACCTGCATCTGATAGTATGTGTTACCAGAATAATGGGAGAATTGAGCTTAAATTTTATAAGTAAATTATAATTCAATACTTTGAAATATACAGTATTTAAAAATCCTGTACTATATAATTGAGAACTCAGAATCAATAATACACCCTTGGTAAAATAAAACAGTTAAGAATTCTTTAAATGTGATTTTTATCCTTTCTTTGTAAATTGTTTTGATAGGCTACAAAATTCTTTTATATTCTTGTCCCACAAGCATAGCGCCTTAATCCAGACAGGACTAGTTAATAGCTACGTTATTTGAATATCAGTTTGGTTTCTTACCTGTTCAGAGAAATGCTTGATTAGTTTACAAGTTTAAGTTGGATGGCTGACATCAAAAGTACTATGCATCTTGTTAAAACTTGAAACCGGAGGCTATGTGTTGTATGTTGGGATTTCAAGTAAATGAGGACAAACCAGTATAGCTAGTAAAACTCAGACATCAATTTATTATTTTGTTTTCTAGAAAGAATCAATCATTGGATGTTAGAGTTTTAAGTATATTGCATTCTAGTCTGCTCATTTTATGGATGAAGAAATGAAAATGTGAGGTGAAGAAGTAATACAATAAAAGGTCACATAATAGTAAGTGGGTTAGCAGCACTCCAGAGCAATGCTGCTTTTACTATACAGCACGGTTACTAAAGGACCAGGGTAATTTAACTCAGCATTTCCTGGAAGTCAAGATTCCCTGATTCATTTCACAGAAACACTACACTCCATGTTGCTTACTGATATTATTTTTTTTTGGATACTTTTTTTTAAATATAAATTTATTTTTATTTATTTATTTTTGGCTGCGTTGGGTCTTCGTTGCTATGCGCAGGCTTTCTCTAGTTGCGGCGAGCGGGGGCTACTCTTCCTTGCGGTGCATGGGCTTCTCATTACGGTGGCTTCTCTTGTTGCGGAGCACAGGCTCTAGGTGAGCGGGCTTCAGTAGTTGTGGCTCGCGGGCTCTAGAGTTCAGGCTCAGTAGTTGTGGCGCATGGGCTTCGTTGCTCCGCGGCATGTGGGATCTTCCCGGACCAGGGCTTGAACACGTGTCCCCTGCACTGGCAGGCGGATTCTTAACCACTGCGCCACCAGGGAAGCTCTGGATACCTTTAACAACAAAACTAAAGGAAAAATAAACTTTTACTTGAACGAACACAACAGACACAGAGTATGGACACCAAAGGAGTCCCTTTAGTCTTTGCTCTTGACACATTTATGGCATAAAAAGTGGAGAGAGCTATGAGACATTTCCAGCTGCATTGATTCTAAACTTTGAGGAGATTATAGTAGAAAATACTTCTTTTGTTTTTGCCTATAGAGGATGCCTTTAAGAAGAGAAGAATTGACAATGTCTCATATTTATATAGAACTGATTGTCTCAGTGGTTTGAAGATACTTAAGGATCATTTAATTTAATGGTTTCCAACAATTTGACACAACTCTTCTGAGAAATAACATCAGCAGCTTGACCTCTCCGGGGGTGAAAGCTTACAGGATGGACTTTTCCAATTAAGGTAAAGATTTAACCATCCAAGACTCTAAGAAATGGAGCACAAAGCCAATGGTATGAGGCATAAATCAAAGACTGTGTGTCCAGTTGAGAAAGACCTGTTAATATCTATTACTCTTAGTGCTTCTTGAAAATGTGGACAGAAATTCCCATTGCTTTTCTCATGGTCTTTTTTTTTTTTTTCTTTTTGCTTGATTTAGATGTGTTAATAAAATGTTATGAAATGCAAAAGTGTTATACAAATGTAAATGATTGCAGTTTTAATAATATCTTAAATAATATTGTCAAATAGGGTTAAGTTATTTACTTGGGCTTAGTACTAAATCCAAGAGTTAGCCTGTGCCTCTAGATTTCTAGCTTATTATCTTTTTTTCTTTTTTTTGACGAAGTTCCAGGTTTAGGTGCATTTTATGCACGCACAGAAAAAAGAAGGCATTTCTAGATCTAGAGTCTGAAGAAAATGAGAAGCTGTTATATGGAATGTTAACAAGGATATGAATAAGAATTTAAAAGTCCATCAAGAACTTTGAGGCTGAATTCATCAAGACCACTGATACCATCATCCTCAGTGGTGACACTGGCATTATAAAAATTGTTTCTATGTGTGAGGGCAACTGCTACAAATTTTCAAACAATTTTGGAAAATATGCTTGTATACAGTTTCCCATGCCTGACATTTTGGTTTGGGGTTTGTGAATTATTTTAAAAGGACATAGGATAATTTAACTAATGGATTGTTATTTAAACTATTGGGCTTAACATTCTTCATACAAAATCAAAAGAACAGATTCATTCTAGGAGCCTAGCAAACAGTGAGAAAATGAGTGAACTCAGGCAAGTCAAAGTCTGAACCCAAATAAAGTTCAATTCAAACACTCATTTATTTATTGCTTTGGGTAATTACAATTAAATGTGATAATTTACATCCATTAATTGAAGCAGTCTGACATAGTAGCCACTGGTAAATGTACTCAGTTTTATGTGAGAAACTCAGGGTTTTATGGACTATCAAAGTAAGGCCTAATAAGAAATACATCATGATTAAACAAGTATTTGTTGTGTGAGAACCATTTATACCAGTACAGAAAAATCTAATTGATTGTTGGCTAGAAGGTCAAGTTGGCAAGTGCAGATTTTAATGTATCTTTGTCTTGGGTGATGCGCTGAACGTCTGACTATTGTATTTTAGATAAAGTGAAAGGAAGTTTATCAAACATCCTTAGTGTGAAGGAGCTGTGAAGGTGCTTTACATAAATCACTGTATTTAAACCTCAAAGAACAGCCTTGTGAAATAGACAATTTTATTATTAACTACATTTTAGAGTTGAGAAAATGAAAGCAAAGATAAGTTAAGCAGCTTTTCCAAGGTTCCAAGATAGTATTCCAAATCCAAAATCACTGGATTTTGATTCCGATATCCCTTTTCTTTCTACTACATCACACAGTTGTTGCAACACCCTTCTCTGTAAACTTAATGAAGGAAACATCGCAGACTTGGTACAGAACTCATCCTATCTACAAATTGTTTGGTAGTAAGGTCCTTTCGGTGATCCTTTGATTAATGAATTCTCTGGGAACAAAATTCTTTCATAACAATAACACGGTTTTAAAAACCCTACTTGAATTTTTTGAAGTGTGATAGCAGAAATTGCAGCTGCGTCTGACAAAAATACCTCACTGCACAGTTTCTATTTGCCTTTGCCCAGCTGAAGAGAGACAGGGCCAACTGTGAATAGAGCTGAGAGCCTTTTGAAAGTTATTTTCCTCTTTTAACCTACAACATTTTGAGCAGTTACCTGGTACCAGTTAATGTGTTAGGTACTGTGCTTTCATTTCTTAAAAAGTGGTGTAGTTTTATTATCTCCTGCTTTTATCTTTTTCATCCTCCCCTCACCTTGCCCCTTCCAACTCTACATCAGGCAGACTCTCTCACTACTGAATCAGGGAAGAATCTGCTACCAGGCAACAGTATTTATTGACTGAGAGATGATTACATTTCATTTTGAAGATGATTCTTGGTGTTACCTCGAATAGTATTTGTGCTTTTAAACCCCTGGTCAAGGTACATCGGAATCATGGGTGAACTTGTAAAAAGGCATATTGCTGGACGCCACCTAGATATTTCAAATCGCTGTAGTTTTAATTGGCATCCCAGGGAACTGCACTTAAAGAAGCCTTGCATCCTGATGGAAAGGCTCCTTCTCTGTGAACAGAACCTAGAGATCAGTAGGGAGTCTGGTGGGGATAATTTTATAGGCCCTCCAGCCCCAGATTTATGCTTTTCTTCTTTTCTTTCTTCCTTTATCTATTCATTTACTCATTTTGTTTATTTTTAGGCATGTAGAGTTCACTGGCAACAATGGTTTAAAAAGCAGTCTTTGCTCATAAAGAGCTCACAGTCTAATGGGGAGAGGTACCTATCATTCATATAAACAGTATCCGCCTTAGACCCAGGCAAGAGGGGCTCCTGCTCTGGCCTGTGTGCTTTAGAAAGGCTCACTCTGCATTCTCCTTTGGCTTGTCCCTTCCCATGGGGTGGAGAGTTTGGAGAATCAAGGGAATGTAATCACCAGAGTTTGCCTCCCCTTCTAGACCATGTACTGGATCAGGAATTCTCTGTGCTCTCCTCTTTCCTGAGTTCACCCCCCGAACTGTGCCCCTGATGTGCACACACCTAGCCCCAAAGGGTGGTCCCGGGATAGCTGTTTGTAGGGTAATAGCTGGAGCTAGGACAGGGCCGGGTTGTCGACATGTGCACATGTGAAGCTATTGCTGTGTGGAAGGAAGTCTGGGGAGAGAGTTGGTTAAGAAGAGAAGTCGATGTGATCCTGGGGTTGAGAAAGCTCTCCCAGTGTGACCAGTTCTGGCTCCGAACTACAAGGAGGTCAAGAATTCTAACTTTGAGCCCAGACATCTAGAAGATATATTTCTCACGGCAGGAGTACAGAATCTATTTTATTTAACAGTTTGTCAGCTTGATTTATAACTTTTAGATATTTGGGTAGACAACAAGTGGGCTTCCATTTGTACTCTTGCTCCGGACCCCAAACGTTAGGGGAGAGCTGCCCTTGGCATTAAGAGAGCTGTGAGAAGGGGAGTCTCCCGGTGTGGGTGAGCCAGGCAACACTTGAGGTGGTTGTTGAACAACACTTAGGAATTATGTAGGCAAGATGGATGGATGGAGGCTGAGAGGGGAAGGCAGGGCAAGGTGGGGCAGGGCATGGAATAGACAAGTGACTTTAATGCATAAGCAAAGGCAAAGAGGCCACAAGCTGCCTGGAGTGAGTTTGGAACATAGTTTAGTTTGTTGGAACTTAAAGTGCAAGTAGAACAGAATTTACTAGAAAGCTAGTGAAGCTCAGCCTTTAGGTTCTCTCATTACAGTCCCTGATGATTTCTGGGGGTTGTGGAGGTTTTCGGTGGGAAGAGGAGGCCAGGTTGCAATGTAGAATCATTTCTGTGTAAACATTTCTGCTTAATTGCCTGGAGATCTACAGAAAAGGGACCTGTATTTTCAGGTTTCAACATTTGTTGTGATTTCTTTCTTTACTCAAAAGAAACGTTTACTTTTGTGTCTAATTTTGTTTCTTGTTTCTTAAAGAAGGTTCTTTCCCCAAATTATAGGTGCCTTAGGTCCCACCAAGCCTGGGTCTGCCCTTGAGTTCAGTAAATCTTGGGAGATGAGGTTGGAAAAGTTGCAGAGAACAAGCCTTGATTCTTTGAAGGCCATGGAAACCACCAAGGATTTAGGCAGGGAAGTGACCTGGGTATTTTTGCATGGGGTGTTTTCAAATGATGGACCATTTGGAGACAGTGTTGGATTGGAGACTCTTAGCAATCCCACTGAGTCAGTATGTGTTCCTAGCCTAGAGCAGTGGAGGAGAAAAATTTTATTGAGTAAAATTAGCGAAACTTTATGTTTGATTAGAAGCGTACAGTGGAGAGTCAAGGATGAGTTTGGGGTTTCTGATTTAGGGGTCTTAATGGATGGAGCACTGATTTGGGGATAAAAAAATAAAATTAGTTTTAAATGTGTTGAGTTTATATCTACGTAAGATATGTAGGTAGAGATCTCCAGCAGCCAGTTAAATATGTGATTCTGAAGCTTGGGGAAGACAGCTGGGCTGGCCAGGGATATCTATGGATATGTGTGTGTGTGTGTGTGTGTTTGTGTGTGTGTCATCGGGAGCCATTGGCATTAGTTGAAACCACCAGAATGAATGAGGTCAATCAGAGAAAGCATTTAAAATCAGTACACCAGCGAGCTGATGACAGGACTCTGAGAAACACAAATGTTTCTGTAGTGAACAGAGGAGAAACTCGATTAAAAACAAGAGAGAAAAATAAGAGGTTACTCAAAATCTTAGAAATCACAGAAAGACAGTTTTTCCAAGGAGGGAATAATTGGCAGTGCCAATTAAGCAATGATATTAAAAAGTATCCACTGATTTGGCAACAAAGGAAGTCATTGAAGATTTTCTGGAGTAGGGTTGCAGTGGAGACAGAAAGCAGCTTTAAGTGGGTTGAGAATTGACTTGGAAATGAGGAATGAAGACAGTACCTTTAAGAGTACACTTACTCTTAAAAGTTAAGTAGCAAAGAAGAGAAAGAGTGTATTGTACTCTGAAGGGAACTGAGAATCAAGTGCGTCCTGTCTATCTACCTATCATCTCTCTATCTCTCTATCTCTCTATCTATCCATCCATCCATCCTATTTTTAGGCTGCTGGCTCATGGAGTAAGATTTCAGGGAGACTGGGGGGCAGGCATGATGCAAGAATCTTAGTGGTAACCATTTGCTGTACCTGGAGGAAATGAGATGAAGATGGGGGAATCAGTCAAGTAAAAGTGTTAGTAGCTGGTGTTTCAGGCTTTGCTAAGGGGAGATATTATGAATGTAGCACGTGGTATGATTTCCTCAGAGGCACTCATTTCGCTGCACAGATAATACCGCTAATTTGAAGTTTGGCATTCTGCCGGAAGACACAGCAGAAGTTTATGGGTGTGAGCAAAGGAGTGTTTTGGAAGTAAGAACATACATGATCAGCCATGAACAGTGAGGACTGAGGTTGGACAGGGGAGAGAGAAACCAGAAAGTAGACACTTGGAGGAGGATAGAGGGGTCAGGGCTCTGAGGAAGTTCACAGAGAAGTGTGAACAAAGAAAGGGTGGGAGGGAGCTGGGAGGTAGAGCATCCTGGATAGAGAGGGTTTTTAGAGTTTAGGTTGCAGAGGCAAAATTGTAGGGGATGGTAACGAGTTGAGAATCAGGCTGAAGCTGTTGACCTATATAGGCCCAAGTTGGTTGGAAGTGGAGATTACTCATGTGAAAAAGGTCTCGATACTTCAAACGGAATAACAACTTCTGGACTTCTGAAGATAAAATTTTGAGCAAGAATTAAGAAAAAAGAGAGGAGGTCTCATGAATTTCCTTTATGCTTTCTGTCATTAAGTTATTATTAATATTAATTTGTTTAAAATTATTCCAATAATTCAGTTAAGGTAACAATTATGATTATTAGTCTATTTAATGACATTAAATAATTAATTCAATAAATGCATTTAATAAATACATAATAAATTAAATACATTTATTATTACTACTGGAGGTCAATGAAAATAATGATGTTTCACTTGGCATATCGTATGGCTTTTTTTTTTTTTTTTTTTTTTGCGGTACGCACGCCTCTCACTGTTGTGGCCTCTCCTGTTGCAGAGCACAGGCTCCGGACGCGCAGGCTCAGCGGCCATGGTTCACGGGCCCAGCCACATGTGGGATCCTCGCAGACTGGGGCACGAACCCATGTCCCCTGCATCGGCAGGCGGACTCTCAGCCACTGCGCCACCAGGGAAGCCCGAGCAGTGTCTTTTAAATGATAGAGATCAGATTCAAATCCCAGGTCAGTTGTTTAACACCTGTGTGACCTTGGGCAGGTTACCCAAGGTTATGGTGTACCTGGGTTTCCTCACCAATAAAATAAAGAGGAGGCATCTACTTTTACCGGAGAGGGGGCACCCCTTCCAGGGCCCGAGAGTGCTCTGCCGCAGGGCTCGCAGTCTCAGGTTTTATGCAAATGGCGTTAATTTCCAGGTGGAGTCTGGCCAATCATTCTGACTCAGGGCCCTTCCTGGTGACGCATTCGTGCGTCTCTCAGCCAAGATGGGTTCCGATGTGAGGGTTTCTGTGCGGTCGGCTCCCTCCTTTTGGTTCCTCCTGAATTCTCCGGTTAGTTTTCCGTGGCAGCACCGTGTTCCTTATTGAGGCCTCCTGTTGTGAGACAACTCATGCAAGCGGTTATTATCGTGCCTGGCCAAGGCGAGCGGTTTCGGTCATAGATTCTCTAACACTACTTCCTGCAAAAAGTTGTGAGGATGAAATGAAGGAGTGTGGGTAGAAGCAAAAGTGCCTGGAAGACAGTAGAAGGTTAAAACGTCTTATTCATTTATTTTTTTGGTTCTTTTTTTTAGTGGCAAACATATTTAGAGTTAAAAAAAAATCTGGTTTTAAAGTGTGTTTTAAACTATTCCTTACTGTTGATCAGCTTACCTGTCTGAGCAGCCTTTTTTTTTTTTTTTTTTTTTCGGTACGCGGGCCTCTCACTGCTGTGGCCTCTCCCGTTGCGGAGCACAGGCTCCGGACGCGCAGGCTCAGCAGCCATGGCTCACGGGCCCAGCCGCCCCGCGGCACGTGGGATCTTCCTGGACCGGGCACGAACCCGTATCCCCTGTATCGGCAGGCGGACTCTCAACCACTGCGCCACCCAGGAAGCCCCATATTTTTTGATTTTTTAAAAAGAAGACGACAGGTCTGTAAATTTTTCTAGAGACTCAGAAAACATCTTCTCTAGAAACGTGTCCTTTGGACTCATGAACCACATATGCTCACCAGGTAAGTGACAGTTTATTCTGATCGCAAACAAATCAATTATGAGGAAGTAAACGTTCGTAGTGGTGTGCAACTTTTCAACTTGCAACTTTAATTTGGGAAAGGAAAGTAACAGCATATAATCAATGTTAACAGGAATCCAACATATAAAAAATGGAAGCAGTAACTGGATTTTAACTAGAGCAGGAAAACAAAGCCTGTCACCAGCAGCCTCCTCTGCTGTTACATTACCACATCCTGACTCCATGTACAGTTTTACGGTTTTTATATCATTTAGTCTTTTGGAATCGTGATTGCACTTTTCCATGAAATGCCTCAATTCCCCAGAGAAAGACAGCAGTTGTTTGAAGAAAGCAAATAGCATAGCATTTTACTGGCTGGAAATAAAATAAACACAAAAGATTCCTGCTCACTGGAATGAATGAAGTACCACATGGCTGACAATATTAAATTCATTGTTTAATATTAATGGTAAGCTTAGGTATGTAAAGCAAGACCTTCTGTTATTCCTGCATGAATGCATTAGAATCAGACATAAGTGAATCTCAAAAGGAGAGGAATTTGGTTCATTTTCCAAAAGCATCCAGAAGTTCAGATGCTTATTCAAAAGCTTATCTGAGCTACCTAAACAGTTAAATCTGCAGATCTTAACAGAGCAGGATTGCCTGTAAGATTTTCAGCATTTATGCTGCTAGCTCTGACACAAATACTGTGAAAGGAGGCTTCTGCTGACGTGCTATGTTACTGCTAGATCTAACTGTTATTATCAAACTAATAATGAGAAAAATAAAATTCTTTATCCAACTCAGGATTTAAGTCAGTTCATTCCTAGTCCTCCAAGATGATAATTCTTAGTTCATACTGACGAAGAATTGTTGCTCTTAGATATGTGTTTAAGTATTCGATGTTTTGTTTTAAAAAGTTAATTTTGCACATAAGCACAAAGGACCAGAGTCCTAACAGGTTCACAAATACATTTATCTATCACGTGAGAAGGTAAGTTAGCAAGTTAATTTCAATGACTCTGATTATATTCATACTGGCTTGCCCTTTTCACCTTCCAAGTGTAGTTCCTCTGCAACGGAACTGACACATCTTGACAGATGGGAACAGCAGGGAGGCCTAACTATCTAGAATAATTTTGTAAGGTTCAGAAAAGAGCAACAAACCCCCAAACAAAACTATAAAAGTTTGTTAATCATTTCTGGACATAAATGATGCTCTCAAAATCCTCTCTCAAATCTGTTCTTAGATGATCAAATCTGATCACCCCAGGAGCATTATTTTGTTTACTCCAAAGATGAAGAACTTCTGGAATGGGCATGGGACAGTAAAAGAGGAACATTAGATGAATTGATTTATTTCATAGTCTTAGATGGGGCAGGGCCATCAAGCATTATAGGGATAGCATACAGGGCCTCCAAGCTTTTTAGAGATTGGTTAATTGTTTGTTATCTAAAAAACAAACAAACAAAAAACCTTCATTTGATTCTAAATAGAAGAAGAAATTACAAAATTGAGATTAATAATAAAATATCTGCCATTTATTAATTGTTAATTTTATTATTTATGAAAGCTCTTACACTTGAAAACAATTTGCGGGTGATACATTTTCCCCTTTTGAAGAATCCTAAAATGTGCATGGTAACTGCTGAGAAATAATAGCTAGCTGTGACTTAAATTCGTTTTTTGTGGCCAAATAATATCAAAAGGCAGATTATAAAAATTTTTTAAAATATTTATAGAAAAATTATATTTAATGTGATTGAGGCATCGTCTTAATATGTTTGATGTAATATGGTGTAAGGTCTCCAAAAATAAAAGGACTGCAAGCCTGGCAATGTTTTGATTTGGCAAGAAATGGAGGAATCCTGATTTGAGAATGAGGCATTCTAGATACATGGAAAGTGATGGAAAAGTTTGTTTTAATGTTTATGTGCTCAGCAGCTACAAGGTCTGAATTGCTGTAGCTACAAACAACAAACTGTGAGTGTGGGTCAGAGAAGGAGTGTAAAATTCTTTGAGTATATCCAATCAGTGTTGGGTTTAAAGTTTATGGCTAATGCATAATTGTTATTTCTTTTCTTTTTTTTGTATAATGTTTCCATTCCGTTCCTCAGATTTGTATATACTGGTGTAAATAACTCTCTCTTGTTTATGTTCTTCAATAACAATTTTTCTTAAAACAGAACATATAGAAAGGTACACATCATTTATTTTGGAATGTCTTTAGTGCACTGAGTATTTGCTGTCAGGAGGCATGGATTGGATTAAATCATTAGTGAGTTATATCATGAAGTCTGTAAGTTAATAAGTGTGTAGTAGATGACAATGACTTATGGTGGTAGGTTAAAGCTGTCTTAAATTTTCCTGGTTGTTAGGATAATTTTAGATTTTTGTTAAAATAAAATATTTTCAGATCCCACCCCTGATCTACTTAATCTGACTTTTAAGGGAGAGGTCTATCAATTGAATGCCGTTTGGTGATTTTTCTGATCAGGCGTGTTTGATAAACATGACATTAACCCGAGAGTCTCAGATAACTTTGTTATTTGGTCTGAAGCTGGAAATGCTTATTGTGATAAAATGTGTTCTGAGCCACTCTTGAATTTGGTCAGCTTTGTTCATTAGAGCATGTTGGTTATGTGGTTGAGGGCCAGTTAGTTCCTGCCCCTTGGTTGTGGATTATACCCCAAACCTTGATTACTCATCTTCCACCCATGTGGGAAAGGTAAAGAAGAGCGACCGAAAGACCTAATCAACAAAAATGTGGAGAGAAAACCTCATTAAAGTGTAGAAATTCAAAATAATTTCAAGTCAAAACTTGTGCCATCTTATCAGAGGGTCACTGTTATTATACATGACAACAATACATTTAAGGACAGAAATTCAATTCCCAGGAGTAGAGAGCTTATATATCTATATTATAAAAGGATATTGGCAATATTTCTGAATTACGAATTTAAAAAAGGGAGAGGGAAATTGCTTGAATGGGAAAGAAGAAATTTAAAAACATGTAAATATCTTCCTCATAATGTGATTATTATTATATGGGGCAATATAAAATTAAATAGTGAAGTCAAGACCTATAGTAAAAGAAATAAATGTTGAAAAGTGGGAAGAGGAGGCAGGATGTAAAAAAAGGACAGCAATAACAAAATTGGCTGAATTTTCCTTTTTTTTTTTTTTTTTTTCCTACCACACTGCGAGGCTTGTGGGATCTTAATTCCCCAACCAGGGATTGAACCTGGGCCACGGCAGTGAAAGGGCCAAGTCCTAACCAGTGGACAGCCAGGGAATTCTTAGTTTTCCTTTTAATCAATTTTCTTATATACAAGATAGCCTCATGTTAAATAGATATAAAGACATTGTTCCATCTTCTGGGCTCTTGTAGAATTTTACGCAGACCTTTATTATTGCATTTGTCACATTTAGTATAGTTGTTTATATATATTCCTTATCAAATTTCCTGAGGTCCTTAAGAGAAGGACCGTGTTTTTTAAAATTCTTTTTATCCCCAGATACTAACATTAGCTCGTATAAAGCAATAGAACAGTAATCCAATCAGTAAAATGACAGGTTGGATGAAAGAAAACATGGTTCTTTTCCACAAGGCTACTCAATATAGACCCCAGAAGAATAACTGTTTTGCATTACTGAAGTTAGCCCTATTATTTAAGCTGTGGGCAGTTAATAGTTCAAGAAGAATTGTTTTTCTCCAGACCAAGTTTATTCCATAAGATGTAACAGTTATTCTAAAAATATTTAAAGGCATCAACCATTGGGTTTTTAAACTTGGAAAAAGCTGTGTGTCGTCAAAAAGAAATATGGAATATTGAAGTTGAACAGGCCTTGAAGACAGTGTAGCATCGTGATTTTAAGATTTGTACAAAGAGGGCTTCCAGCACTCAGTTCCTTGGAGCCAAATCTGTTGGACTCTCAACATCACAAATAATTTCCTGATTTTGAGCAGAAATATCTCCCTTTCTAACAGTTATTGTTCTATTCTGTGGTGGTCTGAAAACAAAATGAATCCCCCTTCTACACTGATGACCTTCAGGAAAGCATCCATCCACCTGCAAGTTTCCTCAGTTTCACATTTTTTTGTATATTAGAAAAAAACATTGTTCAAAATCAGATGTGTCTGCATATGCAGTGCTCAGTGCTTTTTGCTGTTGTCACTAATGTGTTTGTCAGAACAGACTAAGAAAGCCAGCAAAGAGCCGGGGATAGTTCAGAAGAGGCTACCTATAGTGAAACTAAACAGGTGAAGCATTCAGTCTCGACAAGAAAGAGGATAAGAGTAAATATTATTCTCATGTGAAGGTATATGCAGTTAATATTTCCAAAACTTTAAAAGTAGGGGAGGTTTCTGAAGGAGCAAATTTCAAGATAAGTAAACAGAAATATAGTATTTATACTATTTATATAATACTATTTATGTAATGCTATTATATGTAATAGTATTTACACAATGGTTACAAAAATTGTGGTAAGAATCTTCTAATAAGAAGAATTATCAATAAGCTTGAGAACAGTTTAGATGCACTTGTTGGTAGCAATACATAGGTTAGTGGTCAAGTGCATGGTTTATGGATTTGGAAAGAATTGGGCTAAAATTCCAGCCTCATCATTTATTAGTTGTATAATACTGGGTAAATTACTGAAGCAATCAAAATTTTAACTTCCTTACTTACAAAATCGGAGAGATTATAATACCTATATCATAGGATTATTGCAAAGATTAGATGAGTATAAATACACGTATTTGTTAAATGTATATGAAATATATGTGAAGCTAGGTGACTGGCACGTATCACAGACCCACATATTTAGCTATCATGATCACTGTTGTCACTATTATTGTCTTCACAGTTGCACACCGTGTAGGAAAGGCAGACTTTTGGGGGAGATGTGGATTGATTTTAGAGAAATATAAAATGCCATTTCTCTCCTGATGCATAGTCACCGTGCCATGCTGGAGAACTCTAGGTCTAGTGACTAGACTCTGATTGCTATTTCAACAACCCTCTCTGCTAGGTGGCCTGTCCTAAAATTTCAGGAAACTTACTTTGTAAAAACAGTCAATTTTACTGAAAATAATCTAGGATTAATAAGTATAAAGTGTAGGAAATTTCTTTTCTGAGGCTTTTACTTCTTTCTATCATTATAGAAGTTTGAATAAAAAATTAAGGAGTGGAGTTAGATTTTCACGAAGAGAAAAACAATTGACTGTTTCCCAAGAGCCTGCAAAAGTGGTGAGGTCTTAGTCTGTCCTCTTCCTGACTGACTCAGAAACTTCACTGGCCTAGAGCAGGTCAAGTTCAGTGATTCTAATTCATGCTAACAAAGCTCACAGAAGACTAATACGCAAAAGCAGAATACCAATGCGTTATTTTACAGTGAATAAAGCGCAAGTGAATTGTTTTTTACTGTATACCTACTCATGACCTCTCCGTCTAGTCATGTTCTTTGAGAAATAGAAAGCATGAGAGGAGGTTAGTTTTAAAATCCTATAATAGACAGATATCTATGTCTGTGCCTCTTTTTATCTTAGGCTTCAGTGACTGACCTGACTGCTATTTGACTCTCTTTTTTCCCATTTAGATATAATACTTAAACTAGGTTACAATCACGTTCTTTTGGCCATCTCTTCTCCAATCCATTTTATATTTATTATGTACTCTCTCTCCCAGAATGCAAACTTGTTTCCAAGTTCTTGGAAAGGGGTGGGATTGTGGTGGTGTTGATAGTAGTGAGCTTATTGTTAACTCTCTTCTATTATCCATGGACGGTTCTGACAGATGTATATGAAAGTTCTTTAGGTATAATTCAATGTTAAATTAGGCTCGTAAGCTCTTATGAGATCAAAAGGGGAAATCACACAAGAAACAAGTAAAAAGAGAATCTAACAATGACATCTAATTGTAATTTTTTTTTAGCAAATGCTGTTGACAAACATAAATTATTCCATATTGACCGTATCAAGGAATGGAGTACTTTTCACATATGTTGAATTTTTCAGTTGATATGATTTATATGAGCTCTGCTTCAAATCTTCTCCGGAGTAAGACACAGATTTTTTTTTAGAAAAACTACATAAATATAGTTATTTAAGCAGTCTCTGTTAACAACTGCCACGCATGCCTTTTCATGCTAATGAAACTAAGGCTGTGGCATCTGGTGCTGGTCGAGTATTACATTTGGGTCGAACTAGGATGCAGGTACCATGACAAAATTGTTAACAGAGCTGGTCATTAAATGCAGGTCAAATTTCCTTTTCATGTTTGAGCCGAGCCTGGAAAATAAAGGAGAAGGCAATAATTTGTTGAATTACTAAGTGTGTATACCATGGCAAATATGTATGGCATTTCAAGTTGTAAACTTGATGATCAGGTCTGTGCCATCCTTCAACATATAAATTTCAGTTTTAGCGACTTGAATTCAAATGATTACTGTGTTGTGAATGTAGTAAGTGCTCTGTACTTAATCACTTCTCATAATAAAAACACTTTAAGTACAATTAAGGGCCCCAGATTAAGAGCGGTCCATTATTAGCAAGTCTTCACACAGCTAAATTGTACCCAGAACGTATTCCACTTCTCCCAAGAAACTTCAGTTATAAAGTAGGAGAAGTTATGTTGGCAACGGAGGTTGCTGCATTTTGAGTATGAATGCAGTGATTTACCTATTAAATGCACCACATGGAGCAAAACATTGTTTTGCAAACCTCAAATTTTGACTCAACTTTCTCTTCTTTTCTAGACAGATGCTGTTAAGTGTCTATAAAGCCAAAGTTTTGACTTTTAGTACATCCTTTTCTCTCTTAAAAAAAAATATATAAATTTTTAACAGATAATAAAACATAAAACCATCTGTCATTTGTGAATGCTATTTATCTCTTTGTTTTATGGAGCCTCATAAGAAAACAGATGTGACTAGAGCTGCATGACAATTGAATATTTTCCTCAAGTCCTAAGCTCTCAAGGTCTTGTCGGTTATGTGACATTGAGTTTCATCCTTCAGATAATCGAGATGCGTGAATGGGATGGGTTGATTTTACTGAAATAACTTCCTTAACAAAGTTTTGTTTGACTGCTGGTTACATTCCTTTGCAGAAATATTTGCTCAGACCTTTTCTCTCTCTTTTAAAAAAGTTCTCAAATGGATCAATTATGAGAGAGAAGTTAATTTGTTTGTGAAATGAGAGAATATCCCTCTGAAAAAAGTGTGTGTGTGTGTGTATGTGTGTGTGTGTGTAGTGGCTCTTACAAATCTATAAAGTGACGTTTTAAGAGTAAAAGATGGATACAATACTAGAGTCATAACAACAGCTAATATTTGTTTCTGTATTTTAGAAAATAATCTCACATATAATATCTCTTTCATCCTTAAAAAGCTTATGAAGTTGATTTTATCCTCATTTTACAGGTAATGAAACAACAGCTCAGAGGAGTTCAACCACTTACTCCCTTTTGTTTTGATGTCTTAAAACATATACACTAGTGACTATTTTAAGCCTTTTTCTGTCTCCTTCAGATAACAGTTCTACATTCCCTTCTACCTTAACTCCCTAAGGTCAGTTTAGCCTACCAAATACTTACTTTATTTGCTTATTAACACATTACCCCATGAAATTAGCTTATATTTTTTTGTAGTTTGAACATCTGCTCTCATTTGACTGTGAACTCCATGAAGGCAAGAGATTTGTGAGCTCTGTTCGATGCTGTATTTCAGTCCATAGAACGTGCCTGACATATAGGGGATTCTCAGTAAATATTTATTGACTGAAAGAATAAATGAATGAGCACCTGCTAGGGGCCCTGTACTCAGCTGGGCAATGGGGCTGTGAGGATGAAAGAGACCTGCTCCTGCCCTCCAAGAATGCACAATTAACTTACAACATGTGACCGTGATTGATGATGCTTTATGTCATCTGCTATCCCTTCAACTTGTAATTCTCCTTCTCTTCCTGTTCTACACACCTACCTTTGTGCCACACCAAGTCACCTTGCCATTAAGGTCTTTATTTGAATAGAAAAGTGTTTTTTTTTTTTTGTTTGTGTTCCATCTTTCTTAGACACACATCTCTTTAGAATTAATTTCTGTCCTGATTTATTAGAAGTGAGGTGGGTTTGGGGGGCAGGCAAGAGGTTGGTGTCTGCTTGTGTTATAGTTACTCTCAGGCGTGTGATAATTGGGAAGGTCAGGTTAAGAACTTCTCTTTCACTAAATGAGATCATATGTTTATGTTTTTTACACTTATGTTTGTGGGAAACACAGTATGTTGTCCTGGCTGAATCGGCCAATTGATAATAATAGAATGGGCTTAAACTTTCTTGATTACGGGTTGCTAATAGCTACGTGATTTTAGGTGAGCTTCTTAGGCTCAGTGAACCTCTGTTTCCTCACGTGTAAAGTGGGGATGTACGTGCACCTAGTCTGTATTACTGATGGGAGAATTAAACGAAGTGATGAGTGTGAGACACCTCCAGGTACCACTTCAGATCCTCACCCCTGGCTCACCTTCTTCCTGTCCCAGCTGTGATCAGTCCTGGGCAGGTGCAGCGGCTGGAAGGGAATCAACTTCACATAGGTGCACCTTGACGGGGCCTCCCTAAGGCCTGCACCCAGTGCATTCGCTGCCTGCCCTGGGATTTTCCTCTTGATGCTGAGGAGGGGGGAGCTGTGGGAGACGGCTCCGGGCCGCACATGCACAGCCCAGAAACGTGGGGGAAGTAATGAGTTCTGTGGCAATCTTTGACAATTGAAAGATGCGGGCTGAGATAAAATCTCTCTCCTTTCTCCTTCTGGAAAGACTGTCCTAAGATGCAAACTTTTGGGAGGATGATGCAGTACGATTAAGCCATCAGTTCCACTTAGAGGGGACTACCTCCTTGCCGTTGTCCCTCACTATTGCTCCCTGGGATTGCACTCCTTAATAAAATAGCAACCCATGAGCTTTTGTGTCAGGCTTTGCTTTCTGAAGGCAACCTAAGACTGAATGTTGAGCTGGCTATAATAAGTGCTGAACGTTTGTTAGCATTATTATAAACTAAGACTAATAAGACTAATATAGGCTAATGTCGACAAAAAGAGGTACAGGTAAAATTTTGTATAACCAGATAGTTTTGTTTTTCCTAACACTGTGATCATTGTGGTGTTTACCAAATTTTTCCTTTGTTGAATATCTTTTGTTTTACAAGACATATACCATCTATCTAAACTGAAATGAATATCATTTTTACTGTTATACATTCAGTTGACAGTGTATCACACATTCTCATCAACTGCTTTGTTATATAAAATTCTCCATTTGTTTTACATGCATGTATTTGGAGTTTTCTAACAACACTCTTTAATGACAGGGTTTATATAATTTCTTTTTTTGTGGTCCACAAACTGCCTAGGGTAGTGCCTACCATAGCTCATCAGAGTAATTCATTTTTATGAAGGTCTAATGAGGACCTTTTTGTTTTTCTAAATGAATAAATTGACTCATGTTTTGGTATTTCCCTTGTTAATAGGGGTCATAATTCACTGGCTTCCAATGCTAAACAAATATAAGCAATTTGGGGGAGGATAGAGATTGTGCTTTAAAGTCATGTTAACAAAGTGCAAAGATGACTTTGTCAAGCGGAGTGCGAGGACCTGTGTGTTGTCAGTAATCGTAAAGGAATAAGGCCCTGCCAGTGCAGGCATCGGAAAAGCTGCCAAAGCTGAAAAGTACCTGGCTAGGTTTTAAAGGACAGGAATACAATACTCTTACTAAGACACACTTTATAGAGTCCAATTCACAGCCAAGGAAAACAGCTTTTGGAGCTTTTGCGTGTCCATAAACAGCTAGATGAATGCAAGGAAGCCAAAACCAGGGATGAGTAGGGTATTTAAATGTTCGACTTGTTCAGCTGCCACGGTGTCCTCCATGTACTCCGATGCGCTGGCTGGCACAGACAGAACCAAGGAATGCCCTGTGTGTTTGTGATTTATGGAAAATCTACACACGGGGGGCAGATAGAGGAAGCTAGTGAATACTCAGTTGTTATGTTGTAAATTATGAGAAAAAATCTGGTTTGTTTTCTCAAGGTGATCACAAAACGTCGCTAGAGAAGGAGAGAGGATGGTCCAGTAGTGACCCTCAGATAATGCCTTGTGGTCACTCAAGTCCTAGGCGACAATTGCCCGTTGATAAGCCAGTTCAAGCGTTTTCTTAGCCAAGACACTTCATAAACCTTGCCAAGAGAAAAGGGCATGTGACAGTAAGTTGTAAAGTGATAAAAAGCAGACATGGGTGGAAAATATTTTATCAAGAAAGATAAAATAAAGAAATTATATGAATATGATAACAGGACAACAAAGAATATTTTATAGAAAAAATTTTGTAATGTTGCCAACTATGAAGCCAAAATGAATGAAGAGCAAATGGGTTGTATTTCAAACACATACCATTACACTGAGCAACCATTACATTTTACTACCCGAGTCACATTTTTGACTGATGCAATAAAATTTGCAAAATACAAAGAAAAACATAGGATTTATATCTTTTTTTTTAAAACTTCAAATTTTAAATGGATTTTCTGGTTAACCATGCCATAAAAAAAGCTTCTGAAATGTTCTGAATCATGTTATAGTTCTGAAGAAGCACCACTCTGTTTACAACCCGCACAGAAATATGGAGTTTCCTATGGTTGTTAGCCTATTAAGTAATCCTAGCATGTTTTTAATGGAGCGATTTTATGCTTTAATACTTCAATAATTACTGTATTTAAATGGTTCATAGTGATTAGAATAGTCTAGGAGGGCTTCATGGATCATAAATCGGGAATTTTTTTTATGATTCATAGAATTTCTTCTGTATATGATGAGCTAGTTCTACTTTCAATTATTTTATTTGATTCAACTTCTGTTGGTAGAACCCCAAACTGAGATTAAGATTCATGAAATACGAGACAAAAATGCTTTTCTCTAAGTCTTTTTTGTCTCATTATCTTTTGTTTGCTTCAGGCTGTTTAGGTTCCAAAACTCAGCACAAAATAACTTTGATTTGGTTTAGTGAATAGAATTTCTTTTAAAAGCAGTCATTAACTTAAAGCTAATACAGCAATGCTACCACCATATGTAAATCACCTAAATTCAAAATATCATTACATTTCCCCAGCTATTTGAACACTTAACTTGGTTTTAGTGAGTATAATCAACTGTTAAGCAGAGGGAAATTTCTTCTCCCCCCTTCACTCCACTGACTGCTAAGAGGTAGAGAGATTAAAAAATTAATTTTAAAAAAATCTACAATGTCTTTGGAAGTGTTTTCTGACTCCAAAATTTTGTCATTGCTTTGGGAATGATAATGCTGTTCCCACATCATCAAACCAGCAATTACTCTATTAAATGGAGTATTATAGCAGAGTAGGCCCTGAAAGTTGCTTGAGGCACTTATAATTCCAGACAGTTCTCTAAGAGCTTTAAGAGCAGAACCCAGGACATCAACGCAGCATGCCTCTGTTTGTGGATTTATTTTGGTGCATCGTTGTTCTAAAACAAAACCATGGTTAACGGGTCCATAATACTGTACATTCTAAAAAAGTTTTACTTTCACTTGACCACCTTTAAAAATTTTATCTTTCAAATTAACTAAGTGTAATAATATGAATTTACAATTCATATAGAATTAAGAGATCAATGAGTATGGAAGGGATCAAAAGATCTATAAAATTGACTGAGGTCTTAACGAGGGGTATTCCACTTTTATTAGACTTGGGGAGAATCTCATATTCTCTTCCGACATAGAGTAAAAAATCTAAACTGTGCAGGCAGTGACATTTCCTATAATGTGTAAGATGGAAGTTGAAGACTTCCTGGAAATTTCTGAAGTTCAGTGCATAATACTTGGGGCTGAAAGCAGTTTGCATTTTTGTGTATTTAATAATTTCTTTTCTGGACTCTTTCAATCCCTGTATTGCTCCCTGTTTCTTGCAGCACTTTTAACTTTCCTGGTTCTCTGCGGGAGCCAGGAATCCACAGCTGCCCCAGCCACTACTGTCCTTAGGAATCTGGAGATATGAGAGGCTGCTCTCGCTGTGTGACCTCAGGCACTGTCGCAGCCTGGCTGGACCTTGGTTTCCTCATCTGAGTGGCAAGTGAGCTAAACTGGAACTATTTCCCAGAAAGAGGGTTTCTAAAATCCATAGCTGTCTCTTAAACAGTAAGATAAATACAAGAGCAGACTTGGTTACCCAGCCAGTGCTGTCTATGCCAGAGAGATTAGTGTCTTTAGGAATGAAATCTTGATAATGTTACAGCTGTGTTTAGAGCAAAGAAATAAATGTCAAAAAGGTCTTTTGAAGTTTTTGCTTTCTTTTTTCTCAGCTTTAGAATCAAGAAATATGTGAAGGATGCTAGCAGTGAAATCATATTTGAAGCTGGGATGAAAGACTTGCTCTGCTTTTTATTAGTAGTGGTTTTTTTGGTGACCTTTCCTCCGTGGTACCTAGCTACTAGGGTTTTGGTTTTTTCTAATGGTTTCTGTAATGACCACCTATCCAATCCTTACTAATCCTGCTCGGAGCCCTCTTTCCATCTGAAGTTTCTTCAGGCCATGAAAGTGACTAGGGCTATCTTCTTTCTATGAACCCACCTTTCCACTTCATTGTCTTTTGCCAATCATTTGTCAATTGATCATCTTCTACCTTATGACTATTACTACAGCTGAAATTTATCTTTGTCAATGCTTTTGTTCCCCAACCAAAATAAAGTTTCTTTGAATAGTACTTTCTACTATCAGGTAGTGGTTATGACCTCAGCTTTTGGAGTCAAAATTCCAGAATTCAAATCCTGTCTTGGCTCTCTTCTTCTTGTAGGACCTCACGCAAGTTATCCCCTTCACGTCCCAAGCCTAACTTCCTCACCTGGCACATGGGGATAATCGTAGAACCCTCCTCTGGGTGTTCTGAGGACTCTGGTGATAACTCATGTAAAGTACCTAGCCAAAGGTTAGTGCACGGGAAAAGCTCACTTATTAGTGTTCTTTGAAGGAGGGGATGGATCTTAGCAGTTCTTTGTGAATCTGTGGTATCTCCCACAGTGCCCTGCAGGTGTTCTATTCATATTTGTTGGCTATTTATTTTGTTGACATCTTTTCAGATGTTTGTTTTTAATATGTAACTTTGTCTAACATCAGGGATCAAGAAGATGGTATAAAAAAAGTGCTTGCATTACATTAGAAGCAGGAATAAAAATAGACTGAGCTGCCACCAGGAAAGGGAACACCTGCCCCTCAAATTCCTAGCAACTCAAAGAGGTGATGAGAGGTACATGATTTCCTCTGAAAGGACATTCAGTCTCTCTGCCCCAGGGTCTCTGCCTACTCTGGCTCCCCATGTAAGTGTGGGTCCTAATTATTGCCTAATTATTCTCTAACTGTTGAGGGTTGTGTTTTTGAAATTAATCTTCTTGTCATGCATGATGTTAACCTGGCCATTCCTGAGGCTGCTGAATTTGACCAGGTGATTTCCCTGCAGCAGGTAATCCTCATTAATGCATCCTGTTCTCATCACCGTAGGGTGAGTTTCCTCCCTAATCTGGGGCACTGTCTTAGCTTTGTGTTAGTCCTCATAGGCTAGTTGTGTTGAAGTAACAACCTCCAAATGTCAGAAGCTTACAATAAAAGACAGTACATCCATGTCTCAAATTTTATGTCCATCATGGGTCACCTGAGATCTCTGCAGCATCATTTTCCCCCCTCCAGACATCAGCTTACAACACCGGCCAGAACCATGAAAGGGAGAAAAAGTAACTTGGTGCTACTACCCGGGTTATGAAAGCTTCTACTCAGAAGTGACACTATATTACTTCTGTTCATATTTCATTGGCTAAAGCAAGTCAGGTGGCCAAATTTGACTTCAGCATGACGGGGACATATAATCCTCCTGCTGGGAGAGAAATTAGCTATTGGTGAAGAGTGATGCATTCTGCAACAGAGGCTAAAGGATGGCCATTGTTTTACTCTTTTTTACTCTTTTCCATTATTTAGTAAAGAAACCCAGTCCAGATAACTAGCTACCAGCTCCAATCTGCATTCTTTCTGGGAAGCTTAGGAAGACGTCTATACATGTACAGCCCTCAGTTACTCACCTTTGGCTTCCAGCTTGACCTATGCTAGCTCCCGCGGCCATTGTGCAGAATAGACTCTTTTTGGGACTCTTGCCACAAACACACTGTTGATTACAGGGCTGTGTACAACTATGCTCTGTTTCCCTTTAAATTAACAATAACAACAATGTTAATAGTGAACACTTGTTATGTGCCTTGCACTGTTCTAAGTGCTTCATATAGACTAACACATTTAATTTTCACAACAGTCCTGTGAGGGCAGTGACGTTGTCATCACCATTTTACAGATGGGGCAATTGAGTCTCAGAGAGGTTAAGTCGTTGCACAAGGTTATTCGGCTAGAAGGTAATAGTACTGATATTTGAGTCCTGTGGAGTCTGGGTGGAGAGTGTGCATGTTTAACCATTTTGCTACATTGTCTCAAACAGAATGGTATAAATATAATGTTTAGCCCAGTAGCTGGGATATATTAAGTTCCCCAACATGTGACCACTGCGTCTACTGATGCTCAAATTGGTGACTTTAACCTTTTCTTTCTTCAAAGGACTGAGGTGTATTTTTCATATAATAATTCTTCAGTCTTCCACAGAATTACTGTAAGGTAGGTATGAGCCAGGGAATGCCACTGCCATTTAATAAGAGATCGACACAAAACAGCGACTGTCCACTTAGGCTTTTGTATTCTCTTTTCTGCAGTTTATCCACTGACGTTGTGCCATATCCGAATGCAGTGGGGACTTTACCCAGAAAGGATATAGTTCAATATGAGAAGGCTTATCTCACTGTGCTACTTCTCCAGCTATTCAGGAATACAAAGCTAATTTGTAGGTGATATTATATTTTCATCTCATGCTTTATATGCAACCTCTATCCACGTTAATGGGAATTTTTTTGTGCTTACTCTAGGGAAAATTGATTCCAATTATTGAGTATAATTTATTCCAACCCCTTGATGGAATAATTTATACTCTTGAGGTGCTCTTGAAATGTGTAACCAATAGGGAACTCTATTTATACATAAGTTTTTACACATCTTTCAATTAAATAAGAAATCCAAGTGCAAAACCCATCACTCAAGGAAAGCATATGAGTTTGTAACACTCCCGAGAGGTTTTTTGGTCCATAAACCAATAAATGGATTACACTTACAGGGCAAAATTCTCCTCTCAGGTCCCATGTGGAGCTCCTATTGACTTACCTGGGAGGCGGCTCATGGGGGATGTGAGGTACTTTAGGCTGTAAGGAGGGGAATGGTCATTTTTTCATAAAATCGATTTTAGGACTCCAATATTGATTGTTATAAAGAATATATTTATTAGGATACAACATATTCCATGTATAAATACACATTTATTTGGTTATAAATCCTACAGGCAATAGTTTTTTTAGCAAAGATATGTGAGTGCACTTATATAAAGGACAGAGGTTTATATGTTTTCGTATACATAAATGAAATAACAGGATAAGATCACTATGTGGATTTTATTGTAGGACTTATATCATCACACTTTTTTTTTTTTTTTTTTTTTTGCAGTATGCGGGCCTCTCACTGTTGTGGCCTCTCCCATTGCGGAGCACAGGCTCCGGACGCGCAGGCTCAGTAGCCATGGCTCACGGGCCCAGCCGCTCTGCCGCATGTGGGATCCTCCCAGACCCGCGCACGAACCTGTGTCGCCTGTATCGGCAGGCGGACTCTCAACCACTGCGCCACCAGGGAAGCCCAATGTCAGCACACTTTTAATATGAGGTAAGCGACATTATAAATTTCTTTCACCTCAACATTTCTGGAATTTCATGAAAAACGAAAATGAAAGTTTCTTGTATTAAGCATTGCAATTTATATTTTTTAACCTAAATTGGATTGCTTATAATAATAATCAATGAGAAAATGATGTTAATATAGATCCCAGTCAATTTAACGTAATTTTTTTCAAGATGGCTGCCCTGCAGTGAAATGGTTTATAAACCCATTAATACTATATTTTGTAGAAAAATTCTGTTGTAAAGTTTATTTGGGGAGAAAAGAAAATCATACATTTTTAGCCACTGTTTTATAGAGAGATTTAGGAATTATGTGGCTCTCTGATCCTCAGAATAACCAAGTGTGGTTTTTGAGAGTTTCAAAACCTACAAAGTAATTTACAAATGTGTGGAATTGTTGTTGAATGATAATTTGTGTTTGTGACCCAAATATTCCTTATAAGTCTTGGAGACCCAACGCCACAAGATGCCAAACCCCAACTCATAGTTTGTGAATTAAAACTATAGCTCCTAATTTAAGACTTTGCCAAGACAAATGACAACATTTATGATATTAAAAGAATACTTTCAAATTTTGTAAGAACTGGTATTTTCTAGTACAGAAATACTTCCGGAGTTTTTGAGGGGACCAAAAAAATCTCATCTCTTGAGTGATAAATATTTAGATAAGCATATATGATGCTTATATTTCTGTACATGCGGGTATTTAGTATATTAGTAACAGTGATTCTATGTGCTGTATAACAATTAAAAATCTTTGGTCCTTGAATATGAAAGATATGATATATAAAGCCAAATACAATCTTCAAGCGCATTTTCCCTGCCACCCACTGAAGTCAGCAGGGGCTGTTGTTAACAGAATGTTCAGATAATTTGTTTGGACTTCACAGTTTCATCAGCTGCCTTTATCCCTTCTGAGCTAGTCCTTATTCTTGCAACACTCTCAGTGAATTCCTTTTGTCATCTGCTCTTTTAATATAAAAGAAAGATTTCAGCATTTGCTGAAGACATTTTGAAACTAGGGGCATTAGCCCCAGTGGCAGTTACAGAAAGGTGAGCACCCACACAAACACTCCTGGACATACACCACAGTGGCATATGGTCCCTTTGTGTCATTTCTCTCGGGCCCTGGAAAGGTGCTGCGCTCCCACTTGTGCAAATAAAGCTTTCAAACGTCTTTTCTGTCCACCGTCCACTCTGTTGCCTTCTCTGCTATGGCTCCCATTTGGACTTTTAGTGGAATGTCCGGATTATGGTTCTGTGACTGCTGACAGAAGCAGAACATAGGAACCCAGTCACCATCTACCAACCCGGTCTCTCCTTTTCTAACAGTATTTGATTTCTTTTTCTCAGTATTAGAGAAGTACTGGGGCATGATGACCTGTAAAAATGCTTGCAATGGAGAGAAAGCAGCACACACACACACACACACACACAGATAGACATTCCTTTGGTTCATTTAACCCATTTGAATGCCATCAAACTTCTTGTAATGTACGTAAGAAGATATCAGACTTTTCTTCTTCCTTGAAAAACAGACCAGGAAACAATATTGTTTTAATAATATGTTTTGGATGTTAACCAGTGGCCTCTTAAATCGTGAGAAGCCAAGTGCTATGAATTTTATTGTGTTACGAAGGGTATCAGATTTAGGCGTGTGTTAAAAAATTAACTTTTAAAGTGATCTTACTATAGGGAGAAGTCAAAGAGTAATTTTAGTTTCATATTTTTAGGTTCAAGAAAATATTTTTCTTCAACAGCAAAAACTATTTTCCATTTCAATTTAATAAGTAATAGACAGTGCAAAAACATGAGTAACTGCGTCACAATAAACTTTCATGGCCAGATTCATTCAGTTTCTTGTTTAAGGTTACACAAATAGTTAGTGGTAAGAGCAGAGCTGGGATCCTGATTTTGTGATCCCCAGTCCTGCATTCTTTCCATCTCAGCTTGAAACAAGCTCAAGTGTGGCTAAAAGTTTAGAAACCATCCCCAGGGGCCTGGCATCAACTACTTTATTTTTCAATAATGAGATTTAACCAATATAAGCCAATGACTGTACGAAAGAAAGGCTTGAGATAACTAGTTCAGTTATCAAAGTACAAAGAAATGATGGCCCAAGAAAAACTGAGGCACCGAATAATCTTTTATTGAAGGAGGCAGAAGCTGTTTGGGTTCTGGTCTTGGACTCAGGTAGGCTTCCTCTCAAGTCCTGGTTTGGTACTTAAAATTTTGAAGACCTGAGTAAATTATGTACTGTCTGCTGAATTTCAGTTTCTTCATCTGTGAAGTAGAAATAATGACAGTACCTCTGTCATAGAGTAGTCGGGAGGATTACATGAGATGATGCTTAGAACTGTTCCTGGCCATAGTAAACACTTACTATATGTTATTGATGTTTTTAAAGATTATTTTTGTTGTCATAATTATATCAATTTGCAATTACTTTGAAACAGAAAATAAAAACCCCATACCGATATATACTTGAAAGCTATCTTATTAGATATATATCAGAATTTACATGCTAGAGTATATGTGGTAATAGTTGAGAATGTTCATTTTATTTTCAACAGATAGTTATTTGGCATTTACTATGTGCTATGTACTACTGTAACCACTTTACAAATATTAACGTACTTATCTTTACAGCACCTTTGTGAATTAGGTGCCCTTATCCTCTTTATTTCAAGATGGGTAAACGGAGGAAAGGAGAGGCTTGGAGGTGAAGGAGCCGGAATTCCAAACCCAGTGTTTCGGTTTGGGTGTCTCTCTGCTCAAGCACCACCCGCCCTGCCTCGAGTGAAAGGCTCAGCTAACAGCATGGCACTGTGCTGCTGATTTGTGGGCACATGACATTCCAAAACGAGAGGAACTTGGATTTAAAAGCCAATGTAGAAATAGAACCCTAATTACATAAATATCTTTGAAGCACTCGTGTAAACAGTCTACTATTTCAAAAGAAAAATAGCACAGTTGAAAAACTGCGTCTAATGAGACAGTATAAAATAAATCATTAGAAGAAGGAGATTAGAGGTAGTATGTATACGACCATAGTGTATATTCTCTGCGTATAAATATTTACAGACTTTTTCTATTTCTTGGCTCCACTCTTGTGTATATGTATATTTGTAACATCACATGCAAATGTGAGAGGATTTAACATCTGTCTAAAATAGCTTTCGAATGTTTTTACCTTTAGTCTCTTGTACAATTTTAACAAATGACTAATTTCCATATGCAATTACTATGGCAATGTGACAACGTAGAACATTCTTTCTAAGCTAAACTGTGGGCAAGTGCGATGAGTACAGAAATATGTATTGTTCACAGGGCTCCGTACTTTTAATTATATGATATCTCAGTTGCATTCAGTTAAATGTTGCTAGTCCTTGCTTAGAAATGAAATACCTTATTATGATAATAAAGTTTATATTAGTGAAGTTATTCAGTTAGAAATGCTTTCACATCATTACAACGATCAGTTTGAAGTTCCCAGAGTAAAAACCTTTCTCTCTATAAATTAGTAGTTTGTGACTTTTTGTTATAATTAGAACTAAGTAGAAATTGTTCAGTTTTTTTAAAAAAAAGGAATATTTGTTATCTAATAAAGTACTGAAAAATATCATTGAAAATTTTCTCACTAAACATAGCTAGCAGTGCACACTCAGGCACGTATGATGGGCCACTGTACACATAAATTGTTCCCGTCCTTATATGTTTGCTGCTGGTAATGAGTAACTCACAGTTCTACCTGAGAGCCCAACTTTACTGCAAATGATCCAGTAGCTGCCTACAAATGTCAATAATTCGGTTGTAAGAAATAGAAAAGAGTGCCCGTGTCCTCTGAATGAAGACCAATAGTAAGCGTTGTTCACATTTCCAGGTATTTATCACTGCTTACTATCATTTTTCTCTCACAGCAAATGAATCATTTTAAATAGAAGCAAACTGATCTACCTATTAGCAAGTCTAAATCAGTAGGGCAACATCTATATTCAGAATCTTTGTAGCTATAAAGGGATCTTTACAGTTTGTAACGCTTTGCCCTGTCCCAAAATGACAGCATTCTGATACAAATAGATTTTTGGGGCCCTGGTGCCAGCGTCTCTATTGTGGAACCTTTGGTTGAGAAAGCCAACAGCTGGGAGGAGTTCAGCGTTTTGAAGGTTATGATCACAGCAGTTTCATAAGTGCTTTATTTCAGTTCTCTTCTGGCTGCAGAAGGGACAGGTGCTGTCTGGTTCTGATTTCACTGGTCTTAATTTCTTATCTGACCTGGTAGTCAATCAAGGGCATGGGAGAAAGAGAACGAGAGAGAGAGAGAGAAAGAGAGAAAGAGAAAGAAAGGGAGAGAGGTGGGTGGGAGAAGGGAGCTGGGGGCTCTGAGCTGCAGGGGGAGGGGTGTATGTGTCTGTGCGGGACAGCGTGTGTGTGTGTGTGTGTGTGTGTGTGTGTGTAGTGCTAAGCATCTGACTTTTCTCATCGAGGAACTGGCAGCTCTGCCTGTCATTCTGTACGTCTGTGTGTATGAATGCTGCCCTGTGCAAAATGGATTTCTGAGTGTTAACAATCATGTTCTTCTTTTCCAAAGGGTCTTCTGTAGGATTTCATTTGCACAGCACAGAGGGCAATATCTAGGGTAATTCCAGGGCTTAGTGGCTGTGATCTTTTGTCAACTCTCCTTGTGAGAGAAATTAAACTGGGTCTGAGCACTTACAATGGCAGTGAGCGCAATGCCATTCCCTGCCAATGGGTGGGAAATCATCAACCCAAGTATTTATGAGAGGGAAAAATGAGATATCCTAATATAACAAGAATATATTCATTAAATCTTTCAATTTCTCAGAAACAGAGAATTCCCACTTCAGTAAAAGGCTTTGAACAGATTTATCGAGTCAGGTAGTCTGACTTTTATGAGATTTGACTCTCTATGCTAAAATCAGATACATTTAAAAGAAGCACAGCCTTGCCAAAGGAGGAAAACTACTAAAAAGGTGGAGTTAATATAACACTAGCCACTGTTCTTTTGATGGAATACTGGATAATGCCCACAATATGCACTGAAAAAGTCTAAGCATAAACATGAGTACTGAAATAAATTATACCTTTGAATGCGTGGAAGGAATAGACAGACCTATTTCATGCTGTCTAAAAGAGTAGCCCAGACAGTTTTACAGCCTCTTATAATTGCCAAGCAATTTCATTCATTTCAATACAAACAATAACGACTTGTACTTAAAGTGTTCGTTAGAAATATAGCTTTCATAACTTCAGTGTCTATAAACTCATTTTCTACAGGATGTCCCCAGTGTGACTTAAGCAGTGTATGCTGGGACATCAGGACTATGCCCATTCCTATATCCCGTTTTTGGTCTCTGGGACCTGCACAGGTGTGTTAAGATAGGGACAGCTCTACTCAGAGCAGTTATTCCATAAATATTTTTAGGTCCTTTCTGTTGAGTTCAGAATTTCCTAAATCTACTAGTCTCGGCTCAGACCAATCTGTAAAATGGAGAATGTTTTCAGTAGGTGGGAAAACTGGGACTTCCCTCAGTTTGAATACCTTAGAATTGAACCAATACTTGGACATCCTCCAAGGTGGAAAGCACATTGGAGCTACTTTCCATGCCAGCATGTAATAATCTTGACCTTGGAGATAAACAGGCTCTGAACAGAATCTTGAGTCTTAGGTTATAACAGTGATTGTGAACGGATTGGTATTCATGTTGAGATGCTGTATGTTCTCTAAGAGGGCTGTGCATATCTTTAGGAAAGTACAAGTGGTTGGCATACTTGAGGGAAGGAGGTAAATTTGTGGCCCTTAGTGTAGTAGATTCAGTCAAAGAGTGAAACTTCAGTGGGCAAAATTCAGTATTAATTCCGTATTCTGAATCATTCCCAATATCTATTAATGTTCGGTGATTAGAGTTATTATAGTATGTTGAGACCTAAGAGTACATCTTATAATGAAAATACCTATAATCAATTTTTAGATTTTAAAATGTTACTTATTATACACCAAAATCTTATTTTAGGGTGACTTAAATATGGCCCTTTCTTTGTAGCCTTGAAAGATAAAGAGAATAGAGCACAGACACAACTCTATGAAATCCAGGACTATTTGCAGCCAGAATTTACTAAAATAAATCAAAAAGTGGTTACTTCACATAACAATTATTAAGTTTATGTCAGGGATAGTGAAAGAATAAGACATACTTGATCTTAAAAAAGGATTTAGAAAAGTGTGTTACACAAATGCACTTCTTATTTTTAAACTGTAAGCCTCTGTCAGCCCAGCCAGCCCAATGTATACAGACCCTCTGGAGCCGTGGCAGTGACTATATCTCCCTCATTTCTGTGGCCACCTCAGCCTCCAGAATTGCTTGATGGAGTAATTAATGATGGCATTAAAGAGACATATCCTGCAGAAAAGTTATTTGATATGAAAGGAGAGATTTTATTTGAATAGTTGAATATGCACTATTAAAAACTGCCAGATCCTTGGTCACATTTCAATTTCGTTTTCTTTGTCAGTATTACTGATGATTGTTTACGTGTCTGTCTCCCCTTCTCGACGAAAATCTCCCCTTTTGTTACTGAAGGCCCAAGACCACATATTCAATTTTATACTCCATGTCTAATTTATCCTTTTGCACTGCCTCTGCCAGTTACCATCTGTGTGACTTTAGACAAACTATTTAACATCTCTGTGCCTCAGGCTCCTTATCTGTAAAATAGAAATGAAAATGATACGGATGTAGAAGAGGTTTTATGAGAAACAAATTAGTTAATATAATGCTTCCTATATATGTTAGCACTTAAATATCAGTTATTATAATGTTGGTATTCGTGCCTTCCTAATCAATTTACATGGGGGCCTGGCATTAAATAGGCCCCTGTTACCTATTTTATGTGTTTAAATGACATTGAAAAGCATGACTCACAGATATCATTAACAAAAAGTTGTTTTTCCAAAATACAAAGAGTTTTATAGCTGAATTTCTGACTTGCTGCAAAATCATAGGCAATTCACTTTTTCTTCTACTGCCTCAGTTTCCTGCCTGTTGAAAATAGCAAAGTATCATTTCTCTCTCTGCTTTTTTTGTTTTGTTTTGTTTTCAATTTTTTTTTTTTTTAAATTTATTGGCTGCATTGGATCTTCACTGCTGCGCACGGGCTCTCTCTAGTTGTGGTGAGCAGGGGCCCACTCTTTGCTGCGGTACACAGGCCTCCCATTGCGGTGGCCTCTCCTATTGCGGAGCACGGGCTCTAGGCGTGAGGGCTTCAGCAGTTGTGGCTCGTGGGCTCCAGAGCGCAGGCTCAGCAGCCGTGGCACACGGGCCCAGCCGCCCCGCGGCATGTGGGATCCTCCCGGACCAGGGTTCGAACCCTTGTCCCCTGCATTGGCAGGCGGACTCCCAACCACTGCGCCACCAGGGAAGTCCCTCTCTCTCTGCTTTAATGTGCTGTAAACTCTGCAGTAATATAATGACAAATGACAGTATTACCTAATTTTATCCTTGTAAAGGCATGTAAGATCGGAGTGTAATAAAGCCTATTTACATTGTTATAGTTCATAACTATGATTTATATATTTCCCCTGCGCTCCTACATCAAACCGGCATATAGTGTAAGTGCATTCTGGCAGTTGTTATTAAAAATAAAACATGCCCTTTTTTTTTTTGAACTGAAGTAGCCCAAGTTATGGGCAAGGTATGTTTAGGCAAGTAAGTTGCATGCTTCCAAGGTATGCTTAGGAAGGAGGAAGAAGGAAGCAGCGTGTTTATCTTGAGCACTTTGTAGTAGTTCTCCTGGCTGTTCATGACATGTATCTCCTTCTCCGGCCAGATGCAGCATCTGTCTTACTTAATTAGCAGGACAGTCTATTACATGTGGGGTTTGGAAGAATGAAAGATTTCTCAAGAGCCCTCTGCTTATGGTATTTTGTAATGCTGTTATTTGTGGATGGATCTGATAACTTGTAATTCTCTTTGTGTTCTCTGGCATGGTTTTTGGTGTAGGCAAAGAACTTTAATTCCATAGAATGTCTGAATGCCACGGAACAATTCAACTCTGATAACATGATGGGAGATGAAGAAGATCAAGGGAGAGAGATCCACTTCCTGCCTTTCTAAATTAACTGTACATTACAAGCAAGTTATATGAGCATTTTCATTTCAAAAGTTTTTTGATTTATACTTGAATCTTTTCACCTTTTTAGTGGCTCTCCTTCCTGGTATTTATTTTCTTCTTACATGTTATTAGGAATCTATTAGAAGCCATGTTGTCACTTTTCCACCACCCTTTTGTCTCATGAAGTCTGGAAAATTTAGTACTATAAAATGAAAAGAGAAGAAAAATTTAAAAACTAAAAGTGATTTAGAAAATTATCCATATATGTATTATTTTGAAGCAAATCCCAGACATAATTTTATTTTATTTGTAAATATTTTACCCATTATCCCTAAAAGATAAGTGTAATTTGAACATGACCACAAGGTCATTATCATATGTATATTAGCAGTAATTCTTAATATCATTAAATACTTAGGCATCGTTTAAATGTTCAGTTCTGTCATAAAAATCATAATGTTTTTCATAGATTTTTTTTCTTTTTTGAATTGGAATAAAAAAGTGTCCATGTATCACAGTTGGTTAATAGGTCGTTTAAGACCTTTTTAATTGATGGGCTTTATTTTCCACCACTTTCTCTCTTTTCCTCCCTGTAGTTCATTTGTTCAAGAAACTACATATTTTTCCTGTAGAGTCTGAATTTGCTGATTACATCTCTGTAGTGTCTTTTAACATGTTCTTCTCTCCTATGTACTTTAAAAAATGATAGTTGCATCTGATTAACACTTTTTTCCTTAAATTATCTCATTTCTTTGTATTATGTTCTGATTTATAAACACAGTACACTAGTGTGGTATCTTAAGTGGACTATTTAAGATACTTTAAAATGCTTAACCTGTTATTAGACCAGTAGTTCTCAAACTGTGGTCCCTGAATCAGAATCCTCAGCATTACCCAGAGAACTTGTTAGATGTACAGATTTTCAGGCCCCGCTAACTCAGAATCTCTGGGGGAGGGATCTGGCGATTTGTGTTTTAACAAGCCATCCAGGTAATTTTGATGCAAGTTATAGCTTGAAAAGTACTGTTATAAATCATTAATAGTCACTGATTGGCCATTTGTATTCTTCAGAATTGCAAAACTATTGGCACTTATAAAGAAGCAATTAGGTAAATTATTCCTTGCATACATTTTCAAATAAATTATTATTTTACTACTACTACTAGTCTTACCCAATAAGGTTTGTCCCTTCTAATTTTTCCTTCTTCTAACCCAATGTATGGCTCTAATTCTTCTATCAATTAGTCCAGTGAAGAAAAGATAGGAAACCCAGTAAAGAATTGGTATCCTTAATTTTGAGCACTCTGTTAAATTTGCCAGCACTCATTCCATTTAATTTGAATGTGGTTCTAAACTCTCCGGCGGCCATGGTTCACGGGCCCAGCCGCTCCGCGGCATGTGGGATCTTTCCGGACCGGGGCATGAACCCGTGTCCCCTGCATCGGCAGGCAGACTCTCAACCACTGCGCCACCAGGGAAGCCCCGTGGCTGTTAACTCTTGCTGTTGCTCCTTTTCACTATGTCATGACCCTACTTAATGACTTCCTATTATTCCTGGAGCAAATCCAAGGTCCTCACTCTGTGTTGTACTTCAGAGACTTACACCATCGTGCCTCATTTTCACCAATGCTCACATACAACAATTTAATCTTTCTGTCCTACTTACCATTTATTGGCTTCCTTTAAGAAGAGCTCCTTATTCTTAAAATGTTTCTATTGCACAAGTACCTAAGCATTTATACAACCCATAATACCCCACATCTAGTCTTTGAAAACATTTTCCTAGATTAACCATATAATGTAAAAGTGGAACTCATTCTTGGCTCATCTGGTCTTTTTCTGCATCACCATACTACACATGCACTAGTGGCAGTGCATGAATTCGTGGACAAGAGGCAGTAGTGTAAAGGTTAAAAGCATGGATGCCAGGATTTGAATCCTCTGCTATTTACTATGTCTGCCTTAATTTCTTCATCTGTAAATGGGGAAATTAATAGTACCAACATCATTGTGTTGTCGTGAGGATTAACTACTTCACTGTATGTAATATGCTTCCAAGAGTGCCTAGAAGATAGCTATCTATCTTTCTCTTAATATTTTATTTGATCGCATTAATTTTGCTTCATGGGTCTTCATGAGGCTGTCTACTCTAGAATATTCTTGCTGGTTAGAAATTATGCCATTAGCTTTCGATTAACATAACATTTAGTTCAGTGCCACCTGTAACCAGGTGCTTCTTGAATTTAGTGATATTCCAAATGCACATCATTGAAACATAATATTAAAAAAATATAATTTAAAGTTCAAGAACTGAATAAAAACTACAAATCATGTAACAAAGGAAAAAAAAGCTTTGTAGTTAGTGTATATAACATAATACAATATAATATAATAACATAATATAATATAAACTGTAATATAATACAGTGTATAGACTTTTACCAGTCTCTTATTTATGTGCTGTGAAAACAGGTAGTTTGCAAAACTCTACCTTCATTCTAGTAAGACTGCTTTGGGTAATGGGGGAAATCAGTGACCTGTTCTATCATCACTTGCGAATCGTAGCAATTACTTGTGTTGAAAGGTCTCAAAGTCTAACTAGTAGTTAACAAAGAAAGCTTGAAAACTGAGACAAAGTGTTAATGGTCACGTGAAGGTAAATCTAACAGGCATATTGACAGTTACAATGATTACTTCTGGCAACATGGGATTAGCAGGTCAAAAATTATAATCTGGTTCAGTTCTTGGTGTTTGCTACACCATGAGACAAACCAAACTAACTATGAAATGCGTGTGATTTATAATATAGAGAACATTACTCTCCATATGGCTCTGATATTGGTCAATATTAAATCAAGTTGTCAAATATTAATACCAATAGACAGGTCAGCACTATCATAATGTAATAAAGGATTTTGTTATTTTCATATTCTGAATGCTGGCCACTCTTGACTCACTAAACGCCACTGTGTAGGTACAGGTGAATTATTGGCACAGCTGCTGTCGGGAAGGATTCTCCCCTAGTTGCATCCTGACTTCCCATTCAGGAGGTGAGGTTCAGCTCCTAGGACCACAGCCCTCAGTCCACAGGCAGATTCTGTGACTTCAGTTGCCTCCCGAAGGACTTTTCAATGAAGGGACTTACAGAGACACAGGTTAGCTATCTTCTTAGTGGCCCACACAGGTGTGGGGAGGGAAAGAGCATTTCTGAAATATTTGCTTTGGAAATAATTAAGAGAAAATGAGGCTTTATTTTTTTAGATTAGCTGAGAATCTTTGTCAGAAAGAAAGATTAAGGTAGATTAAACGGTGTGAATTATAATTTGTCATAAGGTTGTTACGAGGATGAAAGGTATAGGATTTGTAAAGAGCCTGGCAGAGCATGTTATTTGAGAGTTAGTTACATAGTTAACAGAGTCTTTGGGCTACTTTTATTACCAGTTGGTTATGATGTTGCTAAGAAAGGGTATTTGGAGTTAGAGTGGGGCTGGTGAATACACTTTCTTCTCCCCTTGTAGACCCTTATTTCTCTTTGCCCTTCCTTTTATCCTCCACCTTCTCTCAAACCTGTGCCTTGATGCCCGTAGACCCTAGGTGGTGGGGTCCGTGTGCACTTGAGAGCTATTATGCAGTAGTCCAATGATGTAGTTTTCTGAGTTTCAAGGATATAAAAATCTATAATTTTGAATAGGTGTATACCCAATCCAGGAATGGTAACATAGACTGAAAATGAAATCTCTTTGACATATGTATACACACATATGCATATGCATGCATATACATACATAAAATGTGTGGAAAGAGACGTTGAGATGAAAACAAGCCATTGTTCAGGCCGGTGATCCCGGGACAAAGCTATGAATTAACAAGATAGAGCAAAAGGAACGGGAGTACAAAACTATCCTATTACTCTGTATTTATTTTAATTGTTGTAGGTGTGGAAGCTTTGTAGCATGGAGGGGAGAGCAATATACATTTGAAAATTTCATGCCCCGAATTAATATTTTTCATACATTAACATCTATAAAATGCACTGTATTTACAGGAATGGGTCACATTCTACAGGGAAATTCTATTTCCTGCAGTTGTATTTTTATACCACCCAAAATACTTGTGAGAACCAATTAGCATCCACAACTTGCCATGTTCTTGTTAAGTGAACCTGGCATTGGAACAGCTAGCTAATCCTTTGGCAGCCTTGTGTGAAGTACTTAGGAAGCCTGGTATGTCCTTGCTCCAACCTTATGGCATTTGAGCCAACTCCCGCCACTCTCTATTGGCCCCTTATTGTGCACTGGTGAATTTCTGGCACAAAATGAGTTGTGGAGGTTACTGAACATGGAGCACAAAGTGATTTTGTGGGCTCTCCTTCAAGGCCCGATCTTTAGACCTTCAGAAAAACTGTCCTTAAGCTTATAAGCATATAGACAAGGAGGCCATTCCAAATATCAAGTACTCAATTGTATCAAGTGCAAAAATGAGGTAATGTTACCATTAGGAATAAAATATTCTAAAACAATAGTCTACTGATAAAGCGCAGAATGATGGAAGGAAGCAAACTGCCTGGTTTGGAACCCAATGGGAAATCCTTTGATCCTCCTCTCTCTGTGCCCACGTATCATATTCACCATCTTAGGGGGGTTTGGGAGTACCCGGCATGCCTTTGTGTGGCCTCAGGTAGTAGAGGTGGAAGACCCAGCTGGGGTCACATGGGATCTGGCCATCCTTAAATAACACATCTTTAAGAGAGCAGGAACGGTGCGGGGCGTGTGTGTGTGGGGTAAGGGGTGCACCTATGGCTGTCTCTTTCCTAACTGGGAGAGAAAAGGCAACATGGTACTGTGGGGACTGACACGGTCAGGTTGGTCTGAGTTTCAGGTTCCACTTCTCCACTGACTCACTGCGCAACCTTAATCAAGTCACCTGACCTTTCCTAGCTCAGTTTCCTCATCTGTGAAATGGTAATAATAATAGCACTCTCCTCAGAGGGCTGTTATGAGGATTAAAAGAGGCAATGAATGTACAGCATTTAGCACATCTCCTGGCTCATATGTGTTACGCCCTTAATACATGTTAGTTAACGTGTTCTTGCTGCTATGCTAGAAGTGTGTAAGCCGCTGACTGATCCCTTTTAAGAGGTTCATCCCTAAATAAAAGGGAAAACCATATTTAGTAAATTTAGAAGAGGCAATATTCCCTGAGACCAGCAGAAAGTCATAGCTCTTGAATGTGTGAAATCTGACTTTGTTACATAGAAATCTGTTGATGAAAAACAGATGAAACTGTGATAAATGACACATCAGTACTTATAAATTCACCTTTATTTGGCTAACCAGATAAAATACAAGACACTCAATTAAATTTAAATTTTAGATAAGCAATAGATAATCTGCTGGCATTTAAGTATGTCCCAAATATTGCGTGGGATATACTTATGCTAAAAGTGTTTAATTTGTTTTTGAGAATCAAATTTAACTTGGTGTCTTGCATTTTCATTTGCTAAATCTAGAAATCTTAACGTTTATATTTGCCTTTTCTGAACTGATGTTTAGTTTTGTACTTTTCCTCATAGACATTTTTTCTTGTAATTGGTAATTTATCAACTTCTTCTGCTTCAATAAAGTGAAATTGTATATAAAATGTTAATATAATTTACAACTTTATGAGATGAGAAAAATTTATGAGGTGCAAATGAAAATGAAATAAATCCAAAGTCCAATTGCATACCTAATAATAATAATACTTTTCATATTTCAGAAAAACTTGGTATTAACCTGATATGCAGTAGCATAGCAGTCAGTAGTGGATATAATGAGGAATAAATAAGAATCTAGGAGAACTTTGAATTGTTGCCACACATGATAGTTTTGATATATTAAGAATACACATCCAAGAAAATATGAATTTTCTTAGTTTCACATTTGTGCTATTTTCTCTGCTAGTGTTATTCATATGTTTATTTGGGGGAGATAATTATTAACATTTCCATACTTAAAAATCTTTATTATTATTATTCACATAGTACCTGAAATTTACCCCAAACATAAACAGATCTCAAGACAAAAAAGTCATTAAATTAAGCAGCTTTAGGATCATTGTAATTTTGAAACCAATATATTATAAACTAATGTTTTTTAAGTAGGAATTATGTATATAAAAAAACATATACATACACATACATCTTAATTTTTTTTCTGTGAAACATATCTCCTTTATGATTTCACAGATCTGAAAGCAACATCGTGCTAATGTGATTTATATTCCATTAAAACACAGATTAATCAGAAGTCCTATGTCTAGATGGTTAAATCTTAAGCTTATCTGAAATAAAAGTTTTGATTCTACAGAAACTTGTTGAAAATAGTTGAGCAATTAATTGTTTTTTAAAATTTTACTATTTTTGGTAATCCATTGCATTTGGATTTTTGCCTTTTTCTTTATTTTAAAATCTAAATGGATTTCTGAAATGTTAACTGCTTTTGAAAAAAAGTTCTTTTTAGAAGCGTACGCCATACAATTACTCTACTGCCCTTTTAATTTCCTATTACTCTCTCAGAACTTCTCTTCTGCCCTTAGGTACCATAGTAATTAAATTGGGATAAAACCAAATAGTTCTTACATAAGGAAAAAGTAAAAGGCTTCTTTCACATGCCTGATAAATTGCTCTACTCTCTTTTCCGAATGTGTAAAATTATTTGAACTGAGAATGTTACCATTTTTGTGATAGCGTTTCGTGGATGTTGCCATTATAAAACAAAACTGTGATAGAAACACTAGGAATTCATATATATTCCTGAGCTAAACTATATAGGAAAAGATGAATAGCACTCGAAATAAATTTCAGCACTGTGCTTTCCTATCCCAATAATGTTGTGTACTTTATTTTTGTAACAGGAAATAGTTGAGTATTTTCATGTGTTTCTTACAATCAATTCAATTCCACATAATTCACCTTTAATCTCCATCATAAATGGTTTCTGTAAAGTTTGTTTTCATGTCATAGGTGAATTTTTATTACAAGCTAAGGAAAATGTAAAAATTCAAAATTAATTGTACCTTAAAAAACTTCAGTGTTAGAATATCATTTGGAAATCAGGACGTTTGAAGCAGATATAATAATAATAATAATAACCCAGCAAATGTAATCTTAAACTATTACTTACGTTCTTTCTGAAGAATAGAAAATATTACACTCAAAATAAATTCATAAAAAGAATCATACTGTTATTGATGGCTAGTCAAAATTTGAACTTTTTAGGATAATACCCCCCCTTTTAACATAAGCATATGGCTAGTACTGTGATGAATTTCTTGTTTCAAGCTTGAGTAGAAATAAGTCATGGAGCAAGATGAGGACGAGCTTGGTATAAAACTTCATTAACATATGGAAGGATCCAGGTGGTTCTGAAATCCAGGATTTCTGCCGAGCCTTTTAGCTCACTTCACTTTCCAACATATAAGTGGCAGTTTCTTAAGAACTGGCATTTTATGATCTAATTATACTGGACCTAGACAGGCCAGGTAAGGGGGATCATTTATTTCAATAGAATGACCCATTTTTAGTGTGAGGAAAGAAATTGTCTTAAGAGAAATCTGTGCCTCAATCTTAATGTTTCCTCCTTACGTAAAATTACCCAAGTATAAGCTTCTTAATAGCAGAGACTTAGTCTGTTTTGTTTATTGTAGTATCCGCAGGGCCTAAAAACAGAAACTGGAACAGAGGAGGTGCCCAGTAAATATTTGCTGAATGAATGAAGGAATGCAGAGTTGATTGCACCAAACTGTAGGTGTGGAGAGTTTCACTTCATTTGGGAATTCCTGAAACTGGTGGCCTCCAACATCAGGAAGTCTGGGGTTCTGCCTCTGGCTTTTGATCTAAAGGAGCTATTCTCCCAAATGCCCTGTCTTTACTTGCCTGAGATTCTTATCTGCTGCTGGGAGATGATGATAGATAAATAATCCGTTTGTGTAATTCTTTGCAGTTTATAAAACACAAACTATATTTGTACCAGGATCTAATTCTTGAAAGTGAAACCTCTGTTTACTTTTGCCTGCCCTAGTTTTGTAAATTACCACCATCCATAATTTCTTAAAATTAGGGAAAAACTCTAGAATTCCTGACTGAGAAAAATGATATTCTTCAAGCCCAGAAATAGTTCAAACAAGGTGATTTCATAGCCTCAAAAGTAGCTGTGGATGTATGGCTTGCATATTAATTTCAAATAAGATGACATCAAAAGTCACTACTTAAGAACCTAAGCATACACTTTAGAAAATATAAAACACCAATGACAGATCCTCTGTATTCCAGAATTTTACTGTCTAGTGGGGGTGATGAACAAATACAGAAAAGACTAAAACGTTGGTGAAATAGACGCTCGTAGGTTCAAAGTGCTAAGGGGGGACTAATTAACTATGCTTAGAAATGTCAGAGAGAGGCTACGCAGACAGTGTGGTGAATGGACAAACCATTGACAGAGAAGTAGAAATTTGCCAAATTGGACTGCAGGGTTTGGGGAAGTGTAGAATGAAAAGAAGCCTTACAGGTAGGAGTAACAGCATATGGCAAAGCATGGAAGCTTGAAATTATAGAGTTCATTTGGGAAATGGTAAATTTGCTGACATGGCTGGAATATAGATTGCTTCAAAGAGAGTGACAGACAAGTTAATTGAAATTGGCATTTAAAAGGGCCTTTCATGCCATGCAAAGAAGGGAGTGATAGGGAACCTTGATGAATTTTGAGCAGGAAAGTGGTGGTTTTGTCAAAATAATAAGGCAACGTGAGAGGCCGGGTACAAAACTTGGAGGTTTTATTTTATTTTTTATTTTACGAGGTCCAGGTATTCCTGGCTAAATTGGCAATAATAAAAAATAATGCTAATAGTAATAAAAGTCAAGTTCCTGGTAGTATTTTAGCCTTTTAAAAAAAATTGAGATATAATTGCCGTACAACTTTGTATAAGTTTAAACTTTAGCTTTCTGAGATGTATTGGCTTGGCCAAAAAGTTCGTTCGGCTTTTTCCATATAGGACAGTACGGAAAACCCAAAGGAACTTTTTGGCCAACCCAGTATAATTTCACCAATCCCTACATCAACCCTGTGACTCGCAATTGTTATTGTTATTATCCTCATTTACAGACGAACAATGTTAGGTTTGGAAGAGTAAATGAACTTGCCCCAGGTCATACAGCTAATAAAGGTGTGAGTCAAGCCTGAAATCTGGACCAGTTCCTCACTTGCCTATTGTCACCCAAGATGCCACGTACCACATCTGCCTGTGGGTGCACATGGGCCCCTTAATGCTAATACCCCCAGTTTATTGTGTGTTCCCTGCCTGCTGCTCAAGGACCTCAAGCCCTTCCCCTAAATTGCGCTTGGTTATTTCTGGTCATCCCCAGAGATTGTCTCATGTGAAACCCGGAACTATCAGCTCATGTTCTGCCCTGGAGGCCCAGCCACAGGTCACACAGGGGCCCAGACTTGTCTGTATCCCAGTTTAGGCTCTCACTGGAATTGTCGCCATACTATTACATACCAACTCTCTGGGGAATGGGCCAGGCTTTGAATGGCTATTGTGGCCTGCCCGCAAAAACTGTCATGTTTTATATCTTCAGTTATAATAAAATGTAGCTACTAATTCATAGATTTAAAAAATAGAATTGAAAGAATTCTCTCCCTACATTCCTTTTTCTGCTATTCTATCTTTCCATATCTTGGAAAGAAGAGAGGAAAAAGGGAAGAAGTCCCAGTTAGAATCATAGAAGGAGGGATTAGGAAAACTTACAGAACATTTTTCACTAACTTGGAAATTCAAATCTTAAAAAGGGGACTCAGAACAAATTACCCTTATTTTATCTCAGACCCAACAGCAGAAATAAATTCCAAACTACCATCATACTTCAGATCTCAGGCAAAACACCAGAAAAGCCCTTACATGTCCCCTGAACACAGTACTTTGGGTTTTAGCTCTCATTTTTCCGTTACGGAACTCATCTGCGTAAAATTAAATAATTAATTGTTTAATATATGGTTCAGTGCTTTTCTCTTCTGATCCAATGGTAGCTTTTTAAGGGCAGGAATGTTTTTTGTTTCAGATACAACAGTAGCATCAACCCTGAGTACAAGGCCTCACTCTGGCAGACTCTCACTAAATATTTATTGCCCACAGGGAAAAATGAATGATCAAACAAACTGATAGGGGTAGGATCTGGCCCTCACACATTGTAGGCAGTTGATGAGTAGGAATGATAGTGATCAGAAAAAGGGTGACACTCTGAAAGGTATGGGCTGCATCAAGGTGCAGTTGTGTGTTATGCTAGAAAGTCCCATGACCCATTAGGCATTTCTTACCAGGATGAGGCTTAAATCAATGTTTCAGTATTTTTCTAAGTTCCTTGGATCAATAGCAGCAGGGAAGGGGATTTCTTTCAGTTGTAAGGAAACCTCTATTTATGTGCTTCTATGCTTAATTGTTTCTAAAAGAGAACTTCAACAAGTTTTGTAGCAATTGCTTGCTTGTGAGTGATTTGTAGAAAGAAGGCTTGCACCTTATCCTTAGTGATAACTCCAGATAGCTTCCTAATACCCAGACTCTTGCAGTTCTTAAAGAGCACAGTCTAGACTTTACAGCTGCACGGTTTGAAGATCCTTTAAATAACTGCGTATAATTTAAATATTATTTCTGGCATATTTGATGACTTCTATCTCTGCTCTGAATCACCAATAGCCTCATTTGGCAGTTCTACAGTGCAGAACTGTAGATTTTAAAAGCAGAATTCTTAAGAATCCCTAGGAACTATGAAGTCCATTTAAAGGAATTTGAAATTCCCTACTCTTTTTGTGGTGGAGATCAAACCTTTTTTGAATTGAATAAACACATTCTAGAAAACAGTATTGAGGACCTACTCTGCGTCCAGGCTCTGGACTGTCTAATTACAATCTGTACATTTCAACCTGAAATGTAAAAGTACCTTCTGCCCTGTTTACTCTTATCTTCTGTTATATTTACTCTTTGGTTCATTGGTAGCTCCATGTTGTCCTGGTACAACTTCTGATATTTAAGAAGCCGTGAAATACCTCGCACATTTGGCAGGAAACCTAAAATAATATGGACACTTACAGTAGCACCTCAAGAACTAGTTTGTCTAAAATTTCCTAAGAGGTCAAAAGGAAATCTAGAAGGAGAACAAATGTCATCTTTACTAGCACATCATCATTATCACAATTCATTGTGCAGGAAAAATGCTTCTTCCAATTTATCATGCTTCAGTCACACACACACACACACACAGTCACACACACACACCCCTTTATTTCACACATCTGCAAGGATGATGCAGTGTCTGTACATTTCATGGAGTATTAGTCCTTCCACAGGGAGTGGGTAAGGTCACAGGAAGAAAGTGAAACTAAAATCAATCCATCTGATTCCTTGCTTATTCTTAGTCTAATGAAAAATTCACCCTTACCCTAATTTCACCATCATTCTTTTCTATCTGAAGAAGGAGCCATGGAGTTTATAATTGAACTTTGACTCTACCTGGGTCAAAACTATATTTTCTCTCATGCCTCCCTTCTCCTCTGAAAGAAACAGCAAAAATGAAGGACTACTGTTCGAAGAGCATAACCATTCACATAGTAAAGTTATAGGGTCTTTCAGAGTCACTGAGAAGGAAGTATTGCCGACAAGCATAATATTGGAAACAGTAGCTCTGGAGTTATAGCTACCTCTTGTTTTGTTGTGTTGGATCAAGAGAGAGCATGATGTTGATTTTGTTTGTAAAAGAAGTCGGCTTTGCCTCTGCTGGGATTGTTCCAAGAGCAGAGATAGAATGAAAGCACTAAAAGGAAGTGACAGTGATGACTACAGCCTCAGCTGGCACACCTTCAAAACATTTCAGATGATAGCTTTCCAAAGAGATATTGCAGTGTAGCTCCCATAAGTGCTAGACAAACAGATTTAGTGCTGCTCTACAGAAGGTAAAGTAAGTCAGACGAATAGAAAATGAACAAAAACATCAATACCGACACGAAAACCTTCTTGTAAACAAGCTATTGCATGACACAGCTAAACTGTAGAACTGTAAGCCAGCAAACTCTTCCATCCCTGGAAGGGATCACAGAGGCCGACAGATGGCTAGTTAGCCTCCCCTGGACATGTATCCGATGAGCGAGCGCTCCCTTCATTGTGAGGCAGCCAATTTGATTCTTGAACTATTTTTAATTGGTAAAGCATTTTTCTTTCTGCTTTAGGAAATTTCCCTTTCTGTATCTTCTTATGGGTCCTAATTCTGTTCTTTGAAGTTATGGGTACTTAATCCTGCTTCCATGCACTAGCATTTCACATTTTTAAAACTGCCATCATGGGAACTTACCTGGAGGTCCAGTGGTTAAGACTCTGGGCTTCTACTGCTGCGGGGCCTGAGTTCGATCCCTGGTCAGGGAACTAAGATCCCGCAAGCCATGCGGTGTGGCTGAAAAACCCCCCAAAGAAACAAAAAAACCCCAAACTACCATCTTGTTTCCCCTTAGTCTTCTCTTTTTCAAGATAAATGTCCTCTATCTGTTTCACCTCTCCCCAAATTACATGGTGTTCAGGCCCCTAACTGTTGATCTCTCTTGGAAAATGTGGCTTTCAGAAAGTGAACAGATGTAATTTTACAATGGACGATAACCTCTCCTGAAGAGGGGGTACTCTGCTTTCATCATCCTAGCCTGTTTTTTTTTTTTAAATTAATTTATTTATTTTTGGCTGCATTGGGTGTTTGTTTCTGTGCGTGGGCTTTCTCTAGTTGCGGCGAGCAGGAGCTACTCTTCGTTGCGGTGCGCGGGCTTCTCATTGCGGTGGCTTCTCTTGTTGCGGAGCACGGGCTCTAGGCGCACGGGCTTCAGTAGTTGTGGCTCGTGGGCTCTAGAGCGCAGGCTCGGTAGTTGTGACGCATGGACTTAACTGCTCTGCGGCATGTGGGATCTTCCCGTACCGGGGCTGGAACCCGAGTCCCCTGAATTGGCAGGCGGATTCCTAACCACTGCACCACCAGGGAAGCCCCCTAAGCTTTTACTGTGTAAAAAAATCTACTGTTATGTTTTTGGATAAATTTGAGCTCAAAGTCAAATAACCTCCATAGTCTTTGTTAACTTAAACTATCACGAAAATAGAAGTTTAGCAGAATATACTTAGAAATTAATGTTATTGAATTAAATTGATGCCACTACATTTATCTCTATTAAATCTCATTTTTCTTATTTCTGTTGGGGAGATTTTGAATGTTGATTGTTAAAGAAATGAAGCAAAAAACCCACCACATGTTGACTTCCCTCTCCATGCTAAATGCTGTGCTTTAACAATCAAAAAAATCTAATGTAAGGCTGACAAGCAAACAAAGAGGTAGAATAATATCTGTGACAAGTGAAAGGTTACTTGTGTGTTCTGGTAATCCAGATAGAGTAGTCTGTGAAATTTCTAAAACGAATTAATAATGATACTTGAATTGAGTCCTAAAGTATGACTAGGAATTTTCAGGAGGACAAGGGGTTGAGGCTATTATAAACAGATGCTCCAATACTGCAAAGGTACATATGCAAAAAAAGGGTCAAGTAAAATAAACACTGAAAAGTGTTCATTGGAATTAGCAAGTTCATTGCTAACTTTAAAAGCAGTTTCATTAGAGCTGTGGCTGCAAAAGTCAGATTTCAGTGTTAAGATCTGAACAGCAAGAGAGGAAAATAGACACCTCTTTGGAAAAGTTTGGTTATGAAGTAGCTTGTCCTTGGAAGCAAAAGCAGTGGTTTAAGTTGGGAGAAACCTCAAGGTGTTTGTTTGCTGATGAAAAGGAGCCAGTGAGGAAGATGAAACATACAGGAGTCAGAAGATACACCCGATGGAGAAAGGATCAGTTAGCTTTTGCCACATAACGAATCACACCAAAACTTTGTGGCTTAAGTCAATATATGTTTATTTTTTCTCAAAAGCCTATGGGTTGGCTGGGCAGTTCTCTTGGTTTGGGCTGGCTGAGATGATCTCTGAAGTCTTCTGGTTGTTTGCCTGGGTGGAGTGATTGAAGATGGCTTCTTAGGTCTGGGAGTTGGCTCAGTATCAGCTGGGGCAATGACCAGGCCATGTGTCTTTCATCATCCTAAGGCTGGCCTAAGGTTTTACTACTTTTAAGTAGGCTAGCCTGAGATTATTCACATAGCGATGGTCCTAGGTTTCCCAAGAGCAGCAAGAAAAGGCAAACTTCAATGCACAAGCTCTTTCCAAAGCTCAGTTTATCTCATGTTTGCCATTGTCCCATTGGCTACAACAAGTCACATGGCCAAGCCCAGCATCATGGTGAAAAGGTGTGGGTGCTGAGAAATATGAACCATTGGAGGCCAGTGCTGCAGCCACCTACCGCAACAGAGATGAGATGTGGGTCTCATGAGAAAGTAGACTTGGACAAAAGGAAGAGCATAATGTAAGGACGGTTCTTGAGACAGTTAACTGTACGTAGGAGGGCATCAAATTTGGGGGAGATTATTGCTCATGGCTCCTTTTTCCTCTTCGAAGTGAGGGGCTGTGTCATCCTGGATACAACAGGAGTAAAGGTATGAAAGGTGATTTAAAGAGAGTCAAGAAATTCTCAAATCCTAGAAGAAAGAGAGAGAGCTTACCAGAGACATGTAAAAAATAATTGCCATTAAATATTGAAAGTCCTTTTTAAGATTTAAAACCACCAATCGTAGTGGTATTCACCTATAGGTTGTTTTCTTTTTCCAGCAGTGCTCAATAACTTGATTATAGAAATGGAGAAAGTATAAGACTGAGTGGGGCTTCCCTGGTGGCGCAGTGGTTGAGAATCCGCCTGCCAATGCAGGGGACACAGGTTCGACCCCTGGTCCAGGAAGATCCCACAGGCCACGGAGCAACTAAGCCCGTGCACCACAACTACTGAGCCTGCGCTCTAGAGCCTGCAAGCCACAACTACAGAGCCCACGCACCACAACTACAGAGCCCGTGCACCACAACTACTGAAGCCCACGCACTGCAACTAGAGAAAGCCCGCACACAGCAATGAAGACCCAGTGCAGCCAAAAATAAATAGATTTAAAAAAAAAAAAAAAAAGACAGTGGATCCGAGGTTGGAATTTTATGAACGAGGTGAGAGTTGTTGAGGTGAGGAAGTATGGGATCTTGGTATCATAGGCAATAAAACCAGGAGAGGAAGGCCATAAATTAAATATAAAGTTAAGAGAGTTTTGGTCTTGATAAGTTCAAAGTACAAGTGTTGTGGGACAACGGGAATTGAAAAAAGAAAGCCTATGGTCAGAGGAGGCTATTGGAGTTTGTGCTTTCAGGAGTGACGCAGTTTTGGATTGGCCACAGCGTGGGCTTTACTGAAGGGGGGATGCCGGGCAGGTCATTAGTGAGGAATGTTAAGGAACACGAAGGGTTATTGGGTACCTAACATCCCTGTGGATATTGGAGTTTCTCAGTAACCAGAGGAAGACTAAGAACCACTGGTTAAATGTACCTCCTTTTCTGGGGATTGTGATTCCGACTATCCTCCCTTTAGGGGAGAAGATTGAGGCAAAACAGGCATTGGGTAAGTCTTTTGTCTCTTTGTTTTCTGAAAATATTAAACACCTTTCATAAACAGTTGACATTTTGCTTCCTCTTGGGGGTTTCCTTTTAACAGTTTCAAAAATCCTATTGATGACTGGAATTCCTTCTAAGCCTCAGTGAATTCAGGTTTAAGACCTTGTTACACTCATCCAACAGATGTAAGCTCCTCCTTTCCCCCTGTTTGTCTTTGCTTTAGTGCTTTTACTTCCAGCTCTTACATATGTCCTTTTGAAATCTGAGCTCATCTGAGAACTCTCTTGTAACTTGATTGATTTTTCTAAATGTCTTTTCATTTTCTTCCATTCTTGGGCCATTCTTGGGGCCACAGTCTCTTCTAGCATGTTTGTTCCTGGGCTCCTACCTACTTTTTATCTGAACTTAAAACAAGGTGGCAGTGGCACGGGGGTGGAGGGGAAAGAAAAGAACAAAACCTGCTTGGAAATTATAGGATACGTATCTGACTCTACGAACATTTAAAAAAACTTTTTATGAGTTAAAAAAAGCCCCACGTAATCAGTTTTTCCTCAAGTTTTTTAAAAAGCATGAATTTTGGAATCAAACAGATCTAAATTCTAATCCTATTTCACCGTCTGCTGTCTGAGAATCCATGAATAAGACATCTTTTGAATCTGAATTCTCATTTATCTACTGGATGGAGGGTTAAAACTTACTTTTGCACTTGCTGATGATCACCTGAAATCATGCGTGTCTTCTGTGCATAAAGCCTGGCACAGAATAGACACTCAGTGAATTCCTAATCCTGTTCCCAGTTCGGATTATTTATTTCTTATTAGTCAGATTTTAGTCCAGAGATTCTGCTTTTCCTTTATTTACAACTATTCTGAGTTGAACTTGCCAACAAGACAAAGTGGAAAAAAAAAATGGAAATCTTTAAAGTGCTAATAAATACAAATGTAAAAAAGAAACATTATATCTTTAAATTGATGCTTGGAAGTATTCTTGTAAACATTACTACTACGTTTAAAAGGATATATACCAAACCATACCGTCTATAGCACTCCATGAATATATTTTTAAAATTCATGACTTATTTTATAAACAGCACAATTATATTTTGGCATTGTTTGTGTGCATGTCCAGAGTGGAAATCTGTGCTGTTGAATGTTTAGAATGTATCAGTTTTATAACCTTAGTTTGTGATTTATTTACTTTGATAAGCTGGGGAGTTTAAAAATGGACGTAGCTCAGATCTCTCTCAACTTCTGAGAGATTTTCTTACTACGAAGATTGAAGCAATGACTAAAAATGCTCTCTCATCTATGAAGCACTTCACAACTGTAGGGTCTTCTGATTTTTTTTTTTTTTTTTTGCAGTACGCGGGCCTCTCACTGCCGTGGCCTCTCCCGTTGCGGAGCACAGGCTCCGGACGCTCAGGCTCAGCGGCCATGGCTCATGGACCCAGCCGCTCCACGGTATGTGGGATCTTCCCGGACCGGGGCACGAACCCGTGTCCCCTGCATCGGCAGGCGGACTCTCAACCACTGCGCCACCAGGGAAGCCCGGGTCTTCTGATTATTGACCATGTGCTTCCAGTGTGTGATAGGTTCCAATTTTACCCAGATATCTCAAGCACTTTGCTCAGGGGTATGCCATGGTGGGTCTCTGGGTGGTCAGAAGGATGCTCTGAGGACTGGCATGAGAGTTGGGTTATTTCCACAAAAGAGCACTTAGCCTAATTCATCATTTCCCTCCAAATACCAACCCTGTTTTTTAGTCCCTGATATTTCAAAGTAAAATGACAGAAGATAGTTTTATTGGAAACTGATCCATTCTAGGACTTTCAAATCTGAATGTTTTGTGAAATAGAACAGTCAGTTTAGAAAAGATGAAGGAGAGGTAAACAATTGTAACAACAGTCTGCAGGCAGAGGAGGAAGAAGAACCCAGAGCAGAGAACAGTGGGGAAGGGCTCAGGCAGAGAGTCTGGCCCTGAGTCTTGGCTCCGTGCCTTTCTGAGCGGCCTTGGTAAGTGAATCTACCTCTCATCTGTATAATGAAGGCAATAACAGTGTTTTGCTCATTGGCTTGGTTTGAAGCTTAAAGGGAAGCACACATGCAAAATACCTCACAGTGCCTCACACATTAAATCTTCAGGAAATTGTTTAACTCTCTAAAAGGAAGCGCAGTGCCCACTCCAATGGCCACACCTCTGATTATACAGCAGAGAAGTAGAAGCTGTAAGCATGTACCTGTTTAAACATGTCAGCAGGTACCTGTAGATACTCTACTCAGCTGATTGTTGATTGGGTGGTGAGCATTTGAGTGGCCTATATTAACTTCAATATCATAATGACTTTGAACCCAACTGACAGTTTTCTCTGGGTACCATGAGTCTTCCTAATATTCCAAGACCTGATTTTGTTGACACCTTCTTTGTTTTTTTTCCCATACATTTATTCATTTATTTATTTATTTTTGGCTGTGCGGGTCTTCATTGCTGTGCGTGGGCTTTCTCTAGTTGCAGTGAGAGGGGGCCACTCCTCGTTGTGGTGCACGGGCTTCTCATTGTAGTGGCTTATTTTTGTTACAGAGCATGGGCTCCAGGTGCGCGGGCCTCAGTATTTGTGGCATGCGGGCTCAGTGGTTGTGGCTCATGGGCTTTTGAGTGCAGGCTCAGTAGTTGTGGCACACGGGCTTAGTTGCTCTGTGGCATGTGGGATCTTCCCGGACCAGGGCTTGAACATGTGTCCCCTGCATTGGCAGGCAGATTCTTAACCACTGTACCACCAGGGAAGTCCTGTTGGCACCTTCTTATTCTAGAATCTAGATGTGGATTTTGGCTAAGGTGATATTTCAATTGAATATTAAAAAACAACCAGAACCATTATTCTGTAACAAAACTGTTATTAATTTAGAAGGATCTTGTGAACTAAGTACGTGTTGAAATGAGCCTTGAAAAACTGGAAGGGTTTGGATAGGTAGGTTCTAGAGACAGAGGAGGGTATAGCATGTAAATCTGGTGAGTGAAAATCTAGAGATGGGTAAACAAGAGAATGGTGGGTTAGCATCAGGCTTATATAAGAGAGGAGTAGGGAATGCTGTGGGATATTTAAAGTGGGGACAGGTGATGAAATATATAATAGGAACAGAATGAATTCTTCAGGAGAGACATGATGATGATAATGAAATTTAGAAATTTAGACTGATGTGTGAGAACAAAAAGAGAAATATTTGAGAAGATTAATGACGTGAAGCAAATGGTCTTTAGACCTCTTTAAACTTTATACATCTTGTGAGATGCATATGAGGAGAAAGTCAAAGATTAATCTAAATCTGAAGGAAAAATATTCCATATTTCTGTTTTTATTGGTTTTTTTTTACTTGGAAATTGATTTTCTCTAAATAACACATGCTTAAAAGTATCTCAGGCAAGTAGAGTTTTCATGGAATCGTATACATTCCTAACTGTGGCAGACTAGGTGAAGAATTTACACAGCCATGTATTCTTGAGATCTTTAGTAGTGCTTTTTTCAGTGTGAAGTTGAGGCGTATTTGTTTAAATAAATTAATGTTCCTATTTACAGTGACTCACTTGGTGGGAACAACAAATTCATTTTCAGGTCTGGGCTGACCTTCATGACTTTTCCTCTAAAAGGTAGATGGTGCTGCATCATTGTGCTTTTTGTGCTAACAAGTCCTGAGAAGCAGGGAAGACTTCCTCTTCTTGTTTTTCACTATGACACCCTCTGATCTACACCTGGCACCCTGTAATGAGCATGTGCTGTAGATTACAACCTAGGAAAGGTCCTGTGCTGTCAGCCCAGCCCATGCTTTGCTATGTTGACCTGCTGGCAAATTATAGCTGTTACCCCTGCCAAATGAGTCAATTGAGATGGAAACATCAATTTGAGATGATGTGTACTTTCTGTTGTAAGAATACAATTTAGGGAGGTGACGTGATTGTCACACATGTACATTTAAGTTTTAAATTTAATAGCCACTGTAGTAGAGGCACAGGAAGATAAGGATAAGAGAGACATTTTTAATCAAAATATAAGAATTGCTGCTTGGCTTAAAACAAAACAAACCAAAGCTAATAGTGAAATCAAATGAAATGACTTTAAAACAAGAGTCACTGCAAGCAAATCAGGAAAAAAAATTGAGAAAAGATAATTAGAAAGATAATTTAAAAGGATATGCATTCATTTATTCTTTTGTTCAATAATCATTTATAGAGTGAGCGCTATGCTATACGCTGATGACCAAAAATAAAAGATAAGCCTTGGCATTGAAAATTTCTTAGATTTATAGAGGAGAAAGTTTAGCCTATAGTAATAATAAAATATTATAAAGCTATCTGGAATTTTCTTGTGAATATAAAGAAAATTACTGTTATCCAATGTCAAATTGTTTAGAATTTTTTAAAAATTTTATTTATTTATTTTGTGGTACACGGGCCTCTCACTGCTGTGGCCTCTCCCGTTGCGGAGCACAGGCTCCAGACGCACAGGCTCAGCGGCCATGGCTCACGGGCCCAGCCGCTCCACGGCATGTGGGATCTTCCTGGACCGGGGCACGAACCCGTGTCCCCTGCATCGGCAGGCGGGCTCTCAACCACTGCGCCACCAGAGAAGCCCTAATTGCTTGATCTTATATTGAAAGATTTAGGACATCCTAATTTTAATTAATAAATTAATGACATCAAAGGCAAAAATAATGTGAATGATGTGTGCCATTTAAAATTTTAAAATAATGTTTAATTAGTAAAATATAAATTAACGTCTATGATTATTTGGTGTCACAGATATTCCTATTAGAGTAGAAAATCTGAGATTATTCTGATCTTGGAAAGTAAGGATGAGGATGATGTTTTGTTTGTTGTTGAACCCTAGTACTTACCTTTGAGTCTGGCATATAGTATTTATGTCCCTAATCAATTATGTGTCAAATGCTGTGGTTTTCCCACCTTCTTCCTGGCTAAAGGTACCCCGATTTTGTTCAGACATCAGGCCAGAGTACACTCAGAGAATGTATGCCCAGTCATGTGAGGTAGATCACAGTTGGTCTAAACTATTACAATAATTCTACTCCCTTTTGGAATGGCTGGTCTAATGGTGATCGTGGTGTCCCTTTCTGGATGATGAGATACAAGAGAAAGTATGCTGAAGGCTTACGGGGAAAAGCCTCTACCCTGATTAGATGGGACATGGAAGAAACCCCTCTCCTTCCCTTCTTGAACCTGCATGTGAGCTCGTGTTGTAGAAGCTGTGAAAGCCATGTTGCCACCAGAAGAAGAGACCAAGAGACTTTCAGAGAAAGTGACCCAAAATGCACACACTATTGAACCTCTTATTAGGGAAAATAACCCCTATTATTTTGGTCACTTTTTTTTAAACTTGTGAATGAAAGTGTTTTAATTTAATCTAAATTTTATACACTTCTGGGGTTAAGTGTGATTTTAATAAATTATTATGGAAATCTTTTCCTTATTTGATAGTTGACTCATGGCCTCAAGGTTCTGGCTCCTGGGGTGAATAAGCTAATCAGGCAGTCTTATTCGTGAACCGGGAAGAATGGTATTCTGCACCGAAGTTTTGTGAACATAATATGAAAATATTGTTCAAGTGAAAAGGACATAAATCTTACAGATAGTGGTGCTCGAACACCCTATTTGTTCCTTCTTTTTCCTGAAGTAAAGTAGATGATTCAACGTTCATCACTACCGTGTTACGCGTTACTGACTTTGTTTGCACGTGGCCCTGGAATGGGTGCTGGTGATGTAAAGGGATAGAGAGAGCTTGGGGCTCCTTGGATGTCATAGTTCTATAGTGCTTGATGTGTATTCACTTATTGAATCCTTATAATAACGCTACTACTAATAACGGTACTAACATATCACAGAAGAGGAAACTGAGGCACAGAGAGGTTAAGTAACTTACCCAAGGTCAAACAGTGGAAAAGATAAAGACAGAATTGAACCTGGGCAGCCAGGCTCCATAGTTTGTGCTTTCATCTAATATGCTATTCTACCTTTCACAAGACCTTGACTCTCAGAGGCTATTTCACCTTCCCTCCTCCATCCCCCTGCCCCCACCTCGTGTTATCTGTCATCCATGAATATCACCCTCACTGAAATTACTCTTGCCAAAGCCACCAGCAACTTCACGTTCACCAAACCCAGGAGGTTTTTCTTATGAGTTAACTTTCCCCTTTTTGTAACATTCTTTAAACTCTCCTTGTCCCACTTTCCCCCACAAAACATTTTCCTGGATCTTTGCCCATTTCCACCACTGTTGTACAGTTTTCCCTTTAACTTTAATGCAGAAGTTACCTTCACGGATACATGTACTAGATGGAAAGTTGGTGAGTAAGGGTGGTGTTTTCTGCCTCTCCGTAACCAGAACCCTCACCTGGTGCATCCTCTACTGTCTCTGCCAGGTCCCTGAGCGCTGCTGAGGAAGGCAGTCTCTGTACTGTCAGCCCCAAGCCCACGCTTGGGGCTTCCTGGCAATCTTGTTCATGTCCTTCTAATTCTCTGTCTCATTCTCCCAAGGAGCACATCCCTCCTCCTCAGATTATCTCCACGTATCCCCACACCAGCTGTGCGCTCACTGTCTTCGGGTGATCACTTCATTTGTGATGGGAAAGTGGAAGCTTTGACATTCCTGCTGCCCCTGCTGCTTTCTGGGTCCACCCTCTGCTTTTCCAGCCCAGCTCTCTTACTGAATAAGGCCAACTCTGGACCTGTGCTTGGTGTATTGCTTTCACTTTTTCCTCTACTTCATCCCAAATGTACATATATTCAAACATCATGTCTCGTGACTTTTACCTAATGTCTTTCAAATATTGTTACTTTTCTCCATCTTCACAGTCAGCGCTGGGATTAAGGCATCACTGCCTCTCACCTGAATACAAGCAAGAGCCCCTGAATTTGTCTTAATTCCATGAGTTTTCCTCCCTCTGATCCATTTTCCATGCTGCACACAGTGCCACTTTTTCCAAAAGTCATATCTATCTAAGTGTCATTCTCTGCGTAAAACTCTTTAGTAACTTCCCATGGCCTTTAGAAAAGATCCAGCATTTTTAGTAAGGCATCTATCCCTTCAATACCTTTCCTGCCAACAGGTACCCTTTCACCCTCCATCCAAACACACACATAAACACATACACACGCACACTCTTTCTCTCTCATTCTGCTCAAACTACACACAACTGCTTAGGGGTCAGCATATATGTTATGCCATTTTTCTAGTCTACAAGCCCATGCAAATACTGATTTGCTTAGATGTTGCTTTCTCTGGCAAGAAACATAGGGATAGTTATTCTTTTCCTGGAGTCCCTTATTATAGCACTTTTCACATTGTTTTGCAAGTTTTAATTTCTCTTTTGCCTCTAATCTTCCTTTAAAATTGTTTCTTTTAAGCTTTCATTTAAATTGCTTCTATCCTTGCCATGTGGCACAGTAACCAACACATAATAGAAATGCCAAAAAATTTGTTCATTAAAGATGTTTTTCTTTTGATAGATGGTCAATACATGTTTGAGTACGATGACAAGAAGACAAACAATACAACATAGCTAAGCTATTGCTAGGCGCCTAAGAATTACCACAGGAGTACAGGGAAGGTGAGATAGTTAGGGATTGTGGGCAGTGCGGAACCCTATCTCCTATTCTGATTCTCCACCAGCACCTACCCTGGAAAATAGCAGATGATCAGCAAACTTTGTATGCACCATTGCTGAGGGGAGTATCTTGAGCTGGAACTTGAAGGAAGGGGTGTTTTTTTTAAAATTAGAGAATAGATACAGTTAAATCCAACCTGTGGAATGACGTCCAGCAGATTCATAGGAAGGCACTGCACATGCTGTCATTGGTTTTGGCTGAGACATGCATCTTATTACATATATTGACATCTCTAATACTAGATCAAGGAATTTGGACACAATCTTATAAATCAGTAGTTGCCAGCAACTTTCCATGGCACACGTAGAATATGAAAACATTTAAAAGTCATCTTGGGGTAAAAGAGGAGAAGACCTGAAATGGCCGGAGGGGGTGGGGAGTGTGAAAGTGATGAGAGGTGGAGGTGACTCAGGCTCTGGCTCTCTGAGGCCCACCTGTCCCAGGCCAGGCCGGATGCCCTCGGGGCTCCGGAAATGGATCACTAGCACACCTGTAATCCATTCGTGGTCCACGTCAGTTGAAAAGCTGTGCCCCAATGACAATGGGAAACTATCAAAGTCTACAAAGTGGTATTTGAGGGAGATTAATCTGACAGTAATATATATGTGGGGAGTGTGTTTAGGGCAGGAAAATAAAATAAGTGATTTCCAAAGTCCAGGTGTGAAGTAACGCATACCTGCAATGACATGGCAAAGTAACAATAAAAAAGGCAGGGGGGGGGGTCAAGAGACATAAAACTTGTGAGACAAGGGAAGAAAAATGATTTCCCAGTATTGAAACTGAATGACTGGGAAGACACGATGGCCCTACTCACAGGGCAAGGAAGAGAAAATCCAGAGGAAGAACTGGTTTCTGAAGAAAGATGACAAGCTAGGTAGTACATAATAAGTTCAAGGTGATGGAAGGGCAGCCAGGTGGAAATGGAAATGAGAGATGTGAGAAGGAAGTTTAGTGGGGGGTTTAGGATTAGAGATAGCACTTTAAGAGTTATCTATGAGAAGTGGGAGTTAAAAATCATCAGAGTAAATGAAGTTCTGAACAATAGTATGTAAGAGAGAAAAAGGTAGAACTAAGCCTTAGGGCAGTGGTTTTCAATGTATAGCCCCCTGAACAGCATCAGCATCACCTGGGAACTTGTTAGAAATATGAATGATCAGGCCCACTCCAGACCTGCTGAATCAAAAGCTTTGGGATTGGGGCCCAGCAATCTGTGTTTTCACAAGCCTTCCGGGGTATTTGGGTGGTTGTCTTAAAGTTACGTTCATCTTCTGGAGGCAGGTCAGGTAATAGCATCAACAAGGGGACCAGCGATCAGCCAGAGGGTGGAAGGTAAATTCTAAATAGGATAATGAAAGCAAAGACAAGTGAGTTTCAAGAGGCCTATGAAGAATGTCCAACAGATCAAAAAGTCAAAAGACGATTGGTTGATGGAATGATGGGAAGAAAAATAGTCATTAGCTTTTTATGGCTATTAAAGAGTAGGTGCCTACCCTGGGCATATATCTGGAGAAAACCATAATTCGAAATGATACATGCACCCCAATTTTCATTGCAGCACTATTTACAATAGCCAAGACATGGAAGACATGGAACAATATTACTCAGCCATAAGAAAGAATGAAATAATGCCATTTGCAGCAACATGGATGGACCTAGAGATTATCATACTAAGTCAGACAAAGACAAATACCATATGATGTCACTTATATGTGGAATCTGAAAAAATGATACAAATGAACTTATTTACAAGACAGAAATAGACTCACAGACTTACAAAACAAACTTATGATTGCCAAAGGGGAAAGGTTGGGAGGAGGGCTAAATTAGGAGGTTGGGATTAACATATACACACTACTATATATAAAATAGATGAAGAAGGACCTACTGTGTAGTGCAGGGAATGCTACTCGGTATTCTGTAATAACCTATGTGGGAAATGAATCTGAAAAAGAATGTATATATGTAACTGAATCACTTTGCTCTGCACCTGAAACAAACACAGCATTGTAAATCAACTATACTCCAATATAAAATAAAATTTTTTTAAAAAAGAGTGAGCGGTGAGTGAAAAACCAGCTGTATCATTATAAACCATTGTTTGTACTAATAAGGATATTAAATAGAATAATAGCACAAAGGGAAAACATTTAAAAAATGCTTTTTCCCCTGTGACATAGGAAGGCTTGAGCCCATGTGTTAGCAAGAGGGAAGAGACAGGGGCTTCCTTGGTGGCGCAGTGGTTGAGAGTCCACCTGCCGATGCAGGGGACACGTGTTCGTGGCCCGGTCCGGGAAGATCCCACGTGCCGCGGAGCGGCTGGGCCCGTGAGCCATGGCCGCTGGGCCTGCGCGTCCGGAGCCTGTGCTCCGCAACGGGAGAGGCCACAGCAGTGAGAGGCCCGCGTACCGCAAAAAAAAAAGAAAACAAAAAGGGAAGAGACAGAGGAGAGATGCCAGGGAAGGATAGGGCATCAGTGTAAGCCTGTTCCTGCTTTATTCACTCTTTCTGTAATCTATATTTATAGAATGTATATTCTAAATCTATATTTATTTCTATATTTATATATTCTTACTTGTAGCATTACTATTGATGCCTATATTCATGATTTTGAGTGAGTGCCATGCCGAGACTGAATTTTCCAGGAAAAGCATCATATAGGATTCAGAATAGCCAAAGGGAACATCTTACCATCATTAGCTGAATTTAATGTCTGTAGTAACATTTTCTAAGAAAGCTACTTTCGTGGAAACTCCCTGTCTAGAAAATACAACAGTGCCCTTCAGGATTGATACTTACCTAAGTGGGGTTATATGAACTCTAGAAAATGTCTTTAGTTTTAGTTTTTCTTAAGGATAAGGTGGTTCAGGAGAGATTTAAACAAACTTATTGCAACAACAGTCTGTTCTAAAACTTTTACTTCCTCCATCCTCTTATAAATCCATAGAAGCATCCTAATATGTATATACCTATATAGCTTTTTCTTACTATAAACATTCATATTATATTCCATTCAGAAGTTTTTCAAGTTTTTTTTTAATGAAACACGGAGGTAGATAAGTTAGTATTCTTTTCATGCCTCCACCTTTTGTTCTTTATAATCTGTTAATGCTATTATGTTTATATAACCTTGGATTCTTTTAAAGTTGTTTTCAGTAATTTTAGTTCTCAGATTGTGATCCTTAGTGAGTTATCCAGCATCTTTGTATGCCAACTCTCTCAGAAAAGTGGGTTTATAATATGAATCCACTTCAAAGCATTTCAGGAATAATAGGAAAAATAAAATTAAAAAAATATAATGACAATTGTAACTCAACTGGGTAATTTCCTAAATAATCAGTACATAAAAATAACACCTTTCATCTGGGCTTATAATTGGAGAAGTTGTGATTAAGTGAAGCAATGTGCCCTATTTAATTCTAATTAGAATTTAACTCTAGAATTTAACATCAGCTGTTCTCTCCCTATCGTTCATAGCATAGCTTATTTACAGAGCTACACTGTGAGTCAAATCATTTCCCAACTATCTAAAGGCATGTTTGACAGAACATACTTTTATATGACAGAAAATATTCTGTCCTCCAATAACAGCATTGTAAAACACACACACACACGTACACACACACACACACACACACACACACACACTGTATTTGAGTTAATCTGAGCTAACAACAGAGGAACAAAATCTGTGGTCCACAACTATTTATAAGAACGACAGTGAAGATGGGAGCAAATTGGAAAAACTTCGTGGCAGAATTCCTGTATTCCCAAGAGTCATTCGGTGCTCTGGTCAAGGAAGTATGAGTGATTCTTAGAATTCACTTTTTGGAATCTTTAGTTTTATTTAGATCAGTGGACAAGATTAGATACTTGTAATATTTCTTTATTGAATGTTGGAAAATGAGACCATTAGACATAGCTATTTTTTACTTGTTTAGTAAGAGAGAAGGCAAGACTGTGTGTGTGTGTGTGTGTGTGTGTGTGTGTGTGTGTGTGTGCGCGCGCGCGTGCACGCAAGTGTGCGCATGGGCACTGGTGCACACACGTGATTTGGGGAGGAGGGAGCAAAACAAGGGTTTATGGGTGTTATTGCGTGCTCTGATCATTTTAAGGAGAACCATGTACAACTTGTGATTACTATTTGTGTTTGGTTAAATACATGACAAGACGACATGAAGGACATTGAACAGTTCATAGTCTGGTCTATCTAATTTGGATCTTTTTGTAATGTGAGTTTTTTTATGCATTCTTGCAAAAACACAGCTTACCCTGAAATACACTGATAAGGATGTTACTCTTCTGTATAGACTCGGAATTTTTCTTCTTTAAATGCATCTTGGTGATCCTTGCTTGCAAACTTTTTCTTTTATAGATGATAACATTGCAGGCTAAAATATTTGTAATTGTGTTTATGTGCTCTTTTTTCTTATTCTCACTATTCCTAGTCTGATCATGTTTACTCATTCCAATCTCTTTAAAGATTGGAACCTGAATCCTTATTAATGATATATGGTTTGCAGTTCATATTTTTATATTTCCATATACTTTACAGATGACAGTTTTACATGATTTGGAGCTGGTTGTTTAGTACAACTGGGTCTCACTTACCTACCTCTGAAATGGGCATTATTCATTCTAACTCGTGTATCTCTTAAGAATTTGAGAGGACTGTCACTTCTTCTAAAGGGTTTGAGCTCCTTGAAAAAAAATAGGCCTTGGGCATTGTTTTTATTAACAAAAATATAGATATCAAAGTGAATTGGTTGTTCATAGTTGTTCTCAGTTCGATCTTTTCATATTATTTTTCTTGGATAAGTAGAGTAAATCACTGAAAACATTAGAATTTATGGATGAACAAACATGTTGGATTAACACTATATAATTTCATTATTTAGTTCCGGTCGGTAATTCATGTGCTAATGGTTCAAGCATTATCTTATCTTTCAACAAGTTTTCCCTATTATTTTGGGGAAACTTTGGGTCTCTCTAATAGTTGTAGTTATACTCTATGAGATTAGTTTTATGTTCCAGTGAATAATATTTTATTTTCAAAGTAAGCTTAGACATTATTGCTTTATATTATAATTCATCATTATAGCATTACTTATGAAACCAGATGTGGTTCAGTCCCTTCCAAGTGCATATTCCTTGCTGCAGGCTGAACTCTGCCTACAGATATGCCGGCGCACCTCATATTCATACTAATTGAAATTTGGAAAATCATCAGGTCAAACATTCTTTTCTATCATCTCCAGATTTACGTCAGATAAAAATGACTTGGTTGTCATTCTTCCCTCCAGTTAAAAAATGAAAAAAAAATTGTTTTGCAAAATCCAATTTGGCTACGAATAGAGGGCAGCAGAATTTCATTCTGGACTTCTTGATTCTTATTCTACTTGGCCTTTAATTATTAGACAATTAATTTTTCCTTCAGATTAAAAAATATAGATATGCTTCATGTGCTGCTTTCTCTTACATATTTTAACCTCATCGCTCTGGTTCTGTCTGCAGAGAATCTATCATTCGCCACTTGTACCCCTGTTTACTATTGATGTTGTACCCTTTCTGCTCAGTGTTTATTAAAGAACTGTTTATCTTGTCTTCTCAGTGCTCCCAGAAGCAGACTTGTTAGTCTTAAGTCTTCTAATCCTTATTTTGCATTTCTTTGTTATAATTTTTTTTTTAGTTCTGTGATTACCATTTCTTGTAATACATAAGATGATGTGCTTTGTACCTTTTCAATTTGCTTCTTTCTAAACAGATATGTTTTACTATAACTTGATTCAAGTAAACATGGCCCTGCGTTTACTCCTATGGATGTAGCTGGCATATGCTCACGACATTATCACAAAAAAGTGTCAATCTACTTTCTCTGGCTGTTGATGGATTTTGTGGGTACAACCTTACAATCGTCCAGGGTATTCTTTGGGAGTATACCCTGAGAGTTAATTGTCTTAATTGTTTTAATATAAATAGCATTTTCTCCTGCTGGAAGAGACTTCATGGTGAAAATTCAATCAAGTCTGAGTGAATAAAATGAGAAAGACCTGATGATACTGGATCACATATGTAATGGCAGCTAATAACAAGACAATTCGGTTCTTCTTGTTTATCATGAAATAGATCATACATACAAAAGAGCATATACAATGTGCATTTAAAAAAGCAATATAAAATGCTTCAAGTATTTTCCTATAATCCTTATATGGGGCCTTATTCATATGCGTTTCCTTTCTGTTTTAGTATGGGATATCTGATTCATTTCTTCAAGTCAATCTTTAGCCTCACTGGTTTCCAAAAGTATCTTAGTATCTTTATAGATTTCTCTCCTCCTACTTTCCTACTCTTAGAGATTCTAATTGTCTGTCTGGCTAAGGCCTGGGCACCAGAATTATAAAAAATTCCCCAGGTGTTTTCAACATGGAGAGATTTTGGAGAATCACACTGGAGTCTGGTGTGTCGTCCTGTTCTCTGCTTCCATCTCTTAGTTGTGCTAATTCCTTCCCCAGCTTCTTGTTCTGTTTTGCGGCTCCCTCATCCCTGAACGTCCCCTCGATGCCGCTCTTCCTCCTTGTAGCCTTCCCTGACATTTTAAGGAGAGTTGAGCATTCCTTACTGTGTATATTTTCTTCAAATCTCCTATAAATCCCTTCTCACACCACTTCGTATTTATTTGTTTATGTGATATCATTGTCCATGCAGGGGCCCCATCTTTCCGTTTTGCATCCTCAGAAGGGAGCACAGAGCCTGTCACATAGCTGACATCCATCACGTGACTGCTGAGCGATTTCTAGCCAATCACATTTCTTCCCCAAACATCATGTTTTTCTTTCTTTTATTATAAATGGCAGTAAAAGGTCCATGTTTCTAGTTAATTAGTGCTACTAAGATTATGTCCTTTGAATGGATTTTAAATTTGTATCCTTTATAAAACAATAATAAAGTTTTCATATCAGTACTTAGTAAAGAATCTTTTCAATAGTCCCTGATCGGTATAATCTACAAAAAATGGCAAAAAGTTGTGCCTACATTAGTTTTAGGTTACGTTTCTAAATTGTATTTTCTGTTTCACGTATCTCTACCATCCTTGCTTTTGGGAGGCGGTGATGTGTAGGGAAAATGCATAAGGTCTGGTAGTTACACACATAGCGCCTGGAATCCCCATCTGTCACTTAGCTAATTCTATGACCTTGGTCAAGTTTCTTAACTTCTCTGACCTTCAGGATATTTCTCTCAAATTGAAAATAACAATATCTATTATAAAGGGTTGATGTGAGGAGTAAATGAAATAATACATATAAAGCACTTAGATGCTAGTAGAGGTGCAAGCACTTTTGCAACAGAATGACCTCTGTGTTATTTAAATAAGTATTTTATTTTGAATAATGTATATGGTAAATATTAACTACGTGTACCTATGTGTTGGTAATTTTGATGTTTTATGGGTATTAATAGTGTCGTGTGTAACTGCTCCTCAGTTTCACCTCTGCCACTCTCTTTTCAGTTCAGCCATCGCAATAATGGGACTATTTTGCAATGATAAACTTAAAGATTTATAATACTTAGAAGTAGTAATACTTTTTGGTAATAATACTTGGAAGCATTGGTATACAACACTGTATATCTTTGTTTGAGGAAAATAAAAAGAAAGTATACAAAAAGACATAAGTCAGAGAATTTACACAATACATAGAATCTTTGTCCTTAATGCTGCACAGGGGGAAAAAGAGACTTCCTCCAGTGCCTGGTTTAATCTCCCTCTACATTCATGGCAAAAGCAGATTCATGTCAAAAGCAGCTTATGTTCTTTGGCAAACTCGAGCCAACTAATTTTTGCTTGTATTTTCTTTTTGCCGCACACTTGGTATGCTGTTAACTTCATCTCTCAAATTGATCCTGAGTTCACTGATATTAGAAAAAAGTAGTAAGAAATCAGTTTTATGTTTAGTTAGCCTCACAGGACTATCTAGCAAGATTTATGAAGCCCCCCTCATCTAGTTCATTAATAACATGATATATAAATGGAAACATTTAAAAATCATTTCTTTTACTTTGTAATCGATGTGGATCTTATTTATTTATTTATTTTTTCCGTCAAACACAGGCCAATGCTTGTATTAACAGGATTTTAAAACCTAGTTAAATGTGAGAGCGACTTAATCATTATTTTGCACCGAAAGATGATGGACTTCCTGTTCCTGCAGCATGAGTTCAAGTCCTACCAAGGAGTACACAAAGGAAACTTCGGGTGCACTGCCCAGTTTTAAAATACGAATCGCTAAAGAAAGAGAGATGCCGAAGTTTAAAATAACAGCATGCAGATTTCTTTATAGAATTTAAAGAATAGAAAACACTTGCAAAAATATCAGCAGGCAGGGGCAGGAAGAACAAACGGGAACCAAATTGGTTCCTGTGACAAACCCTAACATTTACTTTAAACCATCAGCGTGCTACTCAGTAAAAGGCAGGCTACCACGCTTTTAATAGATCCCAGGCCTTGTTAAACTCACTGGTCTGCAAGAATTACTCAGGTCAAGAGCAGGTCAAAAAGTGAAAACCCGTGTGAAAGTAAACTCTGAAATATCTGCTTTTGAAGAGCCCCAGCCGACTGTCTCCTGTGTCGTAAATACACTTCCTTTTTGTGTATGATATTGTTCAATAGATTGTACTTAAAATACAGGTAACAGTGACACCACTACACTATTTTATATCCCGTTTCCTAAGTGCAGTTCTAACCTCTCCTGTAGTTTGTGAATCTGTCTTAACTTATTTGCATTCTAAAACCTTAAAAAAAAAAACACCCCAAACCCTAAACTTAATAAAGAAAGAAAAAAGCTGCAGCTCTGCTTGGAGTAGTCGCCTCTATTTTGTTCTGAAATACCTGCACTCTATTTAAAACTAGAGCTGTGATTTCCTCATAGGCAGAATAAAGAAGCAGGAGGGTGACTCACTGTGGAATTTATTTGCCTGGTAAACTGGGTATTAATCTGGCCTACAATACACTTGCTCCAGATTTTGCTCAAGTGTAAGGTCATACTGTGAAGCTGTTTTTCATTTTGTTTTATATGTGTTAATATAATGCCTTATGAATTACCCTAGAGTTTTGTTCTGACAGCTAAAAAGCATAATCGTTTCTCCTTTCAAGGGGATTGAAAGCAAAGCAATTGACTCTATATTTGAAATGATTTATCTAAGATCCTTTCTCTCACATCTTGCCTAAACGTTTATAGAGAATATTCTTTGAGCTCTTACTGGTAGCATTGTATTTATCAAGCTCTTTGCTTCTTCGCCTGCTTCTCAAAATTGAGTCTGTCTTAGAGTGTGATCTTTTTTAGAGTTTATTGCCCAAACTGCTTGCAGAGTTAATGGGCACCATACTATGATTTTGATAGGAAAGAAATAGTCTCTGTAGACTTAAATCAGAGTTCTCCTGGTAGAAAAAAATGAGATCTTTTCTCCATCTTCTAAAGAAAGGAGTGGCAAGGTTTTTCATGCATTTGACTATACAGAGGAAGTGTCGGCATACAATGGCTGTCCATTAACGGTATTGCTTGTAAAAGACAGTGTCAGTCTCAATAGGAAGATAGAACGAAGATCGTGTATCATCCATGAGAAGAGTTTCCCTGAACACATGTAAGAGTAATTTACGCACAAGAATATATAAGACGGATGCCACATGATGCTGCTGGTGGTGGTGGTAGTGGGAGGTGGTGAGAATTATATAAGAACAGTTCACTGTTATTGAGTCCTTACTGTGGTACCTGGAATGCTCTGAGTACTTTATAGTATTAATTCGTTTAATCCTCACAACACCTATATGAGGTAGGAACTATTATCGTCCTCATGAGGCACAGAGAGATTAAGTAATTTGCTCAAAAACACAGAGCTAGTAAGTATAAGACGTGGGTTCACATCTAGTAATCTTGCTCCAAAGCCTGTGCTTTTAAATACAGTGTTAAGTGCTATAAGATGTAAGAGAATTTTAGAAGATTTCAGAGGGAGAAGACATCACTTGCAATAAGGGTTACTAAGGAAGGCTTTGTGCAGAGGGTGGGGCTTCAGTTGATTTTGGAGGCTGAATAGCTAGATTCCAGTGGGGTCTGTGGCTGCCTCTGTCACCACTGTTCACCAGGCACCCAGCACAGGGCTTGGTGTACACCAGGCATACGATGATTAAATATGATCTGGATGGCTAGGCATGGGGTCATCTGCATCCTCGTTGAGCTGGCAATACATCTTAATATTGCACTTGACTCTGTGTTTAACTGGACATAGACTTTTAAAAAACATCCATAAAGTATAAATGCATGTATGCATGTTCTGCTTAAACTTCCCTGTAGTGAAATAGTCTTAAAAACCCACATGACTCTAGTTACTCTGTTCACTTTTCTGTCTGATCAGTATATTTCTAAGAACTGGTTTATATTTGTTTGTGCCTTAGCTCTTTAATATTCACTTGTCTCCTTCCTATTTTATACATCTCTAGGCCAGAGTCGTCATGATACATTTGATTTCTAATTTCGGCTCTTGTTTAAAATCACACTAATCCAGTTAATTGCTAACAACAGAGATAAACAGATGACAGGAGAGAGGAGGAAGTAATAGAGGAGATTCAGAAATACAGCTTCTATATTTGAATAACACTACATGTAGTGTTTTAGTAATCAACAGGTTTTTTTTTTAAATTCTATTTTTGGCTGCATTCTGTCTTTGTTGCTGTGCACGGGCTTTCTCTAGTTGTGGCGAGCAAGGGCTACTCTTCGTTGTGGTGTGCGGGCTTCTCATTGTGGTGGCTTCTCTTGTTGCGGAGCATGGGCTCTAGGCGTGCAGTAGTTCTGGCACGTGGGCTCAGTAGTTGTGGCGCATGGGCTTAGTTGCTCTGTGGCATGTGGGATCTTCCTGGACCAGGGCTTGAACATGTGTCCCCTGCATTGGCAGGCGGATTCTTAACCACTCTGCCACCCGGGAAGCCCTCAACAGGGTTTTTGTTGAAGATCTCCAAAATCTTTGCCTGCAAGATAGCCTTGTGATGCATATAAAAGAAATACATGAAAACAATATTTGATATGTGTTAAGAATAACGGTTTTGGAGTCAGACACTTGTGGTTTCAAACCCAACTCTCTTGCCTTCCAGTCCAACGACAAGAGGAAAGATCGTTAAACTCTTTGATCTTCAAGTTACTCATACTTCATAGGATTTTCCTGAGAATTACATAAAAGAATATATATTATTTTAATATATAAATGCTTACCATGGAGTCTTATGTGTAGAAAGAATCAATAAATGGTGGCAGTGGCTATAATAGTAATTGTTACTATCTTCTTGAAATATGGAAGGAATAAAAAAGGGATTCCTATTACTAGGCTGGTTGGAGCTTTCAAGAAGTTTTCAAAGAGAAGGTGAACCTTAAAGATGAAGTGAAGAGGGAAGGAGGGAGAGGCATTTCAGCAAGAGGAAGAGCTGGACAAAGGAATAGAGGAGAGGGTATATCCGTCCTCTGGGAAGCTGTAGAAGTTGGTCAGCTTGGTGAGAAGTGGGAGCATTAGACTCTACCAGGTGGACAGCTGGCCGGTGTTAATGACTGTTCTTCATGATGTCCAGACTTGCATTCTTTCTGAGCATAAATGAGTAGTCAATCAATGGTTCCTAGAGAGGAGATGGGAGACAAAGTGGTATTTTAGGAAGATTTGATCTAGCTGGGATGTTGTCAGACTGGAAGAGGAAAGGGCTCTAGGTAGGAAGGCCAACTTCGAGGCTTTTGTGTAATGATCTAAAGAGGGTTTGATGAGTATCTCACCAAATGAGCGTGGAAGCAGTAGGCATGTGAGGTGAGGAGACTAGGAATCTGAGAGACACTGCAAGGAAAGAAGAAATGACTTAGAATATAGGAGAGGTGTCGAAAATAAGAAAGTCAAAGAACCCAGCAGATTCTAGGTTGTTGTTTTTTTTTAATCTTTAGGCATTCTAACATTTAAAGATTACTGTTCCAAAATATCTTAGTGATCCCTGTCAAATGACATTGTCCTACAGCTCTTGTAAAGTATTGTGATGATGTGAAAGGTTAACTGAACTGAGAATTTAGAGTTTAACATAAATAACTAGGTCTTCCATATCTTATCAAATCTCGAACCACCTTGTTTAAATTGAGTTTTATCATAACTATCTCTCCTTTAAGTAAATTACTTTCTGATGTGCTGGGGGGGAAATCCTTTCACATTAACCAGATGAAGTAACATCAGTTTGCTTTTGAAATTGTTCATTTTATTTTTTCATCACTACTTTTCTTCTGAAAAGTGAAACCAAAAAGCAAAAAAAAAAAAAAAAGAAAAAGAAAAAAATTAAGACAATATAATTATATCTTTAATCCTATCAAAGTAGAACTAAGATGATTCAATGTAGAACGTTGGGATCTTTTTACAAATAAGGGGGAGGGGATTTGTGTTACATTACTCAAGTTGATGCACTTGAAGCTTGACCAGGAAAAATTCACTTTCTCAGAGGGTCAATACATTATTCATACTGGGGGGCTGGGTAGTCCAGCAACTCATTTTTAAAAGCTGTAGGTCTCTTATTAATGCCAATGATGGTAGGATATCCTGTTTTAGCACATTGCTAAATCCAGTCAGTTATTTCTACAGCAAACACAGTTGCCGACATACTTCTGCCTTCAGTTGCTAAATGAGAAATAATGAAATGCAAGAGTCATAGAAATAAAGCAGTATAGATACGGCCAGCAGTTTAAAATGATTGATTCTTTTTTTGCCTAACCAAGTTTCTCTTTTTCATTATTTTACTCAGGGCCACAGCTTTTAACATGTAAACTTCAGAATGAAGCTGCAGTGATCTAATTTCTGAAGTGGATAATAATTCACTTTATTTTAGTTTTACATCCATACCAAAAAGCAGAGTTAACACAAGTGGGATGTTTTATTAATATTATTTCCCAAATAAACATATTTTGTGGTCATTTACTTTAATCTACACAATATCTTAGATCCTGGATCTTGGGTGGATATTGAGTATCATTTTATAAACTGTACATCTTACAGTATAAATCAGTCATAATATTTAGAACTTCAGAACATAACTTCAAAAATAAGAGCATAAACATTTCAAGAGGACACAAATTTGATGCAACGAGGTAACAGTTACCAAGAAATAATATGCTACCTGTTCTTATTAATTTGGTTTAGTTGAAACTTCTTTTTGAAAAATTACAGCAAGGGCGATACACAATTAAAAACTATTTAAAAAATTTTGTTCTTTCTCATTCTGTATTTTATCTCATTCCATTAGGAAAGAAAACTGTCTAGAGATGAAGAATGGGAGCTTGTTACTGAGTTTGCACCATTTCTTAGGTAGAACCCCAGAGACAATCTCTTTTAATCTTTGTGTTTAATTATTAATTATTCTGTTTGTTTGGCTTTGCTATCCAGCAGTATTGTTATGGAGACTACATGGCACTACTCCGTCTCATCAGGAAGCTTGCGTTTTTATTTCTTACCTAAAGACTACATTCAGCCAGTTGGAGAACAGCCTGAGGTGCGTGGCAATGACATGCAAAATAATTGCTTTTTCTTAATCTTCAGACATGGATTCATAATTTAGAAAACCCCAGTAGTTGTTCCTCTACAGCCTGGATAACGTCCTTTGTATTGAAAAATCACACTGGAGACTGTTTATTTACAAGGGTCTAAACATGCGTATCTTTATGGCTTTCTCCTGTCACAATGAATCACCAGATATAAGTTGTCCTTTGTTGGTTTTGGTAAAAATCAAATGAAACACAGCAGGAGATCTCAGAGTGCATTGTCCACGAGTGTAAAAATGCTGTGTTGATGACAGATCATACTGTTTTTATTAAAGCTAAGAACAGTGACTTGACTTTGCTTTTTGACCCTGGTACTCTACTGTCAAGGTGATTTTATTTCTACAAATTTTCCTTCTGCTGGCCTCATCAATGATTCACCATAAAACATTAGACAAATTCTCATCATCTGTATATGATTATAGCAGGTTCTGTTGTGCCGCTCCCTGCGACTAAAAAGATGTTTTTCAGCTTTGTCTAAAGAGGACTCAATTTACTAGTGGTCCTCCCTTGCATGATGTCTTCTTGTTTTAATACCAAATTATAAAATGACACAGACTCAATGTAAAGCATCCTGATGTTCCTTTTAATACCATTTGCTAAAAACTTGAGCTAGCTGTCATATATTTTTAAAAAGAGAAAAATTACTATATCTAGCAAATAGTGACATATCTGGGCAGGATATGCAGGATTTTCTGTTCTTTTTAAGACCTAAATGTAGTGGATCTCTCAGTTCACAGATCTGTATTATATTTAGAAAATTATTTACAAATAACTTTAAAAGTAACTAGATAAAATAGTGCTGTACACAAGATTCTGAAACTATTAACACTACAGTGCAACCAGGGATCTGTTGAAGGAACAGGCAATCTGACTCATCTTCCTGTTTGTAATCTTAAATTGGTTTTCATGTCACTTCTACGGTGTAGCCCTACTCTATGCCTTAAAACAATTATGTACAGCGTGAAAACCTTTAGTTCATATTCTTAGAGGACATATATTCTATGAGATTACACAATAATGATAAAAATGATAGTAACCATTAACTGAGCATCTGTTAACTGCTAGGCACTTTACGTAATTATTTCATCTAATATCAACCTAGCAATGTAGATATAATGATAATAAAGCTGAGTCTCAGAATGATTAAGTAGCTTATCTAAGATTTCAAATCTAATAAGTGACAGAATAGAGAGTTGAATGCAGATTTGCCTAACTCAAAGCTAGTGCTTTTCCTACTTCCCAATACTTTTCTTTGGCAGATAAGAACAAAAAAAAAGTTTGAGAAACTCAGCGGTCTAGCTCCAGCCTAACTCCATGCTTCTCACTGTTGCAATATGCTGTCACTCTGAGAAGCTTAGATCACATACTATTCTTCCTAAAAATTTCTAAATGGCTATGTATTTCTTAAAAATTATGTAGAAAGATTTCATTATATCAATTGGAGAACTTTCCAAAGCCCTGACCCAGTATTTCAACCTTATCCCATAACATGTCCTTTCAAACGTCTTGCACCCCGATAACTTGAACTTCACGGTCATTCCCAATATACCCATTTAAAAAAAATTTATTGGAGTATAGTTGATTTACAATGTTGTGTTACTTTCTGCTGTACAGCAAAGTGAATCAGTTATACATACATATATATAATTTGTATATAGTAGTGGGTATATGTCAATCCCAGTCTCCCAATTTATCCCTCCCTCCTCCCCCTGCTTTCCCCCCAGTAACCATAAATATGTTTTCTACATCTATGACTCTATTTCTGTTTTGTAAATAAGTTCATTTGTACCATTATTTTTTTAGATTCCACATATAAGCATTATCATATGATATTTGTCTTTCTCTGTCTGACTTACTTCACTCAGTATGACAATCTCTAGGTCCATCCATGTTACTGCAAATGGCATTATTTCATTCTTTTATATGGTTGAGTAATAGTCCATTGTATGTATGTATCACATCTTCTTTATCCGTTCCTCTGTCAATGGACATTTAGGTTGCTTTCATGTCCTGGCCACTGTAAATACTGCTGCAATGAACATTGGGGTGCATGTATCATTTCAAATTATGGTTTTTTCTGGATATATGCCCAGGACCCTTTGTTCTTATTGGAGAAAAATGCCTTCCTTCACTCCTGGTTTCCATGAGGAGAGATTTTTCCCTCAGCACAATTTTGGGCTCTTTCTGTCCCCTCCTTCTCTATCCCTGGGAGGATGGAGTAATTCTTCTGATGAATACATTTGGGTAGAATGATCGGGAAAGCTCAGCATATCTCTGCCATTCTTTTTTTTGCGGTACGCCGGCCTCTCACTGCTGTGGCTTCTCCCGTTGCAGAGCACAGGCTTCGGACGCGCAGGCTCAGTGGCCATGGCTCACGGGCCTAGCCGCTCAGTGGCATGTGGGATCTTCCTGGACCGGGGCACGAACCCGTGTCCCCTGCATTGGCAGGCGGACTCCCAACCACTGCGCCACCAGGGAAGCCCCTCTGCCATTCTTTAATTGGGATCTGGCTGCTGAATGTGGGCCCTTTTGGTGCCAGGGCACAGGTCTGGGGCTGCTGCCATTGGCTGGGTCAGCCTGCCTAACTCCAGGATTCCATTAGTGGATACATTTGGCTCTGCAACTAAGCTGCACCCTTCAGTATGACATCTATCAATAGTAAGGTCCATATTTTAGCTTAGTTTTTACTTTATTTCTCAACTTGCTCAACCTGGGTGGGGAAGGGGGTGCTATTTATTGAGGACTTTCTCTGAGATTCCAAGAAGGCCGTTCCCTCTATCTCCGTGACCTTCTTTAATATCCGTATGACAAAGCCCCATTTAACATTCAAGACCTTCTTAAATGCTTTTTCTCTTGTCAAGTTCCCTATATGACAGCCTCATGTGGATAGAATCTTTCCTTTCTTTAAATCTCCTTAGTAGTTTGCTGTGACTTTTTCAGACAATATTTATCTTGGCTCGTATCTTTCACTTATTGATTCACTTTATAAGATTGAAGTTATACTCTGTGCATTGTCCTCATACATGGGGTTATAGCAGCTCACAGTTCAGATGTGGTCCCTATCTCCCTTGAATTATTAGCTTAGCAGAGTAGGTACGGACTGAAAAGTAATGACAAATGGTGTGAATGGTAAATGGCAGTGCAGGCTGCTATATGGGCGCGTATAGCATTTGTGCCTAACCTATCCTGGAACACGGTCGAGGTGGCTGTCGAGGTCTTCTTCTGGCTGTGATCCTTTCTGAAACTTGAGGACCTCTTCCAAGCTACTGAGAAGGTTTACAAAGTGACTTTTGGGCTAATATTTAAAAAATGAGTCGGAGTTAGCTGGGTGAATGGACTAGATGGCAAGGGAGCAGAATATTTAGTGAATTGAGTTATTTTTCATTAAAGTGAGTTCTCTTAATCTTTACTTGGGAATACACTATAAGCATTATTATTTTATAACGTGTATAGTATGCCAGGTACTCTGTGAAGCGTTATACACACAATTTTTTTTTATCTTTCCAATAACTTGATTATGGTGCTATTATCTCAGTTTTAAAGATAATGAAACCAGATTCAAATATACTAAGTAACTTGTCAAAGGTCATAAAGCTAATTAATGGCAGAGCCCAGGAGCCAGGAGTCACCTCATTCCAAAGTCTTCTTTTTCTGTGACAATTATAGTGATTGCTACTACTACTGAAGAACACTTGTAGTCAGTGTTTACTGTATGCATTTATGTTCTGAGGGCTCTATGTACAGTGTCTTAGTTAATCTTCCAAACAGCCCTATGAAGTTGGTAGTATTATTTGTTATCCCTGTTACACACAGAAAGACATTCAGACACCGGGTGGGTCAGGAGCTAAGTTCACAGAGCTGGAAGGTGCGGGGCCAGGATCTGAACCTAAGCAGCCTCTCTCTAGAGCTCAACTTTCTTAATCACAGTTTTCAGGAGAAAATTTACAACTATAATAAAGATGTTTGCCTGGGTGCAAGAATTTTGAAGAAAGAAGTAGTGAAAATATATATACACTCTCAGAATAATTGGGGTTATAGGAGCCAAGAGAAATTAATTTGGAAAGACTTGATTTTTAAAATTAGTATATATTCACATGTGGGTATTGCTTAGAAAAAGTTTACGATGAGTTGGAAGAAAATGGGGAGTGGTTAGTAAATAGTTTGTATAGTTGTTGTGGCAAAGACTGCAAACTGTGTGTTGAAATAAGGTAAGTTTTGAACAAGAAGATAAGAAGATACAGGACGGCAGGTAGTAAACAGGTAGTTCAAAGATACCTGAGCAGGATTATTTGATTTAGAGATTGTTCAATACGTATTCAGTTCCTGCAAACAGGAGCTTCATGAGCAAAAAGATGGTTTAGAATTTTGCATTACTTGCAAAGTCACAAATTTCTTTTTCAATAGCACACATTTCATCTATAGGCCACCCGATATATGGAATTTTGCTTTGAGGAAATCAATAAAATAGGAGATGGATTAGATATACACGACTCAGAGATTTGTTTTTATGGAATTTTGAGATTGTCTAGCTCTCAGGGGATTCTGAAGATTACTTAATGAATTTGTTCCTTGTGACAGAGGTTTTGGAATTGCTCCCATGATGTATGTCAGGGGTATGAAGCCACCTCAAGTGACATACTAGAGAATTATCCCTTGGAAGGTGAAGTGGTATCAGTTTGTCTTGAGCCGTGATCTACTCATTAGACCCCTCATATACTTGTTTTTATCTTATCTTGTCATTCTCAGATTTCCAGCACACTCAGACTGCCTCAGAGCTGCTCAGAGGACTCTCCTGAGACTTCAGGTGGTCCTTTTTGGCCTGACCAATGTTCCTTTTGTCTTTTCCATTAAAAATCACCTGTCCTGGACCCTAGCTCTTGAAGTCTTTGATCTCTGCTGAACATGCAGTCTCATAAATCTTGCTTATATATTTTTTTTTTTTTTTTTTTTTTTTTTTTTTG
>NW_020172826.1:2757287-2958031 GCF_003031525.2 Neophocaena asiaeorientalis asiaeorientalis
GTTTTAAAAATTTTTTTTTTTTTTTTTTTTTTTTTTTTTTTTTTTTTTTTGCGGTACGCGGGCCTCTCACTGTTGTGGCCGCTCCTGCCGCGGAGCACAGGCTCCGGATGCGCAGGCTCAGCGGCTATAGCTCACGGGCCCAGCCGCTCCGCAGCATGTGGGATCTTCCCAGACTGGGGCACGAACCCGCGTCCCCTGCATCGGCAGGCGGACTCTCAATCACTGCGCCACCAGGGAAGCCCATCTTGCTTATATTTTAACGCTGTTGTACTTATGGGAAAGTCTAGCACCTGCTCCTCTCTCACGAGTACCAGAAGTACAGTTCAATGCAAATTCTTCTTCTTAAAAATATGAGACCAAGGATGGAGAGGAGGGTAGATCAAGTAGACAATATTTTCTGGATCAGTACTACAAATTTATGACTGTTCCATTTTGGGTAAACCATTGTACTTTTCTGGGATTCAGATTCATCAACTTTAAAATGGACATAAGACTATTTACTCTTACCAATTCATATTACTAGACTGAATAAGCCCATTTAACATACTGTGATTTTATAAATCCCACTTGATTTTGAATTTATGAAAATAATGAATCAAGTCTTTACTACCTTGTAGGCATTCAATAAATATGTTTGTATCTGAAAGTGCAAGTGAGCTATGTCTGATTCAATGTTGTAACATAAAGGGAATTTCAACTTAGGTCAAAGGGGGAAGATGATGGGAAATTTTTTTATTTTGTTTGTTTATAAATCAGATAGAATTTTACAAGCTTTAAATGATACGGGTTAGGTAACTCATAGTACAATAAAAAGAGGAGAAAGAAAGGAGAAGGAAGGGAGAGAAGGAGGAGAAAGGAAAGGTGGTTTGGAGGGGACGATGCATTCAAATTTGAGTTTGGCATCCTTGTGGGACATTATATGCAAACGTTTAGGAGGTGATATGGGGAGAGAATCCAAGAGATAAAGCTTTAAGAATAAGCACATTATTTGGAAGGATGTGCAGTGTGAAGACAGAGGTCCAAGTATGAAGGTCTGAGGGAGATCAATACTTCATAAATTACCAGAGGAGGATGAATCCCCCAAATAGGCAGGTACAGAGTAGCCAGGAGCGCGTGGTGTCATGGAGTCCAAGGGAAGAGGGCATTTCAAGAAGGAGGAATTTGTTCAGCAGTTTCATGTTACAGAGAAGTCAAGTAAGATAAAGACTGAAAAAGCTCTGGGCTCTGGAGCAGAACTTGCTAGCTAAAAAAAAAAAAGAACAGAGAAAGAAAAAAAATGAAGAGAGAGAAAAAATGATTCTTCTACTAAATCATGCTAAATTATTGACCTGATTTTTATAGTTTTACTCAGTCTTAGAGATTTGTGATGTCTCTATTTTTATTATATGTCTAGATTGACAAGGATAGTAAGTGATATCAAATGCAAATTGCAAATTGAACTTCTTTCTCTTTCTCATCTTGAAAATTAAACCAAACTAATAATTCATTGGTTATTATACCTGTGAAATTATGTTGGTAAAATGACAAAATATGAAAATATATTAATGATTTTTAAATATGTATTTCCCTTTCTTTTATCAAACCAGAATTATAAAGTAAGGTGGGTGAGATTACTTTCAAGTTCAAGTACACTTTTGACCATAAAAAGGCAGTTTTGCATAGTTAAGAGCACAGATTCCAGAGTCAGACTATCTAGGTTTGAACCCCAGCTTGATTATTTATATGATTTTGGGCAATATACGTCCCCTCTTTGTGCTTCAGTTATCTTATGTGTAAAATGGGGATAATAATAGTACCCCACAGCTTCTGTATGAGGATTCATGAGTTAACATTAGATATTGTCTAACACTTATGCCTACTATGTAAGTATAAGAATTCTACAGAAATTATATTTTAAAAATCCATAAGCTTGAATTTAAAATATGAGTATTCATACCCATATTTATTTATTTATTCTCTAACACACCAAAAATACTGTGACCTGCAAGTGTCCTATATTGTAATTCACATAAACTACTTTATAAAAGCAACTGTGATAATAGTGGAGTAATAGTATTTAATTTGTCTAATTTTACTTGTAACAGAAGGTGGTCAGTTAAGGAACTCTCGCCACTCTAAATCTAAGATCTTGAAGTTTTTTGGAGGGGGCCAGGGAATAGGTAAGTACCTCATTTTTATTATGGAGGCACAAACATTTTAGATCAAATTGATGGAAATTCTTTCTGGAGTTTTTCTGTGCCAGTCCTATTTTACTGACAAGTCAATTAGAACCACAGGGGCTCTTTCTAGCCCCTTGCATTGGTTATCTAGTGTTGTGCAAGAAATCACCCCAAATTTAGTATGTTAAAACAACAGGAATTTTGGATCTCACAGTCAGGAGTCGGGTATGCATTATCTGGGTCCTTGATTCAGGCTCTCCCCAGGCTAAACCAAGGTGTGGCCAGGACCGTGTTCTTATCTAGGGCTCCAGATCTTCTTCCAAGCTCCCTGGTTGTTAGCAGAATTCAGTTCCTTGTAGTTGTTGGACTGAAGTCCCCATTATTTTGCTGGCTGTTGGCAGCTAGAGGCTGTTTCCCTTTCTTGCCGTGTGACTTTTCCATACATAGGGCGGACACAGCATGAGTGTTTCCTCGAGGCCAGCAGGAGACGCTCTCACTTGTAATCACTCAGGGAAGTCCTGGACTCGACACAATTGCAAAAAGAAAACCAACCCCCTTCCCACCGCCCAAACCCACACTGTTAATATCATCACCCATCTCATCAGAACAGTGTTCAAGCACTGGGAAGCAGTCAGACTCAGATCAGTGAATACAAGTTTTTTAAACTTCACATTTCCACTTGAAAGCTTGAATTTTGTCATTGGGATCAAAAGCTGAGAATTATTTTCCTTGGAGTTATAGGGTTCCTTTGTTCACTTTCCCCCAAGATAGTGATAGCCTAATACCCCAATGGGAATAGCCATAGCCTGTCCATTGTTCTTTAAGGAAAACTGGCGCTCCCTGAATGATGTGGCTGGTTCAGTTCATGCATTGAATCATTTGCTTTTCCTTGAGACAATTCCTTATCATCATATTTTTAGCCTCAAGATATTTTCAGGGGGGAAGTAAGGTCAACAACATTTTTATATCAATATTGAGATGTTATTTATTTTTTGCTGTATCGACAGTTGCAAAAGTGGTGGTGAGGTGAGTGAGATGACTGGCCTCTTAGCATGAGTCAAGGTAGGCGCTTCATGCTGGATTGGTAGCCCTAGTTCATTACCACCCACTAGCAGTCAAAGAGAAAAATGCCAGTTGCACTTAAGAATGTCCTTGATGGAACAGTGACAATCATATTTTTATTAAATCTTGGCCGTTGAATGCATATATTTTCTTTTTTTTTTTTTTTTTGGCGGTACGCGGGCCTCTCACCGCTGCGGCCTCTCCCGTTGCGGAGCACAGGCTCCGGACGCGCAGGCCCAGCAGCCATGGCCCACATATATTTTCTTATTTTAAGTGAGAAAATGAAAGGCACACAGAAAGCTTTCTTGTTTTAAATATTTATAGCCAACCATCTTTTCCTTTGTACTCTTTTATTTTGGTTTAACGTTGAGAAAACTTTAATTCCTTAACATACCTGATAAATATTATATTATACTCATTTTATTACATACTTTAGAAAAATACTTAAATTTTCAATCACTTAGAGTTCCTTTGCTTTTTTGTATTAAGGATGGTCTAACATTTCCCCTCAAATTACTATTAAGTTATCTCAACATCACTGTCCTAGAATGCTTTATTTTATTTTACATTTCAACCCATAATTTAAAGAGCCATAAATCTGGGATTAAATTCAGACATAATAAATAAAAACTTTCTTTTAGCCTCTATACAGTTGAAGGTGACCTGAAATTCTAAACAGGAAAAAACATTTTAAAAAGTCTTTTTTTAATCCTTTAATTAAACTCCTAAATTCAAGACAAAATTTCAAAGTTATAGCATAGTTTTGATTCTTCCAATTTTATTTAACTATTTGAATCTCAAGTGATACTTTTATTACAATATTTATTGAAAATATTCAATATTTAGGATATAAAATAGATTTAAAATATTTGACAGTATAGCCTGGATTTGAAAACAATATATGAAGAGAGGATAACTGAATTTGGAATCAAATGCCTTCTTTAATACTTGAAAGTTCTGAAGTGGGGTGTTTTTTATGTTGTTTTTTTTTTGCTTGTTTTAGCTTCTCTGAACTTCAGGATCGTCCTTAACATATAAAGCCAGGTCTAATTATTACCTACCCCACAGATAATGCTGTGAAGTTTGGATAAGAGAATGTACTGTTTGTGGTAGCTGCTCAGTAACTACTAGTGCCTTGCAAACCGGTTCATCTGTACCATTTTTCTAGATTCCACGCATGAACCAGTTTGCAAGGCAGAAATAGAGACACAGTGTAGAGAACAAATGTATAGACACCAAGCGGGAAAGGTGGGGATGGAATGAATTGGGAGATTGGGATTGACATATATACATTAATGTGTATGAAATAGATAACTAATGAGAACCTGCTGTATAGCACAGGGAGCTCCACTTCGCTGTACAGTAGAAACTAACACAACATTGTAAAACAAGTATACCCAACTTAAAAAAAAAGAATGCAAAAAAACCAAAAAAAAGTACATTAATATGAAAAAAAAAAACTGCTAGTGAAGGTAACTACCACTTGTAATAATGTCCCTCTAGGATAATCCATTCTGAGTTATGACTCACAAATGGGCATCCAGAAGAGACCCTTTCTCAGTTTGGGAATATTTATGAGGAGTTTCCAAAAAAAACTAAAGTTTTATTGGGAATGATATGTGACAACTTTGATACATATCCTCTCTATTCTTTAATAAAACTAGTATGATATGAGCAATTTGCAAACCGTGTTTTTGAGTAAAGGTATTTTCCTCTTCTATGTTAGTAATTTGCATGTTTTCTGTCAAAAATATTAAAATTTTATCACATTTAAAATAAATTTTTATCAAGTTAAACTATCAAAAAAGATTCTGAAAAGAAAATGAAAGTATGCTGGGAGAAATGACAAAAACATACATTTGTAATTAGGTAGACAATCCTGTTCTGATACATTTTTAAAAGTAGTTTTCACACAGTGAAAACACATATTTCCATGGGAGAGGAATAAACTCTTAAAATTATTTTTAGTAAATACATGGAGCAAAACTACACATAAACCTGTAAATTAACAAATACACATTGCGTGGAGTCTTTTCAGTAGTCATATTTCGTATACAAAAGATGAATAAATCCAGGCAATTTATACATCTAAAAGGTCATGTCTTTTATAATTCACTTTGCTGATGTAACGTAGAATAATAGTGTTTTTGAAAAAATAGTATTTCTGTTGTAGCAGTTAGAAAATTAAATTTGGTGTTGTTTAATGCTAGCAGTCCAGCAACTTTAATAGATTTGCCGCATTGATAAAAGGTAGACAGATATCTAGAAGGCTGACTTCTGCATTTATTTTCTCAAAGCAAAGGTCACATAAGCTAAACATTTCAAATGCATGTTTTGCTCTGAAAGCATTAGACCTGTGAAGACAGGCGGGGAGGAACTCTGCTCACTGAGTTTCCCCACGGTAAGTCACGAGTGTTAGGGCTAAGCCAAGCTGGCATGCAAAAGGGTTTGCTACTGATCTTTTATACTAATTTTGGATTAATTGTGATCTACAGCACTGCGTAAACATGCTATCCTAGTGCTTTAGCTTCTCCACAGCTAAACATTAATCCTTCTTAATGCTCTAAGTCAACTTTTAGTCCTTAGAAGAATTTACCTTAATCTCTGGCTAGTAAGTTAACTGATTTACAAAACATAATCCATGAGCCCAGAATCTTAAGGATGTGTGAACAGGCAGCAACCTACCTTTACATCATTGGACTGGATTCTCTGCAACACAAGCTGGTGAAGGAGATGCTCCTGAACTGCAAACTTTAAAAATCCGGATATTTTGTTGTATTTAAATATAACAGTCCAATAACTGAACTTAAGTTTGTTTGAGATTATTTGTGTGTGCATGTGTGTGTGCACATGCGTGTGAGCGTGAGTGTGGTTGCCAGTTGTGATTTTATAAGTATTTCTAATAGGAGTCAATGACTTTGCTGCTTTGTAATTTTTTCTACTAAGGTCTTTGCACCTAATGTAGTCAGTCATCTGAATTAGTGGCAGATCTCTCTCCATGCTTACGTACCATTTTATTTCCTGTGCATTATGGTCATGGAAAACTGCCCTGTATACCATGTCTGGTTTTAGTCTTTTGAATTGGAGTACAACCATCAGTATTAGTGATGACAACCTCAGATGGTTCTCTAATGTAGTTTGGTTTTGAAATCATTCATGTTGCTTGGTGTTTTAATTTGAAACGCACTTGACTGTTGGGGTCTTCAAGGGTTATATTCTCTCTTACTTCCAGCCAGCCAGGCACATTTATATTTCGTTGTCTGCTCCATCCCATTACACTTGGGGTTCTCTGATTTCTTACATACCTCCCTCATCTATTAAGGTTTCTCTCAAATTACTAAAGTTAGATTTATCAAGTCTCCCCAAGTAGATGGGTAACATCTTGTATATAGTTTGTAAGTATAATTCTTCTTTACCAAATTCTGACTCCAGAGACCTTGATTTTCATCACAGAATTATAAATGCTCATGTTATCTCCCTTGTGCTTACAGAGCTTTTTGGAGTTTTGATTAGGTCTTTGTCAATGTAACTGTTGGGCTCCTGTTTGCTTATTCATGTAAATGGCAAACACAGCCTGGAAACGGAGACGAGCAAATGGGAGGAGTAGCCTTATGACCTTCGTGGGGAGGACGTGCGTAGGGTATTTTGCATTTAGAGACTCATTCTTCCTCCTTAATGTAGATCACTGTTTCTGAGCATAAATGTTTTGTCTGGGTGATGTGTGTCTGTGAGGGAGTTTGTGAATAGGTGGACACGCCCCTGCACTCACTTGATTGAGTGTCACCTGCCGGATGAGCAGGGGAACCCTCATTGTGTGCCTCGTCCAGGTGAGGGAATATTGGTGAAAACTGTCCAGGTGGGCTAAGCCCTGTGCTGGATGCTCACGATAGACCCTGCCCCAGTGCAGTGTTAGAGCTCAATTGGACTTTGGAAAAGGTACTTAGAGGGACTGTTTTGTCACATAGACTACTGTCTAGTAGAAGGAGGAAGAGACCTGCTAGGGAAAGATGAAATCCTGGGAGCAGGGGTAGGGGTTGCTAAAGGAAGTTAGTGAAGGGTTGGGCTATGCAGGTGTGAAGCAGCACTCTTTCCTGTGTAGTCCTGGTGGCAGGTGTGCAAGGGTGGGAGCTGGGGCATGTCGACTGAGAGCCCTCTTTGGGGAATGATTTAAATTTTTTTGTGCTCTTGCTTGGACTATAGAAACAGGCCCATAAAATGCAGTATTTCAACATCCTGCCTTTATTCTGCTGTGATTCTCTTCATTTGGCCTCCACGCTTGGTAAATTGTGATACTTTATCCAGCCTTGTGTGAAGGCGATGGGAATGAAGACGTGGGGGAGTGAAGGGAGGTTGGCATCCCCTCTGCCCCCAGCCTGTTGGAGCAAGCAGCATTCTGTGAAGGGAAGCTGCAGGCCACTAATTCCAGGGGGGCTGTGAGCGGTGGTGGGTGCAGGTGGGAAAAGCCAGGCAGAGCAGTGATGTGGAACGTAGCTGCCAGCAGGAGGACTCAGGAGTGGACATTCATGCACTAAATACTTACTGAGCACATATCATGGGCTTGGCCCTGTTTTAGGCACTTGGGATAACCCAACAGGGAAACAGTCCCCTGCTCATGTGGAGGCTATATTCTGGTAGAGAATGAGGGCACAGACAGAAAATAAACACAAGACATGATAAATAAGTCAATTACATGATTTGTTAGAGGACGAGAAGTTTCACGGGACAAAGAAAGCACAGAGCAGGATAAGGGAGATGGGGAGTGCTAGGGAGGAGGGAGGATGGCATTTCAAGCAGGTCATCCAAGGAAGTCTAGTTGAAATGATGTGATTGGACTTTGGGAAGGACATGAAGGTGGTAAGAGAGTGAGCCATGAGGTTATCCGGAGGAGGAACGTTCCAGACAGAGGTAACAACAAATGCAAATGTCCTAAGGAGGGCATGTGCCCAGGTTTACCTGAGGAGCAGAAAGGAAGGCAGTGCCGGGGCAGGAGTGGGTAAGGATGCAGTAGAAGGAGAGAGGTCCAAGTTGAGTTGGGATCTTGTCCTGTAGAACTTACAGGCCTTTACCGTGACCTTGGCTTTTATACTGATTCAAGTTCCTGGGAAGTGACGCAACCTAAGTTTTTAAGAGAAACTATGATTTCTTTGTTGAGAATTGATGGTCAAGTGGTAAAGGTTGGAGCAGGGAGAGCTTTGGAAACTAATGCATGTTCCAGAGAAGGGCAGGGTGTTGCAGTCATGCTGCTAGATGAGCTTTACTGTCTACCAAATGTTAGCTTCTTTAAATTTAGTTTTTAGAGATGATATAAAATGTTATTCTCAATTGTCTGAATTTAGTTTTTAGATACTGTGTAAAAGTTTGTTTACAGTTTCCCTAATTACTTGTTTATTATTCTTTTTTCACGTTCCTGATTTACATATCGTGAGCTAAAACGCATATTTCATTTTATTTATTTATTTAACATCTTTATTAGAGTATAATTGCTTTACATTGTTGTGTCAGTTGCTGCTGTATAACAAAGTGAATCAGCTATATGTATACATATATGCCCATATCACCTCCCTCTTGTATCTCTCTCCCACCTTCCTTATCCTACCCCTCTAGGTGGACACAAAGCGTGGAGCTGATCTCCCTGTGCTATGCGGCTGCTTCCCACTAGCTACCTGTTTTACATTTGGTAGTGTATATATGTCCATGCCACTAAGTTGGGACAAATTGAGTGAGTGGCATATTTCATTTTAAATTCTACCCTTGGATTCCACAGATAAATCGTTCCTATAATATTTTATATCAGTGGCTCATAATTCCAAGAGAAAAACTATCATTTACAGGCAATTTCTGGCAGTAGAAATAGTGTAATAGAAAGCATTGAAATGAGGTGGGAGGTAGAGAGTGGAGGGAACAAGAGACATACAAATACCGTGGCAGTGAAGATCTGAGCGTAAAGTATAAAAAGCCTGAAGGTAACAAAGAGTACAGGTGTGCCTTGCTTTAAGAAAAAGAGATCTATAGAAATTCACATGTTCAAGGCAGAGTATCTAATATGATGACGACAGAGAGATCAGGTTGTCAAACCCTCTCACTTTACATATGAGGAAATAGGTGTCTGGGAGAGCCACGTGGGGAGTTCTGAGAACAGTGAAGATTTCCTGTCTCCTGGTATGTTCCCTGCTGCGCCCCACCTAATAGTCAATTAAAGGGAGGTGATTATGGGTGTTGTAAAACTGTTCCTCTTTGAACAGACAGTTCCCCTAGTGATTTTAACTATTTTACATGCCATTCACTACACATTAAAAAGACTGGTGGCTATAGAAATGCCTACCAAGCTCTTGCAGATATCGATGAATTAGAACAAATAAGAAGTTTTGAAATCAGAATTTTAGTTAATAGGAAAATATGATTTGATTTGTAAACATCAATTAATATGTAACCAGTACCATTGAGTTAGATGTTCATCTGTGGGCTTGCAAAGACTGGCACTCACAAATTCTCCAAGCAAGATGGAGCCAGCTGAAGACAGAGGACACGTTTTTGTTTTCTTTCTGCCCAATACAGGGTCCTTGATGAAGACTCTGGAGTTGATTGTTAGGTGAAATTCAGTTTAATATACAGACTATCCTTCCCACACAGGAGCCCAATGGCAACATTACAAACATATTTACATATTATATACAACTTGGTCGGGATTTTTCTTAACTGTATGAAAATTGAAATAATTTGTTTTGGGTTATCTTTTCAAACCTTACATTCACACAGAACATTTTTGGCAATTAAATAATTCAAAGGGAAATGTCACCTCTTAATGAGTGCAGCCATATATACAAAACCCCTCAAATGTATACCTACATATATATTTACTTGAGAATTTCTCACTAATGGTCTTCTCCCCACTCCAAAATGTCTGGAATGGGAAAAAGGGGGTGAGAAACAGAACAGTGAAAAGGGAAAGAGGAAGTTCTAATATTTCTCTATAATATCCTTTTCCTTTTTATGCATTTATACTTTTATAAACTGCTGTATATTTGGATATAGGGAAGTGTGCCATAGCAGTTAAGAATATAGGCTCTTGAGTCTGACACTTAGCCTTGGACTCCAGGTCTGCCACCTACCTCTTCTTTGTGGGTCCACAGAAACTCACTTAACCTGTTTGCAAAATTAATGTGATAACAGAACCTACCTACTTCATAAGGCTGTTGTGAGTACATTAACCCTTAGAACACGTACACATAGTAAACTTTTACTAAAAGTGTTAAAATCATGGCTATATCTCCTTCCAATATAATTGCATTTCATTTTAGGTGGGTAAACCAAAGTGCAAAATAACCCTTAAGTGTATTGTTCTGCTCTTTGGCAATGAACTTACAGCCATAAAAAAGTCATTGTCGTCGAATATTATTGTGGAATGAGTAAAAGGGAAATTCTGAAATGTAATAGATGAATTGGAACAGGAATTACACTGATTAATTATGAAACTGCTCACACCCCATTGCATTTTGATATGTTTATGTAAAAGCAAAGACCTGGGTAAATGAATAGAAATGTTAAGGTAGAGAGCAACTAAAAGTTACTAAAAATATACATTTGAAAGAACTGTTTAAAAAGACGTGCACTTATGTAAAGGAATTTACAGACATAACGTAGATAACTGATTTAAATTCTAAGACCACAAAATTTTAAAACTGACGCTAGGAAGCTAGAGAAGCAAAATTCCAATCCATAACTTTAAAGATGTGGGAACAAATGTGCAAGGTGGTCTATGCCTTGATTCTGTTGTGAGGTAGCACTTATTTCCCTCCCTTGGGCGTTCCTTCCACTGGGAGGCGACTCCTTTTGGTGCATCACTTCTGGCTTTGCTCTACCCGTCCACTTGAGGGGGTGAGGTGCTGTATTAGTTTCCTTGATGGTTTAAAACAACAAAATATTATTCTTTCATTGTTCTGAAGGCCAGACATCTGAAATCGAGGTGGCAGCAGGGCCATGCTCCCTCCAAAGGCTCTAGGGGGGAACACTTCCTTGCCTCTTCCAGCTTCTAGAGGCTCCAGGCATGCTTTGACTTGTGGCCTCAGGACTCCAGGCTTTGCCTCTATCTTCATATGGCCTTCTCCTCTTCTCTCATAAGGACACTTACCATTGGAAAGAGATTTTTCCACATTCCTCCCCCTTAATCATCTCCAGATCCTTGACTTAATCATATCTGCAAGGACCCTTTTCCTAGATAAAGTCACATTCATAGGTTTTGGGGTTTAGGACATGGACATATCTTTTTTGGGGGGCAACCATCCCACCCACTACAGGTGTGTTTTCTATCTTCTAAGTTACTGCAATCATATGTTTGCTGGTGGTTCTGTTACTGGATAATAGAGTTGGCCTATTTTTCCAGTCTCCTAATAGCAGTTTCTTTACAACTTTTATATCCTCTATGAAATTTCCTCTTATGTTCTATCTTTTGCCCTCCACCCAAACCTAAAGTCAAAGCCACATATTTTAGGCATTTTTTTAATGGCAGCACCCCATTTTCAGTGCACATTTCTGTATCTTGCTGGGTAAACTATTCCAAAATGTAATGACTTGAAGACAATAACCATTTCATTTGCTTAGAAAAAATTTAAGGCTAACAAATTGCCCTAGTTTCAGATGGACAGTTCTTCTAATGGTCTTGCTGGAGTCTTTCATGTTGTTACAGTCAGAGGATGGATAGGCTGGGACTGAATGGTCTAAAATGACCTCAGTCACATACCTGGGGCTTGGTGAAGAGAACCTGCTGAGGTTCTCTTTCTCCACTTGGTCTTTTATCTCAAAGGGGCTAGTTGTAGAGCAGGAGGATCTAGCTACCAATCCCAGGTGAGGATTCCCAATGCATGAGATGGCAAAGATTATCACAATGCTAACCCACAGTCCTTGGCCCGCTGCTTCTTGTGAGGGGTTCTGACTCCCTAAGAATGATTCAACATACAATGCACTGGTTAGAACAAACTTTACTTGCTTTACAGGCATCTGCAGCATGCACCCGGCTCCAATGACCAGCAGGCCCCTCCTGATAGCCCACACAGGGCAGTGGGCTGCACCACCCATCTCTTGCTGCAGGCAAAGACCCTGCTCCCTTCTGGATGGGCGGGGTGGGGGACAGATGTAATGATGGGGCTGTCCAGGTGCTGTATTAGGCACATGCATAAGCAATACAAGGAAGTTCACTGCATACCCACAACAGGGGAAAGCTTCTCCTAATAAGGAAGAAGAATCTAGGGCCAAGGAATGACCAGGCTTTCATATAGAAGAATGTTCCAGGCCCAGGGCGCCTTTCGGACAGTCCTGGAGAGGAGCGGCTCAATGGCTGCTTCTGCAGTACTAGCCTGGGTTTCACTACATGTGGCAACATTGAAAGAGGACAAGAATGGAAATGCAATAAAAATTGGGGTCTAGGTTCAAAACACATAATATTCTGTCTACAACATTCTATTGACCAAAGCCAGTCCCAGATTCAATCGGTGGGGAACCTCTTCTGTTCTTACTTTTTGGAATCTTCCTGTGCACAGAAAGCATGCATTTTATTCTCTTTCTCAATACCATGGGTTAGAGAAGCAGTCTCCACTTGGAGTTGTCCAGCTGTCTGTCAGTGTGTGGGTAAACTGTCCTATTCAGAGGTTTAGACCTAGGAAACCTATTTGTCTGCAGGTATATGTCACATTTTCTAATATCAACCTTATAAGTAACGAAAGTGATATTTTGCCCTCCTTCTGCTTGAAGTCTATAGCTCTTTTTTAATTGGTTCAGAGCTCATGTAGAGTGTAGGGACGTTATTTACTGAGCTTCACATAAACTCAATGATTATGTAAGCAGTAAATGGCCAAGTGAGTCCTAGGGCTCAGGTCTCTTGACTTGAAGCCCAGGGTGGTTTTTCTACTGCATAGCCCTGGTGAGGTAATATCCTGAGCATATGCAAACATCGAACACTCTCTTATTTGCATCTAAAGTTCTGTGAAGTTCAGAGATTCTTCTGGAAAATCCTAACGAAAAAATTTAAATAATTCATATAACGAGTAAAGCTGCTTCATGAGGGGAATGTTTGAACAAAATGATAATGCAATTAATTGTATGTAATGTATCCTGCACGTGCTATAAATACTGTACTGGAGGATAGGCATGCAGATAAGAAAAATACGTAGAAAGTTTTAAGCACTCTCACTTGACAAATGAAGCATGACAGAGTAGAGTAATAAGGTTGGTAAGCCTCTAAGTGATGTCACTGTTTCATGCTGCTCCATATAGGATATTAGCAACAGACATTTATGTTATTTATTGCTGTCATTATGCATTTTTTTCATCCATGGCAACTTTACAGAAACCATATTATTAGTTCAGACGAGGAAAGGTACTATTTCAGGTTTTGGTCTAAAGCATCCTAGTGGTATTTTTATTATACAGAGGACCACACACTGTTTCAGACCGTATCTTGCAATTTCTACACTTGTTGAGTTGGCAATTAATACTCGTGTTCTTTTAACTTCAGATATATTTGTAATATTGCTATATACTAAAAGATGGACACTTCTGTTTTCAACTTTGGTTTTCAAATGAATTATACCTTTAAGAATAAAAAGAAAGAAGAAAAAAATATTCATCCTGTTCCAAAGGTTTGAAGGCAGTGATGGACTATGTAACATGTGACTGTGTCTTTGTATCTCATTTAGACATTAGGTCTCTCAAGTCTGGCAGATTTAAAGCAAATCCACAAGACATGAGAGAGCATGAATGAAAAAGTAATTATATCAGACGAGCAATTCTGCTCCTCTTTTGTTATTGTTGTTGTTAAAATGATTTCTGCACTGAAAATCTTCAACGTAAAAGAATGTGGCCAAACAATCCTTTTCAATACAAGAATTTTAAGGATTTGTATATTTACACATACACTCACACACATACACACACGCTTGATACTGGGTGAATATTTAAATATTTAATCTGAGCTGCTCACTTTGTTAGAAAATACTATTCTTGAGACCAAGGTCATGAGTTCAAATTCCAGGTGGTCAAGAGCCTTTTGCCTGGAAAAGGACCTGGTTCCAAAGCCATGGTTAGCCTCCTTAATGCCGGTCCAGCATGCAGCATTTTTATTATTATACAGGTCAAGTCAGGACTGAAAGATTCATGCAAACCTGTCTCCAGGACTAGACTGACCACTCAGTAAAAAACTGGTGAATCACCAGCATTCCCTCTGCCCGTAAATAGCCTATACATTTAAGATGATTTTCATGTTTACTAAGCTGAAGGAAGATTGAAGAAAAGCTCAAAAGTAATGTCTACTTTTGTGGGTCGTCACTAAATTGTTGGTTTGTGGAATTTATTCTGAGAAGAAAGACTTCAAATCAAAATATCTATAATAAAAAGGGCCAAAGGGAGCCATAAAAATCCAAACCTTTAATAGTATTGCCTGCATTCCAAAGAATCCTTCTATTCTTCCTTGCATTTCTTATTTCATCTTCTCCATTGTCTAGCAAAAATTATAATTGATATATATATACACACACATAACATAGAACTCGAAGTTGTTATAAAAATTCATATAGACGTAAAGTTTCAAGACCACTGAAAACCTTCCTTTATGTATGAATGAAGTAGCTTAGTTCATTGCTTGGGAGGTCAGGGATGCAAATACTAAAGAGCAGTGAACTATTGAGCCAAACCACATGCAAATAAATAAACAGAAATAAAAATATTCTGGCTTCTGAAATCAGCTTTTTTTTTTTTTGCGGTACGCGTCCCCCCACCCACCCCGCCGCGGGGCACAGGCTCCAGACGCGCAGGCTCAGCGACCGCGGCACGTGGGACCCTCCCGGACTGGGGCATGAACCCCCGTCCCCCGCATCAGCAGGCGGACCCCCAACCACTGCGCCACCAGGGAAGCCCTGAAATCGGCTATTTTAAAAAGTTTCCTCAGAACTGTTAAGATCAGTTGCACTCAGTAAGTGAGTTCTTTAAGTATATTCATCTGGTAAAGCTCACGCACTAAAGAGATTCAGAGGAAAGGTGTGTTAAATCTAGGCTTGTGTTGCTGATCCACATGTATTACTGAATTCATTTTCCGTAAAAATCCTTTTTCTCAGTCGAATGCAGACTAGAACTTTAGGTAAGAGGAGAAAAGTGCCACTTAAATTTTTGAAAGTTCATCAGGTAAATGTTCTCTTTCAAGTTGATTTCAAGTTGATATTATGTCTAGACTATCAAACTGGGATTAAACATCAAGTTCAGCGTTTGAGATTGTCCCTGATACCCTGAATGCTCCGTAGCCCTGGTTCCCTCACTTCTCAGGGCAAGCGTTTGCAGCTTATGAAGTAGCACTGATTGAGAAATGCCCGCACGAAACGTCAGTGAGTCTAATCCAAGTAGGTCAGAACACTAAACTAATTGAATCTTCACAAATTGAGGCTAAAATGTAATTTAGAAGTAAAAAAAAAAAAAAAAATCTGAGAGCGGGAAGCCTTCCTCTCAAGCATCCGGAAGACATTAAGCTTGCAAAGGTATTTCCCTAGGAAGGGGATTGCTTTTTTGTTCTTGTTCACTGCTAGTTCATGAGAAAGCTTACACTCTTTGCATAAAACTTCATGGGGAAGGGAAATTGAAGATAAATGTAATATTGTTGGTTGGGCTGACAACCACAATGTTACTTACATTTTAGAATTTGGAAACCTGAAGCACACTGAGGTTAAATAAATTGTTCTCAGGTAACAATAAAGAAAGATAATAAATCAGCATAAGGACTCAAGGTTTTGGCTTTAGTCATATTCTTGGGGGCACTGATCTATACACTTCTTGTGTAATTTATTCCTTTCTTCTGTATTTTTTCAGTCATCATAAATTTTGTTTTAGGTTTGACCCCAGAATTTTTATTTGTTGTAAACTGAAAGTGTATATGAGCATGTTTGTAATTTAGAGAGACAGAGCTTCTTTACAAGGGTTTTCCTCAAAAGGAGTCAGGGTGTACCGACAGGGATCAGAGCCTATGCTAATCTTCAGAATCATCTCCTCCTCTGGTGGCAAAATTCTTTTTATGTAAAGAATCTCATATGCTGTTTAGGGCAAAATGAAATCGGACAGTCATATACGTGTATATATATATATATAATTATATCTGACCCTCCCAAAAATTGCATCCCTGACATCATATATTGATTTCTCTTCAACAACGTGAGGAGAGTTTAAATTTTAGGTATGACACATGTTCATATTTTTCAAATAAATACTAGATGGCAGGGGGTGAGCAGCTCTGATAAGAGATGTGTCTGGTGATTATTAGTGCCAGACACTGATGTTAAGTGGCGAGTGCATCTCAGGAACACACAGCTTTAATGACATGATCTCTATGTCTTTAATAATTATAAAAAAAACCTTTATTTTGATGTATAGGGAAACTAGGGTCAAAATAGTTAAATGGCTTTGTAGTGGTATGTGGCAGTTTAGAATTAGATTTGGGATCTAAATATAACAGGAGTTTCCTAAATCTGCAAATGCTGTTTTCATATTTGAATACTAATTATATTGAGAGAAGAGCTATGCATATAAAAAAGCATAGCTGCCTACGTGTGCAGGTTATTTGTTAAAGGTCCCATTTCTAGGAGTCGTTGAGTAAATAATTTAATTACTGAAAGATAGAAATCAGATCACTTAAATTTTTTGGCGGTAACCAGTGGTTAATTCCAAGTTCTGCAGCAAATTCTCTAAATCATTCCCCCCAAATAAAGCCTACTTAAATGTTATGTTTCTTATTAATGTTTTTAAAGAATTACTGGCATAAGCAAAAACTGTGCTTTGTTTAAGCCCTAAAGTTCATCATCAGTCGACCCATATTACCCATCATTTATCCTGAGTGTTGTAGCCTATAAACAGACTAAAACCAAAGAAGACATACAGTTATTCTGGGAATGAACATGGTGTAATAGCTGTAGGAGTTTACTGGAAAGACCTAGAAGTCTTAGAGTCCAGATCTGGTTCTTGTACTGACTTGACATCCTCTCTTGGATGTTTCAAAGACACCTCAAAATCAGCATGTGTGAGACTGAACTCGTGATCTTCTCTTAGACACGGTCATCTTTCAGTGTTTCCTATCTCAGCAGCAGCTGTAGCATCCACCTAGTGCTGTAGCTCAGAAACCTAAAAGTGGTCCTGTACACCCCCGTCTTTTTAACCCCACCCCCATTCAATCCATCACTTGATCCTGTGGATTTTCCCCCTGTAATATCTCAAATCTGCCAGTTTACCTCCATCTCTGCTGCCTCCACCCTAGTCTAGGATGCCATTGTCTCTTGCCTGGACTCCTGTCTTCTAATTGGTCTGTGAGTGGTCACTCTGTGCACACTGCGGCAGAGTGATGCATTCAAAATGCAGTCAAAATGTAAATCTACCTCTACTTCCCTGCATAAATTTACCGATTTACTAATTGGTAAAATTTACTAATCTTCAGATAAATGGAGGGTGGGGAAGGATCTTCAACAGTAACGGAAGGCACCACATGCTGTCTGCTACTGATCCCTCCAGCTTCACATTGCGCATTCTTCTTTCTCTGTTGAGGCCAAATGAAATCACCTTTCTTTTGGTCGCTCACGTTTTAGCTGCCCCAGGGCTTTTGCACTGGCTTTCCCCCTGCTTGGCACTCTTCTTTCTCTTCTCTGCCTTGTGAATTCCAACTCATTCTTCAGGTCTCAGCTTGCATCAGTTCCTCAGTGAAATCATCCCTGACATCATTAAATTTCCTACTTTGAGATTATCATTGCCCTCTATGTGGCACTTGTCTTGGTAGCACTCTTAAATACATTGGTGTGGTTAATTACTATAGTAATAGCAGTTACTTCTCACCTCCCTCCCCACTAGAGACGATACATTTTATAAGAGTGGAAAAAGAATCTATGTTTCTTTATCAGTATGTTTCTAGTACTTGGTAATATGCTGGGTGCCTAATGCTTACTTGATAAATATTTATTGAATGAATAAATGATCTATCTATATCTTTGGATAAGTTATTGACTACTTGTGCCACAGTATCCTTATCTGTACAATGGAGGAAGATTTAATATTTTAAAAATGTTCTTTCAGAGTTTTTTTTCTAGTTGCATCCAAAGTATTGCTAATTTGAAATTAAATATGTGAATTAGTTTGTAAAACCTGTTCAGCACTCACTCATTGTACCAATCCATGACTATTGGATGGAGAAGGGGTCCAGGTAGAGTTCCAAGGGGTCCAAGAAGGGGGAAAAAGAGAGTGAGGAGAAGAGAGGAGAGAGAAGATGAATACATCTAACAATCTGTAAGGAAAGCAAAGAAATGAGAGATGGCTGAAGTTGAAAATGGGTAAGACCAGAAAAGAAGTATTATCTTTACTCTGCACATTTAAGGAGAAAGAAAGTTTTAAGTTCGTATAACGAAGTACTTTCAAGCTTCCATGCTCCTCCCCACAACACACATGCACGTGTGTACACACACACACACCCGGAGCTCTCTCTCTGCTTGACTGAATTAGTGAGCTAATGGAGGATTTGTGATCTGAACTCAGGAGTCCTGACTCCCAGTCTATTGCACCCTTGCTTTTCCTTTCATCAAATTAAAATCTCTGCACATCTTTTGTGTATGGGGGTAATGAGTTTAAAGTATATTTGAGCTGTCATTTAAAAATTTGTAGTCTATAAGGAAATTAAGGGAGAGGAAGAAAAGAGAGAGAAAAATCTGGATCGCATTTTCCTGACCCATACAGGATTTTACTAAGAAAACAGACTTTAATGTAAACAACCTGTATATTCTTCAAGTTGTCTTTTAAAACAACAATTCTGTAAATAACTTACTTTTCCTAAAATGCGTAAGTTGGATTCCTAAGGCCCTGCCTTTGGAGACTTGTTTCAGGTTCAACCAAACACAAAATCCTCCAAACTCTTGATATTCTTTTGCTCCCAACAGCTTTTCAAAAGGTAGATGACTAGGAAATACACTTTCATTCTCCGCTTAGTGCTGGAACATTAGTTTGACTTTAATAGGCTGGGGTGATTTCAGTTTATAAATCTTCAACTGGAGGATAAAGTTCAAGTAGATAAAATCAAACAGATGTTGGTGGGAGGACTTCTTCTTGACCCATAAAAGTGCTATCATCAAAGCCGAGAATCATTTGCTTTGAATTATTACACTGTTATCAAAAGGACTGTAGCAGTCTGTTTGTTGAGGAATTGGATCTGTTTATCTGAAAACAGAACAAAGATGCCATGCTAAGGCGTTCCTGGGAAAGTGTGGTTCAGATGATGGCTGACACGGTGGGGTAGCTCTGAGACACTTTGATTGACGTTTGTCAGCATGCACGGTAGTCAGGGCACGTCATTGTTGAAGCAGTGTGGAAGAGCCCTGTGTTAACCAGAACTTGGCCAAAGGCAGGATGGGGGTCAGTGGGAGGGAAACCCTCTAAGTCCACCAAGAAAGCTCATTCCTAAGTGAATAATTAGCTGTTAGTGGGGGGAAAGGATTAATTTACTAAATATTTAAATAGATGGCAAGTAAATGGTACTGAAATGTTCCCCCAGGAGCACTTGTCCTGAAACTGGTGTCAGCACATAGACCGTCTCATCTCCATCCCATTTAAATAGGAATAGTTTACACTTGTGTACAGAGGCAGGCCCTTGCTTTACAATGTGACTCTCCAAAATGTCTTTAGTCATTCTCTTAATTTGGTTAGTTGGACCAGGCGTGTTTTTGTGTTGGATACACTCTGAGGGCGATGCAGAAATTAAAAATATTAAACTAAAACACAAATGACTTGCGTAAGCCTGTAGGTAATCGTGTTGCTACAGGATGAAAACAGTGAGTATCAGAGTTTCTTTTACAACTAATACATTCAGAACACCTCCCTTTAGTTATCAAAGTTGTCAGATATGTACAAAATTATACTAGTAGCAGAACTGAACTGATTGGAGGTTTTCTACTTCACTGATACTAACTTCCCCCTTTGGATTTTTGCAGATCCTCTATAATCTGGCCTCTCTAATGAACCTAACTTTTCTTCCCTTCAATACTTATGATGTACTCTGCTCTTTCTTGTTCTCGTGCTCTCATTGCTGTTGCCAGTTTCAAGTGACTTGTCTTCCCCTCTCACATCTGTCTGTCTATGGTTCTCTGCCTCAAAATTCTTAATTTTATTCTTTTTTGCTTCAATAGCTCTTTAGAGACTTTGATAAAAGCGACAATCATTTTCTAGAAAACACAATTATATTTAAAATTTTGCATGCAATTTTAGGACATCCAAAGATCTGATGTCATTTTTGGTCCCCATCCCCACTCCTCAGGAGATGAGCCACTGATAAATCCTTTAAGACCCAACAAAAGCCCTATTTCTCCATGAAACTAAATTTTGCTATTCATAGTGTGGACTGTTTTATACCACACGTAGTGAAGAAGGCCTCAGGGTTGAAGAGGCTGGGTTCTAGCCCTGTTTTCTACTAGCTCTGTAACTCTAGGACCCAGCCTCTGGAATTTCCTGCACCATAAATCGAGTAACTGATCTTTCATTTGCTCCAAAAAGTTTATGATTCATGGCTTGTTCCTATCGCCCTAACTAGATTGTAAGCTCTTTGTGGGAAAGAGCCATATTTTACAAGTTCTGTCTATACTGTAGATTATCTAACGTAATGCTCACTTCCAGAAATTAACCAGTAAACATTTACCAGTTATATAGTTATAAGAAAATATAACAGCAAGCAGCATACTACCTGGCTTTTTCTCTGATCAGAAATTTCTTTGTGCCTAATTCAGAAGCAAAGGCATTTTAACTTAAATGATAAAAATCACGTGTCATCCCCTTTGCTTTATTTCTCTACACTTTACCCTTTTTCTCCAAAAGTTCAGTCTACTTTGTCTACAATACTGTATTAATGAAGAATCTACAGTATTAATGAAGAATCTTGGTTTTCATTGCTAGAAAGTATTTTTCTTTTTCTTTTTGGGGAATGTATGTGGAAGTTGTTTTAGTGGATATACAATCATACTACATGAATATCATTTCACATTTGTCTCTGAATAAATCTATTCCAAACCCATTTAATTGCAAACATGCAATGCTTTCCCTATATAATTTTTTCAAAGGACTAAGAAAAGCAAACACTATAAGTGGGAAAGTGTTACATGAGGGGAACACTGCTCGGATGGAAATGCAGTTGCAGGCCTACAGTGTCCCCAGAAAGGGGCACATTTAAGCAGACAGTGGAGGTCCTCCCTTACCTGATTGAGCTGCTGTTGGGGATATGGTGGTGCTGGGGACACCTCTAGACAGCTGGTCTAACATTCTAGAGATTTTCACAGTGAAACTTACTATACCTAACATTGCCTAGATCATTAGGTAGCATCCAAAGCTCGCTCTTTCTCTTCTCTTCTTGTCCCAATGACATCCTTCAAGAAGACGAGCTCTGATATGAATCAAAGACTCAAGGGGTGACCGTAATGACAGAGGATTTCTGTAGGAGAAACAAAAAGATTTAAACAGAATTGATAACATCGGGTAAAAGGCTCATTTCTCTTTCCTTTTTGTTCTTTCTCTCTGAGGGCCAGTGGTTGGTATTTCACCTCTCCATGGGGCTAGTATTGTGGATATGTCCCTCTTCCACCCAGGTTTCCTCATCTCTCCCTTTAACACACACACAGAAACACACACACACACACACACACACATTCATGATTAGGTGGAGCTCAAATAAAGAAGAATAGGTAGTAAGAAACTTAGTCAGGACATCCTCATGATTTGGTTGAGTTTGTCTTCCTGGTTTATTTCCTACTTAGCAAGGGCCAAGATCGGGGTGTAATCCTAGAGGAAAGGGAGCAAAGGGGCAGACTGTGGAAGCCTTAAGCTCAAAGAATTAATGATTCTCTAGGCACACTTTGGATGGAACCAAGTTTACCAGCATTGAAATTAGCAGTAAGTTGGAACAAAACCCAACTAGTGGAAAATAAAATAAAATAAAAACAGAGAGAAAGAAAGAAGGAAGGAAGGAAAACGTTCATTTATCAGTGGTGTTCTCTGTACAAATATCTTTGAAAATCTAACATGATGGGTTGGAAAGAGACTTGTGAATGATTATTTTAATCTCTCTCCCCTTTGAAGACCACTAACATTTAACTGGAAATAAAACAACAACTTAAAGAGCTTTGGCCATACTCTGGACAAAACTTGTTTTGTTTGGCTACCCACACAAGTGGGTTTTTGTTTTGATTTTTTTTAATTGCCAGTATTTAAAATGAGAAATTTCAGATAAAAATTTTAATTTCAGGATTCTTCTAAAAATTGGAAGTTCTAGGAAATATGGATTCAAGTTCCCCCAGAGTACATTTATCTGGAGCTCCTTTGCAGCTGACTGTGTAGGGAGGGAATGCATTCTCTGGTTTGCAGCAATCCTGATCATTCCTTAATGCTTTTTCCTACTAATGCACTCATTGGGGATCATCACCCCACTCTGTGGGCATTTGAATATGCAAACAATGTTCTTAAATGTTTCCAGGTTACGTCTGATAGTATATGTTCTTCAGTCATAAAAGTTATGTAGGGAGACCTTCAATATGGTGGAGGAGTAAGACAAATACATCAGAAATACATCTACATGTGGAACAACAACTACAGAACACCTACTGAATGCTGGCAGAAGACCTCAGACTTCCCAAAAGGCAAGAAACTCCTCACATACCTGGGTAGGGCAAAAGAAAAAAGAAAGAACAGAGACAAAAGAATAGGGACGGGACCTGCACCTCTGGGAGGAGCTGTGAAGGAGGAAAAGTATCCACACACTAGGAAGCCCCTTCACTGGCGGGGATGGGGGGTGGTGGTGGGGGAGCCTCGGAGCCACGGAGGAGAGCGCAGCAACAGGGATGCAGAGGGCAAAGTGGAGAGATTCCTGCACAGAGGATCAGTGCGACCAGCACTCACCAGCCCGAGAGGCTTGTCTGCTCACTCGCTGGGGTGGGTGGGGGCTGGGAGCTGAGACTCAGGCTTAGGAGGTCGGATCGCAGGGAGAGGACTGGGGTTGGCTGCATGAACACAGCCTGAAGGGGGCTAGTGCGCCACAGCTAGCCGGGAGGGAGTCTGGGAAAAAAGTCTGGACCTGCCTAAGAGGCAAGAGAACATTGTTTCGGGGTGCACGAGGTGAGGGGATTCAGAGCACCGCCTAAACGAGCTCCAGAGATGGGTGTGAACTGTGGCTTCCAGCGCGGACCCCAGAGACGGGCATGGGATGCTAAGGCTGCTGCTGCCACCACCAAGAACCCTGTGTGCGAGCACAGGTCACTCTCCACACCTCCCCTCCTGGGACTCTGTGCAGCACACCACTGACAGGGTCCCGTGATCCAGGGACAACTTCCCCGGGAGAACACATGGCGTGCCTCAGGCTGGTGCAGCATCACCTGGCCTCTGCCACCGCAGGCTCGCCCCGCATCCGTACCCCTCCCATAAATCTCCACAATCAACTTGATGTACCCTGAATCTCTGGAATACCTAAATAGACAATGAATCATCCCAAATTGAGATGGTGGAGTTTGGGAGCAACTGTAGATTTGGGGTTTGCTATATGCAACCGACTGGTTTCTGGTGTTATGTTTATCTTCGTTTAGTATTTAGACTTTATTATCATTAGTAGATATGTTTATTATGGTTGCTCTCTTCCTTTTTTTTTTAATATATAGATTTTTTTTTCCTTTTTCTCTTTTTGTGAGTGTGTATGTGTATGCTTCTTTGTGTGATTTTTGTCTGTACAGCTTTGCTTTTACAGTTTGTCCTAGGGTTCTGTCTGTTGTTTTGGGTATTTTTAGTACAGTTTTTAGCACTTATTATCATTGGTGGATCTGTTTTTTGGTTTGGTTGCTCTCTTCTTTCTTTTTTTATTACTTTAAAAATTTTAATAATTTTTTTTATTTTAATAACTTTATTTCTTTATATTTTACATTTTTCTTTCTTTCTTTCATTTTCTTCTCCCTTTTCTTCTGAGCCATGTGGCTAACAGAGTTTTGGTGCTCCAGCCGGGTGTCAGGCCTGTGCCTCTGAGGTGGGACAGCCAAGTTCAGGACACTGGTCCACCAGAGACCTCCCAGCTCCACATAATATCAAATGGTGAAAGCTCTCCCACAGATCTCCATCTCAACGCTAAGACCCTGTTCACTCAACAACCAACAAGCTACAGTGCTGGACACCCCATGCCAAACAACTAGCAAGACAGGAACACAACTCCACCCATTAGCATACAGGCTACCTAAAATCATAATAACATCACAGACACCCCAAAACACACCACCAGACGCGGTCCTGCCCACCAGAAAGACAAGATCAAACCTCATTCACCAGAACACAGGTACGAGTCCCCTCCACCAGGAAGCCTACACAACCCACTGAACCGACCTTAAGCACTGGGGGCAGACACCAAAAACAACGGGAACTACAAACCTGTAGACTGCAAAAAGGAGACACCAAACACAGTAAGTTAAGCAAAATTATAAGAGAGAGAAACACACAGCAGATGAAAGAGCAAGGTAAAAATCCAGCAGACCAAACAAATGAAGAGGAAATAGGCAGTCTACATGAAAAAGAATTCAGAGTAATGATAGTAAAGATGATCCAAAATCTTGGAAATAGAATGGAGAAAATACAAGAAACATTTAACAAGGACCTACAAGAACTAAATAGCAAACAAACAATGATGAACAACACAATAAATGAAATTAAAAATTCTCTATAAGGAATCAATAGCAGAATAACTGAAGCAGAAGAACGCATAAGTGACCTGGAAGATAAAAGAGTGGAAGTAACTACTGCAGGGCAGAATAAAGAAAAAAGAATGAAAAGAACTAAGGACAGTCTTAGAGACCTCTGGGGCAACACTAAACACACCAACATTCAAATTATAGGGGTCTCAGAAAAAAGGAGAGAAAAAGAAAGGGACTGAGAAAATATTGAAGAGATTATAGTTGAAAACTTGCCTATAATGGGAAAGGAAATAGTCAATCATGTCCAGGAAGCACAGAGAGTCCCATACAAGATAAATCCAAGGAGAAACACGCCAAGGCACATATTAATCAAACTATCAAAAATTAAATACAGAGAAAAAATATGAAAAGCAGCAAGGGAAAAACAACAAATAACATACAAGGGAATCCCCATAAGGTTAACAGCTGATCTTTCAGCAGAAACTCTGCAAGCCAGAAGAGAGTGGCAAGACATATTTAAAGTGATGAAATGGAAAAACCTACAACCAAGATTACTCTATGCAGCAAGGGTCTCATTCAGATTCGACGGAAAAATTAAACGCTTTACAGACAAGCAAAAGCTAAGAGAATTCAGCACCACCAAACTAGCTTTACAACAAATGCTAAAGGAACTTCTCTAGGCAGGAAACACAAGAGAAGGAAAAGACCTACAAAAACAAATCCAAAACAATTAAGAAAATGGTAATAGGAGCATACATATCGATAATTACCTTAAATGTAAATGGATTAAATGATCCACCAAAAGACACAGGCTGGCTGAATGGATACAAAAACAAGACCCATATATATGCTGTCTACAAGAGACCCACTTCAGACCTAGGGACTCATACAGACTGAAAGTGAGGGGATGGAAAAAGATATTCCATGCAAATGGAAATCAAAAGAAAGCTGGAGTAGCAATTCTCATATCAGACAAGATAGATTTTAAAATAAAGACTATTACAAGAGACAAAGAAGGACACTACATAATGATAAAAGGATCAACCCAAGAAGAAGATATAACAGTTGTAAATATTTATGCACCCAACATAGGAGGACCTGAATACATAAGGAAAATACTAACAGCCATAAAAGGGGAAATCGACAGTAACACAATCATAGTAGGGGACTTTAACACATCACTTTCACCAATGGACAGATCATCCAAAGTGAAAATAAATAAGGAAACACAAGCTTTAAATGATACATTAAACAAGATGGACTTAATTGATATTTATAGGACATTCCATCCAAAAACAACAGAATACACTTTCTTCTCAAGTGCTCATGGAACATTCTCCAGGTTCCAGCATATCTTGGGTCACAAATCAAGGTAAATTGATTTGGTAAATCAAATAAATTGGTAAATTTGATTTACTTGGTAAATTTCAGAAAATTGAAATCATATCAGGTATCTTTTCTGACCACAATGCTATGAGACTAGATATCAATTACAAGAAAAAATCTGTAAAAAAATATAAACACATGGAGGCTAAACAATACACTACTGAATAACAAAGAGGTCACTGAAGAAATCAAAGAGGAAGTCAAGAAGTACCTAGAAACAAATGACAATGAAAACATGAGGACACAAAACCTATGAGATGCAGCAAAAGCAGTTCTAAGAGTGAAGTTTATAGCAATACAAGCCTACCTCAAGAAATAAGAAAAATCTCATATAAACAATCTAACCTTACACCTGAAGGAATTAGAGAAAGAAGAACAAAAAACCCCCAAAGTTAGCGGAAGGAAAGAAATCATAAAGATCAGATCAGAAATAAATGAAAAAAAAATGAAGGAAATGATAGCAAAGATCAATAAAACTAAAAGGTGGTTCTTTGTGAAGATAAAATTGATAAACCATTAGACAGACTCATCAAGAAAAAACAGGAGAAGACTCAAATCAATAGAATTATTAATGAAAAAGGAGAATTAACAACTGACACTGTAGAAATACAAAGGATCATGAGAGATTACTACAAGCAACTATATGCCAATAAAATGGACAACCTGGGAGAAATGGACACATTCTTAGAAAAGCACAACCTCCCGAGACTGAACCAGGAAGAAATAGAAAACATAAACTGACCAGTCACAAGCACTGAAGTTGAGACTGTGATTAAGAATCTTCCAACAAACAAAAGCTCAGAACCAGATGGCTTCACAGGTGAATTCTATTGAACATTTAGAGAAGAGCTAACACCTATCCTTCTCAAACTTCCAAAATATAGCACAGGGAGGAACACTCCCAAACTCATTCTACAAGGCCACCATCACCCTGATACCAAAACCAGACAAAGATGTCACAAAGAAAGAAAACTACAGGCCAATATCACTGATGAACATAGATGCAAAAATCCTCAACAAAATACTAGCAAACAGAATCCAACAGCACATTTAAAGGATCATACGCTATGATCAAGTGGGGTTTATCCCAGAAATGCAAGGATTCTTCAATATACACAAATCAATCAATGTGATACACCATATTAACAAATTGAAGGAGAAAAACTATATGATCGTCTCAATAGATGCAGAAAAAGCTTCTGACAAAATTCAACACCGATTTATGGTAAAAACCCTCCAGAAAGTGGGCATAGAGTGAACGTACCTCAACATAATAAAGGCCATATATGACAAACCCACAGTCAACATCATTCTCAATAGTGAAAAACTGAAACCATTTCCTCTACGATCAGGAACAAGACAAGGTTGTCCACTCCTACCACTATAATTCAACATAGTTTTGGAAGTTTCAGCCCCACCAATCAGAGAAGAAAAAGAAATAAAAAGAATCCAAATTGGAAAAGAAGTAAAGCTGTCACAGTTTGCAGATGACATGATACTATACATAGAGAATCCTAAAGATGCTACCAGAAAACTTCTAGAGCTAATCAATGAATTTGGTCAAGTAGCAGGATACAAAATTAATGCACACAAATCTGTTGCATTTCTATACACTAATGATGCAAAATCTGAAAGAGAAATTTAGGAAACACTCCCATGTACCATTGTAACAAAAAGAATAATATACCTAGGAATAAACCTACCTAAGGAGACAAAAGACCTGTATGCAGAAGACTATAAGACACCAATGAAAGAAATTAAAGATGATAAACAGGTGCAGAGATATACGATGTTCTTGGATTGGAAGAATCAACATTGAGAGAATGACTAATCTACCCAAAGCAATCTACAGCCTCAATGCCATCCCTATCAAACTACCAATGGCATTTTTCACAGAACTAGAACAAAAAATTTAACAGTTTGTGTGGAAACGCAAAAGACCCGGAATAGCCAAAGCAATCTTGAGAAAGAAAAACGGAGCTGGAGGAATCAGGATCCCTGGCTTCAGAGTATACTACAAAGCCACAGTAATCAAGACAGTATGGTACTGGCACAAAAACAGAAATATAGATCAATGGAACAGGATAGAAAGACCAGAGATAAACCCACGCACATATTGTCACGTGATTTTTGATAAAGGAGGCAAGAATGTACAATGGAGAAAAGACAGCCTCTTTAATAAGTGGTGCTGGGAAAACTGGACATGCAAAACAGCTACATGTAAAAGAATGAAATTAGAATGCTCCCTGACACCATACACAAAAATAAACTCCAAATAGATTAAAGACCTAAATGTAAGGCCAGACACTATAAAACCCTTAGAGGAAAACATAGGCAGAACACTCTATGACATAAATCACAGCAAGATCCTTTTTGTGTGTGTGTGTGTGCTATGCAGGCCTCTCGCTGTTGTGGCCTCTCCCGTTGCAGAGCACAGGCTCAGCGGCCATGGCTCACGGGCCCAGCTGCTCCACAGCATGTGGGATCTTCCTGGACCGGGGCATGAACGCCTGTCCCCTGCATCGGCAGGTGGACTCTCAACCACCACGCCACCAGGGAAGCCCAGCAAGATCCTTTTTGATGCACCTTCTAGAGAAGTGGAAATAAAAACAAAAATAAAGAAATGGGACCTAATGAAACTTAGAAGTTTTTGCACAGCAAAGGAAACCATAAACAAGACAACCCTCAGAATGGAAGAAAATATTTGCAAATGAAGCAACTGACAAAGGATTAATCTACAAAATTTATAAGCAGCTTATGCAGCTCAAGATCAAAAAAACCAGCGACCCAATCCAAAAATGGGCAGAAGACCTAAACAGACATTTCTCCAAAGAAGATATACAGCCTGCCAACAAACACATGAAAGGATGCCCAACATCACTAATCATTAGAAAAATGTAAATCAAAACTACAATAAGGTATCACCTCATACCAGTCAGAATGGCCATCATCAAAAAATCTACAAACAATAAATGCTGGAGAGAGTGTGGAGAAAAGGGAACCCTTTTGCACTGTTGGTGGGAATGTAAATTGATACAGCCACTATGGAGAACAGTATGGAGGTTTCTTAAAAAACTAAAAATAGAACTACCATACAACCCAGCAATCCCACTACTGGGCATATACCCTGAGAAAACCATGATTCAAAAAGAGTCATGTACCACAATGTTCATTGCAACACTGTTTACGATAGCCAGGACATGGAAGCAACCTAAATGTCTATCGACAGGTGAATGGATAAAGAAGATGTGGGGCTACCCTGGTGGCGCAGTGGTTGAGAGTTCGCCTGCTGATGCAGGGGACACGGGTTCGTGCCCCGGTCCGGGAAGATCCCACATGCCGCGGAGCGGCTGGACCCGTGAGCCATGGCCGCTGAACCTGTGCGTCCGGAGGCTGTGCTCCGCAACGGGAGAGGCCACAACAGTGAGAGGCCCACATACTGCAAAAAATAAAAATAAAAAATAAAGAAGATGTGGCACATATATACAATGGAATATTTCTCAGCCATAAAAAGAAACGAAATTGAGTTATTTGTAGTGAGGTGGATGGACCTAGAGTCTGTCATACAGAATGAAGTTAGCCAGAAGGAGAAAAAATAAATACCGTATGCTAACACATATATATGGAATCTAAAAAAGAAAAAGAAAAGGTTCTGAAGAACCTAGGGGTAGGACAGGAATAAAGATGCAGACATAGGGCTTCCCTGGTGGCACAGTGGTTGAGAGTCCGCCTGCCGATGCAGGGGACACGGGTTCATGCCCTGGTCTGGGAAGATCCCACATGCTGCGGAGCGGCTGGGCCCGTGAACCATTGCCACTGAGTCTGCGCGTCCGGAGCCTGTACTCTGCAACGGGAGAGGCCACAACAGTGAGAGGCCCACATACCGCAAAAAACAAAAACAAACAAGATGCAGACGTAAAGAATGGACTTGAGGACACTGGGTGGGGGGAGGGTAAGCCGGGACGAAGTGAGAGAGAGGCATGGACTTGTGTATACACTACCAAATGGCTAGTGGTAAGCAGCCGCATAGCATAGGGAGATCAGCTCGGTGCTTTGTGACCACCTAGAGGGGTGGGATAGGGAGGGTCGGAGGGAGACGCAAGAAGGAGGAGATATGAGGCTATATGTATATGTATAGCTGATTTACTTTGTTACAAAGCAGAAACTAATACAGCATTATAAAGCAATTATACCCAATAAAGATGTTTTTAAAAATCTGTAATAAAGTTATATAATAAAAATCTGTATCCTATTCCAAACACCTTCACTTTTATGAAGGCATTATGTCACCAAATAGCCATTTCTTATCTAGGGAAAATAAGAGTCTTTCTATTTAATAATTATTTTCTAGGGGCATAATCATTTTCACTGCTTTTCAGACTATCTTTACAATCTATAGAAATCCAGATTTGTAAGGTATTAAAACCATATGAATATAGACTTTCCTCAGTTTATATTAAGAAAAGGATTAGGAGAAGAGTACTCATTACAGACAGTATACAATGGTACTTACACATCTCTGAGTAGTGTTACATTTTTTATTTAAGATGTTTTGGCATTTTCTAAATTTGGCTGAAATTTATAGTTACTTTTAGTTATTTTTGGTGTCTATTTGCTCCATCCATCTTACCTACCTACTTACCTATGCCACAGCTAGCAACTAAGATCATTAATATTTACAGATGGGGAAGCCAGTTTCTATCTTCTTATTTTAGGTTCATTCTTCCACTTATAAATCTATAAATATTTATTTATACAGTCTATTTTATTTCAGACACTGTGCTAGATACTAAAGGAATAACTAAGTACGAGTCATAATTTCAGATTTCAAGATTCAACATTTTACTGAAAAGGAAAGTGAAAGCTGTAACTAAATGGTTTGTCTACGTTTGCATAATTAAATAAGGTAGAGCAAGGTTTTGAACATTAGTCTATTGGATTTGGAAGTCCTCGTTTTTTCCATTATGCTGCATTCCTTTCTAAGTATCAGATAATCACAGGTAATCAGCCATAAATAAGCATGGCTTATAAGATGTAGCTGGAACATTATTTGTGATTTCTCTAATTGTCCCAGTTCTTGGATGTGAACTCTGGCAGATTCTATGACTTTTTGGGTCATTCTTAAGTAAAAGAAATCACAAGCAAAATCTCAGTTCAGAAATCAGAATGCAGATGGAATATATGAATCAACATCCCCCCTCCTCCCCTCTCCTCATCCTTTGCTCCTCTGTCTCTCCATCCTCCAGCACATAGCTGTCTGCATTCTGTAATCTCGCCTGTGGGTGCATTTATACATTTCATAAAATCTCCTCTCTTGGGCCTTTTGAACTGTGAGGGCTTGTAGTCACCCAGCAAGTATCTCTGTTTCCCCAGAAACATGATATTAATTTCAAAAACAAACAAAAACAAAGCAAACAGAAAACTAACAGAACACCATGACAAATTGAAAGAGAGAGACCATGAAAGAAAGGAAAAAAATTATATTTTCACATTTCCAGTGGTACATTTTTCCTGCTTTTTGAGTATTCACTGGTTCCTGCAGATTCCATAGCTTGCCTTGTGTTGAGACTAGACAGAGTGGCCAGGGTAGAAGCTGTGAGACCATGAGCAAGCATGGTATTAGGCCAGGCCCAAGATGGTGGTGACTTGGACCAAGGTGGAAGTAGCATGGATTTATTTCTGATATAAATACACACACACACACACATATATATATATATATATATATATATATATATATCTCCTTCTAAAATATATGTACATGTACATATATATGTATATAGAGACATGTTGTTTTTGTAGGATTTTCTAGCCTCACTTCTGCTCAAATGGCAATTCAGATAATCCTTAACTCAAAGAGAAAATTATTAAAATCTTTTGATAAATTAGATAGAACAGGCATTGCCAATTTATGGTTTTCTTAATTATTTTTTATTGAAGTATAGATGGTGTATGTTTCAGGTGTACAGCAAAATGATTCAGTTATACGTACATATGTATATATACACACATACACTTTTTCAGATTCTTTTCCATTATAAGTTATTATAAGACATTAAATATAGTTCCCTGTGCTATCCCGTAGGTCCTTGTTGTTTATTTATTTTATATATAGTAGTGTGTATCTGTTAATCCCAAATTCCTAATTTATCCCCCCAACCCCTTTCCCCTTCGATAACCATAAGTTTGCTTTCTATGTTTGTGAGTCTATTTCTGTTTTGTAAGTAAGTTCATCTGTATCATTTTTTAAGATTCCACATAGAAGTGATATCATATGATATTTGTCCTTCTTTGTCTAACTTCAGGCATGGACAATTTAAATGTAAAAATACTCCCTAAAACACTTTTCTGCTAAATCACAGTAGAAATTACACTTAGTAGTTGTTTCTTATTCAGCAAATCATTAACATCATGCTTTATTATGGTTGATAGTGGCACTTCCTTGTAATAGATCGTAAATTCATGTAAAATATATAAGCAGATTGAACACACGTGTGCATGACTCTCCCAAGTGCAATATCAACTCTTCTGAACTGAATGTTATGTGTCCATTCAAAAAAAAAATTAGCTCTAACATAAAGAAGACCTAAAACATTTATGGATTTTAGAAAAGCTCATTTGGCTGAAAAGGAACAAAATTTCCCTTATCTTATGTCCACTGCTGTGATTCTAAGCATCATTAAGTCTTTTTAAAAGCTGGAATGAAATCTGTTGAATTTCTTTTTCTTATTCCTTATAAGTCATGATCCATCCCAAACCCGTTTGGGGCATCGGCTCAGGTGCTACTTACCTGAATGCTTCCCATGGGATTCTTTTTCTTGGGCAGCGAGGCAGTTATTACCATCAGGATATAACTTCTGTTGAAGAAGAGGGTGTGTGCTGAAGAGGTAGTGAAACGAAGCAGGGGTTAAGCAGAGACTTCCCGCAAGTAAAGTAATTGTGTACCTGCATTTTGGCTGGATCAAGAATTACAGCAGCGGTGCGGTAATTAGCAGTGCATTTTTGTATTTTGATGCTCAAGGTCTGTGACTTCACTTTTTTTTTCTTTCTTTCTTTTTTTTCCTTTTCTTCCCTGAGACTTGTCCTAAAGAGAAAGCCGAGGGAGAAATGAAGTGAGAATTAGATTAAAGCTGCCTTGCACTGGCGAATGGTGAGCCTACATGAGCTGTTGGATCAAGGGCCAGCCCTGGAAAAGCTTTACTACAGTTGCTAAAGGTAAGCACAGCATCAGAATTTTGTCCTTCTCCAGTGCTATCTGCTTTTAGTAAAGGTCACTGGTGGTGGTGGGGCCTCGCTGAAAAATCAAGGATAAAGAGTGAATAACTGTAAGCCTTAGTGGCTCAAACAAATTATTTTCCGGTTGGCAGACAGAGCACTAAGTGAGAAGCAGTGAGCTTGAACCTGAGAGTCTTGATGGGTGATTAGTGTCTGCCCTTCTCTGTGTCTGAAAAACTGCCAGCTAAAAACACATTATCAAGTTTGAGTAACACTTCTTGAGCACACAGAAAGGCACGTAGGAAAGACATTCAAGTACTATGGGATAAAAGAACCATGCCATTGTCCAAATTTTTTGTGTGTTCTTGCTGTGGGACTTAAAAGATGTATCTTGGGATAGGGAGGATGGGAGGGAGATGCAAGAGGGAGGAGATATGGGGATATATGTATATGTATAGCTGATTCACTTTGGTATAAAGCAGAAACTAACACACCATTGTAAAGCAATTATACTCCAATAAACATGTTAAAAAAAGAGATGTATCTCGGATGACTTCATTACTTTATATATGGAAGAAATATTTTAGACAACTCAGTTATTGAATCGTGAGTTTCTTCTGATTAGTGGTATGGAATTTGATATGTCTTTTGTTCACCGCACATTTTTAAAAGTTGGCAAATTTTAGACAGTCAACCTCAAAAAAGCTTTTTTTCTTCTTTACTGGAATTTCTTTTACTACACTTGTCATGCAAATGTTTGAGCTATTTTATTGAAATGGTGCATGTTCTACCGGTGGCTTCATATATATATTCAAAGCAACTATTATCCTGAAACGTATAAAATTCAAAGACAGAAAAGAACAGCCCTCCAGCTGAATTTCCATTTGCTGGAAATTCATTACTGGATGGCAACTCATATAAACAACATGTCTGCTCCTTGGCAGCCACAGCCAACCTGTCAAGGAAGTACTTACGACTACTTCTCAGTTTCTAGTGTGAGTGCTGAAAACTTACAACCTCTTTGGGAATTTCACTTTTCTTCGTGAAGCTGTAAGGGAAGCCATTTTATGTACTTTTAATTATAAGCTATTTCGAATGTTGAAAGTTCTTTCCCAGCACATAAAATTAGAGGAGACTTTGAAAAATATCTCTAGTCACTCTTAAACAATGGTAAGCAACTTTGCTGAAATTTTCTCTAGCTAAAAATGGTACATAAAAACTGAGGTACTTACAATGGAATCATCAGTAACACTGACAACAATTGTCACTTACTTATTGAGTGTTTACTATGTATTGGGCACTATTCTCCATACCTTGCATGTGCTAAAGTTACATTTAACCTTCTCTCCACAGTCCTATGAAAAAAATATTATCATCCCCAATATGAAGCACAGAAAGCTTAAGAAATTGGGCCTAGGTCACATTGCTAGAGTCTTAGTCTGTGTGGGCTGCCCTAACAAAATACCATAAACTAGGTAGCTTATAAATAACAGAAATTTATTTCTCACAGTATCAGAGGCCAGGAAGTCCAAGATCATGGGACTCGCAGTTTCGATGTCTGAAGCGGGCCATCTTCTTGGTTCATAGGTGGCCATCTTCTTGCTATAACCTCACAACTGAAGGGAGGAAGGAGCTCTCTGGGATCTCTTTTATAAGGCAGTAATAAAGCACCTTCCAAAGGCCTCAAATCCTAATACCATCACATTAAGGACTAGGTTTCAACATATGAATTTTAGAGGGACACAAATTTATGGTCTATAGCTGCTAATATGTGGTAGCTGACACATGTAGCCCAGATCCACATATTTAAGCATTAGGTTATATGTAGTTATACATTTCATTCCAAATGATTAATTTCCTTACTTCCTAAAGTTTAGAAATTCTGAAAAAAATAGTAAATGCTACATTTGCAAAACATAAAGACTCTTGAGTTCTTTTACAACTCTATGGAGACTATTATTAGTTATCAAGATTAATTGGGATTCTGAACCAATATTGTCTTTAAAATACTAATGACTGAGAACATTCATAGCCCACAAATAGGGCAATCATGGGTTCAAGATAATAAAAAATGAAAAATTAAGGGAATGCCCATAAATGGAGGAATGGTTGAAAAATAGTGGCAGATCAATACCTTGAAATATTATGCAGCCACTAAAAGTCAATTGATTTGGAGGAATTTCCAAAGTATATTAACTGTGAAAGCAAAATTCACAGAAGCATTTATAATATGATCTCATTTTGTAAACCTAACGATGTCAAATTCTCCTGTATACCTATGGATGTGTGTGGGTGGGTGAGTGGGTGCATGTACGCATATGTCAGTATTTCTATCAGCATGGAGAAATGTGCAGAAAGATAACTGTTAATATTGGTTCCCTGGGGATAATGAGCGGGTATAAGGTTGTGCCTAGGTGTGTAGGGAGGTGTGATTGAGCAGAATGCAAGAGTTAGAGAAAAAAAGAAAGAAAAAGAGTATGTGTGTATAGATAGATGCATAAATAATTATTGTAATAATAGTAGTAATAACAGGGTCACAGGCCTAGCTATCAAGAACCGTGGGTCCTGATGCCAGTTTTGACAGTGGCTCACTGTGGCACCATAGATAAGTTATTCTTTCTATGGATCAACTTTCTCATTTATAAGATGGAGATAGTTATAGAGTTTTGATCTATTTTGCAGAATTATTATTATGATAAATGATATGTGTCAGTGTGTTTTGAAAAACCTGAAGGACCACGCATGCATAATTATAGCACTGAATACTATATATCCATTTTTGATACTGACAGTAGGAACTAAAATTTTTTTTAAAATAGATCTTCTATTTAGATATCGTGGTTGCCAATTATTTGCCTAGTTTTTTCTTGTGTTGGTTTGGGTTAAAACTAATGTAGGTTCTACTCCTGGAAACACAATATTGCCTTGAGCAGGAATTATGCTTATCGTCAAATAAGAAGCTATACAAAGTTTTAAAGGTTTAAACATCCAATGTACCCAGAAGAAAAAATGAGTTATCAATATTATTATTATTCGATTTTATATAATATTATAGTTAGAATTTCAAATTAATTATAATAAAATCTACTCCCCCAAATTAAAAACGTATCTTTTTATATAATAAGGAAGTATGTCTCTTCTGTTAACACTTTAAAAAATGATCAATTTTAGCCATTGTGCTGGGAACTCATTGATGTATTCCATATTTTTTTTTTTTTTAATTGAAGTATAGTTGCTTTACAAGGCTGTGTTAATTTCTGCTGTACAGCAAAGTGAATCAGCCTTACGTGTACATATATCCCCTCTTTTTTGGATTTCCTTCCCATTTAGGTCACCACAGAGCATTGAGTAGAGTTCCCTGTGCTGTACAGTAGGTTCTCATTAGTTGTCTATTTTATACATAGTAGTGTATATATGTCAATCCCAATCTCCTAATCCTTACCACCTCCCCACTTCCCCTCTTGGTATCCATACATTTATTCTCTATGTCTGTGTCTCTATTTCTGCTTTTCAAATACATTCATTTATACCATTTTTCTAGATTCCACATATATGCGTCAATAGGCGATATTTGTTTTTCTCTTTCTGACTTACCTCACTCTGTATGACAGCCTTTAGGTCCATCCACGTCTCTGTAAATGGCACAGTTTTGTTTTTTATGGCTGAAAACTAGACATTTGCTGAAAGAACTAATTAAGAATATACTACAGTAAGAAAAAAATGAGCTTAGAAGAAAAAAGTAGATTACACAATGCAATAGTGAACAGAGAAACTGGTAAAAACATGGTAGTAGACATAAATAAATACTGACTCCTAGAAATAATGAGGACTATAACAGATAAAATGGAGGAGTGTTAAAAATATGGTGATGCTTAAATACTTGACAACAGTAGAATGAATGATGGAAACTGAAATGTTGTAAAGTCCTTATCCTGTAATAGCAAGACTGCTAAATTTTAGACCCTGTTAGAAAATTTTTAATTTCCAGACCAGTGGGGGAAAATGGGAATGGGTACAAAGAAAATATAATCAAACCATAATATGCCGTGTAAAGAGAAAAAAGATGTAAAGAATTAATGTGGTAGATTAAAATACACATTAAAAGGGGCAGAAATACACTGAAATATGTTAGTAATCACAATAAGTGTACATGGACTAAACCTTGCTTATTAAAATAAACACTTAAATCAGATTAAAAAACAAAAACAATTAAAAATGGTCAAAAGTGAACATTTACCCACTGAGTATCGAAATGATGATAAGTATCAAAATTTTACAAATAAGCTATGTTATCATACTTATGTATCAGAATTTTACAAACTTTTACAGATAAGCTCATTTTTTTGGCCATTGTTGTCATCTTTTATCTATAGAGGATATAACATGAGATCTGTAATCTGCATCTATATCTATCTATATCTTTCCATCATCTACCTATATTTAGCGTTTGATACAGAAAACAGGGGATGCAATCCAAGAGAGAGATAAAGGTCATAGCTATGAACTATGTGTGAGAAGATTTGGTCCAAATTGGATCAGGTCAGAAAGGTTCAAGGAGAGATTTCTTTAAGAAGATGAATATGAAATGCTCCTGAACACCATAACGATTGACAGAAAGTTTGGATTTTAATTTATCAAACGTACTGAAAAAGTACTGAAAACTAGGCAAATTAAAATTAAGCAATCACCAGCTCCAAGGAAGTTAGAATATTATGCAGAAAAGTAAAAGAAATCATGATGTATCAGTACAAATGCTTTAGCTGTGGATATAGTTTTACAGAGACACAAGGTAAACCCAGCATAGTTTTCCATCCACTATTATGTTGTAAAATTATGAGATGATGGAGCACAGGGAGGATGTATCTGTGGCATGTTAGATGGGGAAGAGGTACCATTAGTAAGAAAAGAGCTAAATCATAATGTCCCAAGTGGGAAATCAATAGATGATGCCTGTAGCTGAAAAGCCAGAGTAAGAAGAGAATAACATTTAGAGATAGGAAGGTATTTGACAAAAGAATCAACTAAAAGAGTTGAGAAGGGTTCTCTCTGGGATGCAGACATTGAAAAAGAAGCGCAAGAGCCTGACGTTTTTGTTTTGCTTTGTTTTCTTAATGCCATTTGACACTTTAAACTATTTATATATAAAACTCTGTTAAAAATAATTAAATAATATTAATTTAAATCATTTTGCAATCTGCATGATAGAGCAAAGATTTTGCATTGAATTTTCCATGATCTCTTTGTGATTCATTGATGCCTGAAATGATCTATGTCAGTCTTCAGACATAGATCATTTTCTTTATACCACAGAGAAAGCATTTGGGAAGATAAACTCGTACATGTATTTATATTTGGGATATAGGCAAGTAGGAATTCACTGGATCTGGCCTTATTTCTCATAACTGTGGAATTTAGAGCAGAAAGCGACCTTAAAAGATCATCTCATTTAATTCCTTCTTTTAACAGATAAAGAACATGAAATTCAGCTTAAGGAATGTGGCCAAGCATGTTCTTTAAGTTACTTCAATTGTGTAAGAACAAATATGTTTTGCTGACAAATAAATATTTAAATAACCTAATAGTTTTGAGGCCAAATATACATTAAAATATAGATTGAAATCTGTGTTTATGGTATTGAAAATAGACAAAGTGTTTTCATTACCTAATGTTTGCAAATGTTGCCTTTTGCAATGAATCCATTTTTAAAATAATTTTTATGCTTGAATCCAAATGATGACATAAGGGAGAAAGTTTCAGGATGTGTCCAAGTACAATTAGGGGAAGAAATGTGGGGATGGGTAGTCTTAGTTCCTAATAAATGAAAGTCAACTTGATTTAATCATCACAATATTTTCTCTGTTTTGGAAACACCATCTTGATCAGATGAATTTAACATATGGATCTGGTGGAAATCATCCTGATGCAAATTTGGAATATTACCTCTTTCTCTGTCTCTCTTTGATCTGTTTGCTTCTCATTAACTTACATTTCAACATCAGTGTTTCTTGGGTTGCCTATATTTAACTAATGGTCCACTGTAGATATACATTAAAACATAGATGACATAGTGATGTCTTGTGCCCACAACCTAGAGCAAAATTGCTCTAATGGCTAGTGATATTGACATATTTTCATGAGTTGTTTGCCATCTATATATCTTCTTCGTGTCTTTTACCCATTTTCTAATTAGATTTTTTTTTCGCTAAGTTTTGAGAGTTCTTTATATCTTCTAGATACAAATCCTTTTTTCAAGTATGTGGTTTGCAAATATTTTCTCCCAGTCTGTAGCTTGTCTTTTCATTCTCTTAACATAGTCTTTCACAGAGCAAAAGTTTTTTTAACCTTGATAAAGTCCAATTTATCAATTTTTTTTTTAGCAGTATGTGGGCCTCTCACTGTTGTGGCCTCTCCCGTTGCAGAGCGCAGGCTCAGCAGCCATGGCTCACGGGCCCAGCCGCTTCGCAGCATGTGGGATCTTCCTGGACCGGGGCACGAACCCGCGTCCCCTGCATCGGCAGGCAGACTCTCAACCACTGCGCCACCAGGGAAGCCCAATTTTTTTTTTTTTTAATGGTTGATGCTTCCAGTGTAAAGGTTAAGAACTCTGACTAGTTCTGTATCCTGGAGGTTTTCTCTATTCTTTTTTTCTAAACTTTTTATAGTTTTACGTTTTGCACTTAAGTCTGTGATCCATCTTGAGTTAATTTTGTATAAGGTGTGAGGTTTAGATAGAGGTTCATTTTTCTGTCTATGGATGTTCATTTGCTCCAGCACCATTTGTTGAAAAGTCTGTGCTTTCTAAATTGAATTGGTTTTCTACCTTTGTGAAAAATCAATGTGGTTCTATTTCTAGGTTCTCTATTCTGTTCTATCAATCTATGTGTCTATCCTTCTTCCAGTGTGACACTGTTTTGATTACCGCAGCTATATGGTAGACCTTAATATTGGGTAGAGTGATTCCTCCCACTTTATTCTTCTTTTTCAAGGTTGCTTTAGTTAATCTAGGTCCGGTGTCTTTCCATTTAAATTTTATATTAAACTTGTCTAAGTCTGCAAAAAAGCTTTCTGGGGTCATCTAATTTAACAGCTATATTGAGATATAATTGACATACAGTAAAATTGCACATATTAAAAGTATACAGTTTAATAAGATTTGACATATATATTAAAAAACCAAACAAAAAACATAGATGACAAAGAATAAGCATAATTTAAAACGGCGTAATGTTCAGAATCAGCACAGTGGCTGGCAGTGTTCAGCAGAGTGGTAAACTGAATGACTAAATTATAAGCATACAAATTCTGGTCTTCCAGTGTCTGCACATTTCAGCCTCTCAATACTTGCCATTATGAAGGCATAACATATTTATATGATTGTTTAATTTTTAGTTAAAAACTGGAAACAAAATAGATGCCATAACTGCCAGTAATGGTGTGAACCCTGTGCAAACAGGCCTGTTATCTGCTGTGTTGTGGAATCACAGTTCTTGCACTGTGCTCTAGGTCTCCAAGGGAGTATGTGTGTATGTGTATGTGTTTTAAACACTTTTGAAATCATACTTGGCTTTTTCTCAATTGCATCATAAGCATTTTCCAATCATAAACATTCTTTGATAGTGTGATATATTTTTCAATAAAATATTTCAGTGAATGAAAATTTCTGGTTTGTATCTTTCTTAGGAATTGTTTGATTACAGGGAGCAGAAACAGACTCAAGCTAGGTTGGGAAAGGGCAGTTCTGGGTGGGGTACAGGGAGCTCTCATGAATCATGGAGAGCTGTTCAGAATGCACAGCAGAGTGAAAACTAACTCCATCTCCTTTGCTTCTGCACTCTCTCTTTCTCTTTCTGGTTATAGACTCTGGTTTTGCATTCTGATTGAACATCTCTCTCAGGCTTCCTCTGTGTGCAGACCAAGACCCTCTGCAAGGCCCTTAATAACATCTACCTTCCCTGGAGCCTTCCTTTCATGTGATTTGGGCTGACAGAGTACCAACTCTCGTCTCTGCTCTGAGCTAACTTTACCGTTACAGACCTTACTAGTTACATTCTGTTGTGTGTGTGTGTGTGTGTGTGTGTGTGAGTTCACATTCTGGAGAATGAATCTGCTTGAAGGTGGGGAGCCACGATCTGGAGTGTTTTAAAATCACTCCAGGTTGAATGTGCTGTAAAGATGAGTAGGCACGTGGTTCTAGAACTTGTAGCCCACTTTCCCCTGAGCTTGGTCTCTCAAGCATAGATTTTCTGAGAATGAGTCATAGTCAAGGGAGGCAAACTGACTGACTTAACTACTCCATAGCCCCAGGCTTCCTCCCTCTTCTGGAGTCTTAAGCTTTGAACAGCATCCATTGCATTGCATTTATCTGCCCATCTTTGTTTCAGTAGCTCCTTTTCTCTCCCCTTTAAGCTACTTTGTTTTCCAGAGTGAGGCAATATTTGTCCACTATGAAAGGAAAGGGATTTTGCATTTTTTCATATATATCTTTAGTGAACTGAGCTAAAATGGGATATTGTAATTTCAGAGATCATTTTTATATGTTCTTTAGTTATGTGTCTAAGAAAATTTTGAAGGAGTTCTCCCTCCCTAGTCATATGACACATTAAGATGATATTATTTTATTAACTCTACCTTTTCTTATGTTTAGCACCCCTATTTTCACCTCTAGGTACAATTCACCCCAATTAATTTTAAATTAAGTTTTAAAAAATTTAAGCTGTCCCTGTAGGCACTTATAGCAAGCAAACAACGAAAACAAAGCAAAACAGTTTTTTCATAGCTCCCAAGGTCCACCTCAATGATAAATATTTGAGGTCGTAAGTGAAGATGCAGGTAGGAGAAGAGAGTCTGTAGGGAGAGGGGTAAGAATAGATGTAAGGATGGGGAGAAGAGAGGACCGTGGTAGAGGAAGTGAAGAAAACTGAGAAAGAACCATGATGACATAGTGTGAAATGAGGAGGAGTTTTCAAAACGGGAAGACAAAAGGAATCAATACAGAGCTCAAGAAGATTTAAGACTGAGGAAAGCTCACTGGAAAAATATGGTGAAGCTAGTTTGTCCATATTTTAATGGTTGGCATTGAAAATTGATAGTATATTTTATAAGGCAATCTGACAGTACATTTCAGGAATACTACATATAGTTGTATCCTTTGACCTGATTCATACTCTTGAAATTTATTTTAAGGATAGAATCTTAAAAATGGATATATTAAGTTGATGAAGATATTCTTCCCCAATTTTTTAAATAATGAGAAAGTGAAAACTCATATATGTCTAGTTAAAGCAGAATAGCACATCAACACATCAGAAAAATGGGTATCCTTGTATATAAAAGTGACAGTGATAATGTAGCAACTTTTGATACTAGAGTATAAAAACTCACCATTGTTTACAACTATATGAATGCATATATAAGAACTGAAAGTAAATAGAAAAAAATGGAGACTGTTGATTCCTAATATGGTGAGATTCTGCATGATTTCCATTATGGAAAAGGCTATTTGATTTGGCAACTATAGGAAATTGTTAAAATTTGAGATTGTAATTTTTATATATTATGGGGAAGAAAGCAAAGGTTAAAGGAGCAAGTTGTGAATGGATGGAGAAGAAATAGAAACTTTGGAAAATTGCCATTTGGTTGTAGAAACATGGCTATGAAAACAAAGGAGTAGCATCCTAACAAGAGGTAGACTGTAGTAATGACAGGAGGTGGACTACAGTTAAAGGCTGATCCAAGTGGTGGAAGCTGCATGTTTGAACGCTGAGGGAAAAACCAGTGTAGAGAGAAAGATTGAGGATGTCAGGGGTGGTGGTGATAGGTACGTTAGAGAAACAAGATGTAGTCAAGACAAGAGGGAGTTCATTCATTTAGTCATTCAATACATATTTATTGAGTGTGCCAAGTGCTGAAAACGAAGTGATTAACAAAGCAGATATAAAGCAGATATACTTCCTACTTTCATTGAGCACAGAGTGTAGTGTGAGAGAGAGAAGTTATGCAAATGAACACAAAATCACCAGTTGGTTTAAGGGACACATGGGAAATGTGCAGGGTGTTGAAAGAGAAGTAAGAAAGTGGTGATCAAGGAAGACCTCTCTATGGCAGGATGTGTAAGCTGAGCATAAAGGATAAGTAGAAGCTAACTAAACCGACAGAAGAGAAAGGGGGTGAAAAGAGTATCCTAGGAAGAAGGGGCAGCAAGTGTAAAGGCCCTGAGGAAGAAAAGAATTTGATGTCTCATTGAACTGAGCCTCAGTTTCCTTCCCTATGAGTATAATGTCACTAATCTTGTATAGCATACATAGAAAGTTGTGAATGAAGGAAGAGAGGGGCATCAGATGAGGGTATGCTCTGAGACAAAACCAGATCATATGGAATTGATAGGTCATAGTAAAGACTGGATTTTCTTCTAACAATAATGATAAGACATTGATGGATTTCAAGCAGAGTATGACATGATAAGGTTTGTGATTTGAACTTCTTAATCTGACAGGTAGTAATGTTGAGTATGGAAGGGATGGGATAAGAGCAGAAACCAAGACACCAATTTTCAGGCTATTGAAATGGTCCAGTTGAGAACTGATTATGTTTTGGGCTAGGATGGTATCCCTGGAGATGATGTTTAAAACAGTGTTGCTTTTCGTTAACCAGGCTTTGAAACTGGAATTCCTAGCTCCAGGAGGTCTGTTGCTATGTTATCATAAAGGTTTTTTGCTCCCCTAAGGAACTTTGCTTTATGAAAACAGTGCCATCATGTGATTTATGTATTGCTAGGTACTGTTCTGAGTATTTTACATATATTAACTTATTTAATCCCCTTAATTTATTGGTTTAATTGCTATTGACAGCATACAGAATACCAGTCTATGATAAATTCATTATAATGTACAAATGGTCCTTTAGGTTATTCAGAATAGCAATCACCTAAACATTCTATTGCTTAGACTTTGTCCTCCTCAAACTTTCTTATTTATTGGGAAGAAGATTTCCTTGCCTTAATGTGAATATTAGAGTAGTTCATTGCTCTCAAGATTTCCAATATGTAGTCTAGAGTTGAGCTCTCCAATATGATAGCCGCTAGCTACATGTGACTATATAAATGCAAACGATTAAAACTGAAAAAAACTTAAAAATCAGTTCTTCTGCTTCACTAGACACATTTCAAGTACTTAATAGCCACATGTAGCTAGTGACTATGGGGTGGATAGTACAGATACAGAACATTTCTAGTATATAGAAAGTTCTGTTAGCACTGATCTGGAGATTCTTGACTGGTTCTTTGCACATATAACTTCCTATCATCTGATTAACTACAGTGACTGGTCTAGATTCTTCAAGAATATTATTTGCAGGTTTTTGAAATATTCATAATAGTAGTTGTATATTTTTCATGACAACGGCCATTGTCTTTTAAAAAAATTAGTTTACATGCAGCAACATTGATGGACCTAGAGATGATCATACTATGCGAAGTAAGTCAGAAAGAGAAAGACAAATACCATATGATATCACTTATATGTGGAATCTAAAATATGACACAAATCAACATATCTGTGAAACAAAAACAAACTCACAGATATAGAGAACAGATTTGTGGTTGCCAAGGGGGAGGGTGGAAGGGGAGGGAAGGATTGGGAATTTGGCATTGGAAGAGGCAAACTATTATATATAGGATGGGTAAACAACAAGGTCCTACTGTATAGCACAGGGAACTATATTCAATATCCTGTGATAAACCATAATGGAAAAGAATATGAAAAAGAATATATATATGTATAACCGAGTCACTTTGTTGTACAGTAGAAATTAACACAACATTATAAATCAACTATACTTCAATTAAATTTTAAAAAATTAGTTTACATAAGTCACCAGAACAGTTTTATAATACAATAACGCTTATATATTCAATTAGATTTTTGAAAGAAAATAAAGCCCTAGAACTAGGAATAATAATGAAAACAATGATTAATATTTATTGCTAGGTACTGTTCTGAGTATTTTACATGTATTAACTTATTTAATCCCCAAAACAACTCTACATTTAACTCTAAGAGATAAGAATTCCTTTTTTTGTCAGATGAGAAAACCAAGGCACAGATGCTGTCTCTCAAAGGAATTTTTATTTGCAAACTCTGAACCTCAGATTTTTAGGAAAAAGTTGCTTAACCTCCCTGAGCCTCAGTTTCCTTCCCTATAATATGATTATACTGTTACTAATGTTATACAGCATACCTATTGATCAGCTTTTCTGAGGTTATGTTTTAGTAAGAAAGAATCCTCAAATCTGAATGACTTACAGTAGAGGTTTACTTCTAGTTCACTTTACATGTTGACTTTTGTATTTTCTCATTCTGGAGGCTAGACTCAAGGAGCTGCTCCTATGTGGGACATGATTTCATGGCAGAGGGAAAGAGAGAGAGCTGGCAGAAAAATACAATACTTAGTAAACTTCTGCTTAGAACCCACACCCTACCACACCATTCACGTTACTGGCCAGAGCAAGTCACATGGCCAAACTTGATGTCAGTGGGAGAGGAAAGTGAACCCCTTTTGCAAGAAGACACTTTAAGTCACATGGCAATAGACCAGAGTGTATAATCTTCTTACAGGGAAGAGGGGAGCTATGCTTGGGGCCAATGTCACGATCTTCCACAACATGGACTAAATATAATACTATAGAAAGACTTATCTCAGTGCTTGGCATCTAATTCACCATAGTTACAGTTATGACTTCCTTTTTTCTTTCCTTTAATGCCTTCAGGTAAATCTTAGAGCTTTGAAATAAAGTACTGATTATAAAATGGACAACTGATAATTACTCTTGACTCAGAGCAAGTTTAGTCATCACTTTGCATCATTAAACATATATTTAAAAATATTTAGACTTATATAAGGAGGGCTTAGAAAAAAATTTCAGATGTTTTTGTAGCTGTTTCCACTGACCTGGTGTTATGTAGTTAAGAGGTTTATCTCATGGAAAGTTATATTCTAAATAGATGGTGACCAAGAGGTGATTTGGTCAGAATCCATGCAAAGGTGAGAAATGACCTAATTATTTAGGAAAACAATTAAGAGCATTTTTCTTTTTTTTTTCTTTTACCAAAATAAAAAGAGAAGAGAGAACGAAAGAAAGAAAGAAAGAAAGAAAGAAAGAAGAAAGAAAGAAGGAAAGAAAAAGAAAGGAGGAAACTTTAGGATTGGTTAGATATCATTTCTAAAAATGTAACGTATTTATGAAATGGGTATGAAATTATGAAATAAATAATAAAACTGAATAACAAGAAAACGATCTGAATGAGTTTCATGTCCTATAAAAGGGTCTGTTTAAAAATATTCTCTATTATGGTTGATTTAAATTAGTTTTGTTGTTGGGCTTCAAAGAATGGTTTTATATACGGGGACTTCTAGATTTTATTTTGTGTATTCCATAATAACGTAATTCATATCAATGTAAACGTCATGTGGTTCTCAAAGTCAGTAGTTAATTTCTTTATGCTGATTTGTAATTTCAGAAAAAAAAACATATAAATGAAATTTTAGGCCTAAAATATATGCATAGTCCTTAGTATGAAAGAACTATTTTCCACCACTATCGGTAAGGGGAAGAGTTCAATGGAAAAAAACAGAACTGTTTGAAAAATGAAGAAAAATATTCATTCGCCATAAATAAAATAGGTTTTATTAGATAAATTCAATTATTTATGTTTAATAATTTTGACTATATTGATTCTATAGAGAGACCATATGAATATTATCAAGGCAGTAATTTGCCAGCGTATGGGTAATTACTTCCTCATACTTTGTTTTAACATATCGTTTGTCTTATTTCAGGAGGATTTTGTGTTTCTGGAATTATTGATGAGTTATTATTAATATCATTAAATGGACTGCAGATATTTTCTTGGTTAGGAGGTTGGAATCAACATATACACACTACTATATATAAAATAGATAACTAACAAGTACCTACTGTAGAGCACAGGGAACTATACACAATATTTTGTAATAGCATATAAAGGAAAAGAATCTGAAAAAGAATAGCCATATATATAGGTATGTGTGTGTGTGTGTGTCTGTCTGTCTGTCTTTCTTTCTGTGTATAACTGAATCTATGTTATATACCTGAAACTAACATGACATTGTAAGTCAACTATACTTCAATAAAAAATTTTTTAAAAATATTGTGACAGGGCTTCCCTGGTGGCGCAGTGGTTGAGAGTCCGCCTGCTGATGCAGGGGACATGGGTTCGTGCCCCGGTCCGGGAAGATCCCACATGCCGCGGAGCAGCTGGGCCCGTGAGCCATGGCCGCTGAGCCTGCGCGTCCGGAGGCTGTGCTCCGCAACGGGAGAGGCCGCAGCAGTGAGGGGCCCGCGTACCACACACACAAAAAAATATTGTGACAGGTTTTTGTAGCATAGCCTATTCTTTAAGGGATAAAGATATTTATGTCACTTTCTGCTGACATAACCTTTTCTATACTGAGTTCTGTTGTATCCTGTTATAGGTTCATTCAAAAGCAAGAAAAGCTCAGCAAATCTGTCTATAGGATTATCTGTTGCGTTTAGGAATTTTTAGCACCAAAACCCCTAAAGCTTCTATTATTTACCTTTGGTGAAGACTACTTTGATGGCAAGAAATATCTGCAGTCCAAAATAGAATAAAGAAAATAAATATTTATGTGCAAGGGATTTATTTTCACTGAAAAAATTAAAATGATTATGAATACTGTTTTGTTGCCAGCAAGAAGAAAATGGTCATGAGCAGAAAGCAAAGAGATTCATTGAAGCTTGACAGTCCTCTGGAAAAAGTTTAAAACTACTTGAGTATTACTGCCTCATCAATTTCTTTGTTTAAGTATGAAAGTTAGTAAGAGACACCTGCATTACTATAGATTTAATGGTTATTGTTTAGAGAAACATTTTTCTTTGCAATGAAATTATAATTAAAAAAACTAATTTTCATGGTTAAAAAATATATGTAAGAAATACCTTCTCTCAGGATGTTATTCTAAATTGAATATTCTAGATTTTAGTTAAGTAATTGAATAGGAACAGAGGCAAAAAAACCCATATTTATAAAGTAAAAAATGGCTACATGTTTTCTTATTATTAGATTATTGTGTTGAAGAAAACTTCTACAGTATTTCAGTTCTTATCCTCATACTTCAATAATTTGCTGTTTTAAAATAATAGGGAATAATAAGTGGGATAATTTTATTACCATAAGGTGTTTGAAGGATGATACATAATAACCAGGTAATGTGCTTGATATAGTGCTTGGCACATTGTCAGATTTCGATAATTATTAGCAATAATTTATTATTAGTAACACAACTTTGCTTTGTTACCAATTCGTTGTGTTATCTTGGGTCAATCCTTTATCTTTTAGGCTCTCATTTTCTTCATCCGGAAAATGTAAAGATGAGTTAGGGTAGATGACCTCTACGTTTCTTTAAGCTGTAATAACTAAATACTGCTATTTATGATGTACCAAAGGTGAATGACTTCCAGGGTGTTGGGGCTCAGTTTAAATGGTATAGCACTTGTTCTATAAATATACTGGATATTTTTCATATAGATACCATTTAAGTGTATCTTTTTCTTCCCTAGAAATGTAATTGGCTGCCATTAATTAATTTTTATAAAGAGCTTTGAAGATGAAAAGTGGCATATAGTGGTGATTCATCAAGCATAAGTAGTTCAAGTTCAATGCCACTGTAATACAGTCAGACTCTGAAGATAAGATTAAATTATGATGACTTTTAGTGACACAAAAGAAAATCATGAATCCCTTTTCTGAAGGAAAATATTGCACAAAATTATACATATGTGATAAATACTTGAACATTTTATTAAATACATTTACAATGACAAAAATGCTATTTTTCAAATCAAAAATTTCTGAAATGTATATTAAGCATAACTGTTACTGAAATATAGGGGACATTGCTTTTGAAAATTTTTTTAAATAAATATGATGTGCAGATGGGTAATTATGACTAACACCTTTTGGCTAACCAAGGCAATCAAGGTCTCTACCCAGTTCCATTTCAAGAAATAATTTGATTCACAGTATCTTTAAATATATGGAACTATGAACCACGCAAACAAATAGTGCTATCAGACTATGTGATATGAAAGACTTAAGACATGTAAGCACACACTCAATTTTGACTCTACCATTCATTATATGAGTATATTTTAAATGTGCTTTTATGTTAGCATTTTTTTGATCCTATATATTATCTATTTGTAGAAGCTTATTTCTAAAACAGGATAAAGTATGCTCTATGAAACACTACTTATATAATTTGTAAGTCCTAGGATGCTTCCTTGGGAGGATAGAGAAGCAAGAGAAAAGGATATCTGTAATCCCAAGCTATGCATATATGAAGTAGTCTCTATATAGAGAGGAACAGATAATATAAATATTCTGTATATGTTTTTTGACTTGTGTCTTAAGAAGAATGCCTGAGATTCATCTTAGTGTGTCATTATATTTTATATAGGTGTATAAAACATATAATCCAAAATGTATTATAATTAAAATTACTATATCTAAATTATATCATATACTCACTTTTTCAAAATCAACTGATGCTTGGTGGTAGGTTCATGCCTGTAATCTTCCATTTTGGTACACAAAGGAAAAGTAATTTAGTTTCACATTATAGGGCATATAAATTTCCTGATATAAATTTTGTACTAATTCTAATCATTTTTCATGGCACTATGTAGAAAGATATTCATCAACTAATCCAAGTGTTTCTTAATCTTAAATGTTTAGAAAAAAATATTGGCAAAAGAATTATCATCGTCTTACAATAAAAACATACACAAAATGAGGATATGATTTGTGTAAATATTTCACCATTTTGTATGGCCAACCTTAATTTCTCATAGCACATATTTTTCCTTCACAGTAATCCAGTGTTTGTGTATTTAACAAAGTAAAGCTGAGAGATTTTGAGTTTCATAAACTTCTTAGCAGAATCTGTTGGCATCATAATTTGCCTGTTGACTTTTAGTTCTAATTGGTTCACTTATTTCAAGATGAAAAAGCAAAAACGTAACTTGCTGGTTGATGTCTTACCTTTCATATTATTGCTCTTTCTTAAACATTAGAATATAATGTTCAGGAATATTTGTTGTAAGCATGTCTCTGAAGACATTTCCCCAAGGCAATATTCAGTTTCAAATTATGGTGATGATCTTCATGAAAAAAATTGATGCTATAAAATGAATTTGTATAGGTCAGTCAACTGGCCTTTCTATGACAATAGCATTTGTTTTCTCAAGGCCTTAGCAGGTCTATGAGAAAAGCCAATGAAAAAAAGATAAACTAGATTCAAAGTATTAATGTACCAATACATAATATATTTCAAGTTTTTCCCCCATATTTGAGAGTTGGGATTTAAAAAAAAGAATAGTTGGTGAAATTTTTTTTTTTTTTTTTGGTCAGGGGTACAGTGAAAGTTGGTGAAATTTTTAAAGTAATTTTCTAAGTAGTTTGTCAAGATTGATTTCCATAAAACATTTATAACCTACATGAAGTACTACTATTCTTTAGAGTTGGGATGCATGAAAGAACAAGTAAGTTTGTGGGAGGATTCCATAATAATTAGTCTAAAGGTGAAAATTCTGTGAGCCAACAACTGTTTGTGATAGTTGTAGCTTTAGTCACGGCTTAAATCTCATTGAGATCTCCTACAAAAAAACATATCTCTTCCTTTGGTTACAAGTATTTGGCAGCGGTCCATTGTTTCAGACACCTATATCTAGATTTGGCCCAGTTTCTTCTCTTCCCCTATTGCTAAAACTCTTGGAAAGAAGGTGTGATGGAGGAGATGATAGTTTCATGAGAAGAGAAAGAAAATAAAGGCAATCAAAAAGAAGAACACAATGGCTTGACATGTTAGAGAATCCTAAACATATTTTCATTATCTATCTATCTATCCATTATCTATCTATCTTCTAATTCATCCATCAATCAAACTTCAAAAGCTCATCTTTTAATTCTGCTCTGATTGGAATGATTCTGCCTCCTGTTGATGGATAGTGTTGCAGGGCTTGTTGCAGTTACGTTTCCACATCACTGTACACAGGAAAAAAAATCACACGATGTGTAATAACAAAGCTCAGTCACATTGAATATTGTGGTTTCTTCTATTTGATCCTGACTTGGCTTACAAAACACCTCTCTCAGTGCCTCATTTTCTGAAAAGACATTTTAATTTTACACATGGAATTGCAGTAATTTCGAAGACTTAAATATCTAGACCTTTCCATTCCAGCCATTGTTTTAAATATAAAATTATTTTGCTGACAACTGTTGAAATATTGAAACAGTTGACATCAGCATGTCCTTAATGATTAGTAAGGACAAATTTTCTCAGATCCTGAATAGTTACTTAAGTTGCATTGCAGACTTTTACCTAAGGAGGATCCAAAGTTTAATATTCAAAATATCTACGAAGGTATTTTCATCTAAATATTGGATATATTGGAATAAATACAGGTAATATTATTAGGAAAGAGTTAAATCATGATGATGTTATATAAATTTCTTAGTTTATCAAATATTTCCTTTACTCCTTAAAGTAAGTATATTATCATCAGATTTAAAAACTAACGATTTATTAGCTAAACTTTAGAGATATTTATTACCATCATTTTGGGCATGATGGAATTTTATCTTTAAATCAGGAATAACATCTTCTGGAAAGTTTTCCTAAATCTTAATTTCTTAAGTTAATAGAAGTAATCATCTACAATTTTTTGGCTTTTTTTTCAAAATAAATATCAATATTCATCTGATTCTTTTTTTTTCCCTGGCTGCGCGGCCTACAGGATCCTAGTTCCCCCAACCAGGGATCGAACCTGAGCCCTCAGCAGTGAAAGCATGGAGTCCTAAACATTGGACCACCAGGAAATTCTCTCTCTCTCTTTTTTTTTTTTTGATTCTTTGATTAAAAAAAATTATGCCACCATTTATTTTCTTATGTAAAATGCATCTTCCTCTCTTTGCTTGTACTGAATAGACAAGAAAAAGGGATATTTTAAAGGATAGAAATGTAAAGTATTCTTTAGAAAAACCTGTCATAATAGCTGATATTAATTGTCACTAAGTTGACGCTCAGTTTCTCACTGCTTTTGTCAACTATTCAGAGGCACACAAATGATAACATAGCCAATATTGCTTTTAAAGAATGGTTTAGAACAAAACTCAACTGTTCTAATGTCACATAGACCAAGACTGGTACCGAAATAAATACTTTCCTTTGTTAATAAATGATGTATTATCACTTTTTGAAGTTGATCCTCAGCTAGGAACATAGAAAGAAGTACACTTAATAGCATGATTTATTTTGTACAACTTAATGAAGAAGCTGAAGCTGATTCAAACAAGTCTGTTGGAAATAATTTCTCAGAGAAGTAGACATTTATAAAGTCATGTCATGTTAATTTTTAAAATTTTCATAATTTATTTGAAAATATTTTACTTTATGCCCTTTTTCAATGAGTCCTATTTCAGACATATGCATTGCATAATTTTAAACTATTTGAAATGCTTTTGTTTTTGTAAACAATAAATGTATCTTTTCAAAATATTAATTTTAAATTCTCTTAAACAATACTATGTATTGGAGATCAGTATTTTTTAATCATCAAATTAACAAATTAAATAAAATTATTTACATCTTTAGAGCTGCTCTTTTAAAGAAGTTATTTGCCAATATGTCCAAGAATAAATAACTTCTTTACCAAATTATTTTAGTAGCTTTGAGCTACCACCAAAAATACCCAGCATTTGCAGGCTCTAGCAGGAGAGCATAGAGATATGAGCTTGCAGGTCCTGGGAAATTTTCTCTTCCCACAGGTACATGTACCCACTTAATGAAATTCAGAGCCTTCCCAGGAATAAAGCTCTCAGGAGAACCCAGACCTTCACTATTAATTGTGAGATTTTAGAATGCTGTATTGTGTAAAGCAGTCATTGCAAATGTATACTAAAACAAACAGCAAAACCAAAAGGGGCCATAATAGTCTGTGTCCCCTGATACGTTGCTTTTTTTTTTTTTTTTTGCGGTACGCAGGCCTCTCACTGTTGTATGGAGCACAGGCTCCAGACGCGCAGGCTCAGCGGCCATGGCTCGCGGGCCCAGCCACTCGGCGGCACATGGGATCTTCCCGGACCAGGACACGAACCCGTGTCCCCTGCGTCGGCAGGCGGACTCTCAACCACTCTGCCACCAGGGAAGCCCCACGTTGCTGAGGTTTTTAAATGAGTTCTAAACTGTTTATTTTTATCTCACATGAAATCTAACCAGACTAGTTACCCATGTCTTAAAAAGGCAAATCCTTGTGTGACCATCAATGCATTGGTCAATTTTTTTTTTTTTAATTGCACTTGTCATCCCAACTTACGTGCTTTCCCAATATTCAAGATATATCAATACTCTACATGTGTATGCCTGGGTATTAGGATAAGGAACAAATGTATTTAGATGCAATACACGGTTGATTTATGTGCCTAAAACATGATTTTATTACTGTGAAATTAACATCTAAAATAAAATTTCATTCAAACATCGCATTTTTAAAAGAATTTTTATTTTATATTGGAACATAGTTGATTAACAATGTTAAAAAATCCAAATTTTTAATATTTATATGATTTATAGAGTTTGTGATTTCTTAGTAGTTAAACATACAATGTATATCTTGAATTTAGTGATATACATTTTTACTTGTATGGAATGCTGGGATTGTGATGGAAAGTTGAGATAGGATAGTGTTGAAATAAAGGAAACTACTCTAAAAGACTAACAAGAAAGATTAAGAATGTTATGAATTGTTTTCTGGCTTTAAAGTGTGCCACATTTAATATGTGTTTGTCTTATATTGTCTTTCTATGGTTTTATTCTTTGACAGAGTGGTTAGTGGCAAATTCATCTCCCTTTTTTATCTGAAATGATTTAGTTGTATTAAGAAACTTGTTTTTCTTTTCTCCCTTTTACACTTTTCCTGCACAACTTTGCTTTATTCTTTAACCCCTCCTCCCCAAATCCAAATGAAGTATCATGACTTTGACTTCAAAGCAATTTTTTAAAAAGTCCAGTTACTCACTTGACAGAAGGGGTAACTCTCTTCTATGCTGTATATGATTTTTTTTCTTCTAAATAAGATATGTCAGCAATTTGAATTTATTTCTAGAACATCGATGGAAAATTGATTTAAAATACTTTAAAACTAATGGTGCATTAAAAGTTTGCTTTTTTTCTAGTTTAGCTAGACTGGTTTAATAGTTAGATAAAACTTGGGTGTTAAGATCAAAGTTTGTTATAGAAATAAAGCACTAAGAGTTTTGGAACTTATTTTGCAAATGTAAAAATGTTTCTAAGTTTGTTACGATTTAAAGAGTGAAAAATTATCAGACAGGGTAAAGTATGAGCTAATATGGGTAAAATCCTAGAAAGCACAGTCTGTATACGTTTTATTGACCAACTGTCTGGCCCAGTATTACGCATGCAGAAAACCATCAATATATACTTCTGGAATTGTATTGAACTGAAGATTGAGGATAGCTGATCAAGGTCTCAATAACTGCAAAAATTCACATCTTAGGACTTGTCTTTCTTATGGTAAATGAACCTAAGGAAGCCTAAACTTTGAAACTTACTTGCTATTAATCTTTCAGTAAAATTTTAATTTTTATTCGATAATCCTCAAGAGATTGTCATTAACAGTTAATAAATGAAAGACAATGCTTGCCTTGACAATAAACCAAGAGGATTTTTAGTACAAATTTAGATATTTTCATTTTTATTCTTCTCTTCCAAATATGTACTTTTTTTGCAAAATGTAATAAGAGAAGGAACTTCAATTGAAGACAAAGCTTTCTACAAGTCTTTTTACGTTTACTCTCTTGATTGATAAGGACATCACTTTACTGGTTTAGGACCTGTTTATGATCTTCAAACTCAAAACAAAGATATTATTTTTGTAAATAATCCTTTATAATTTAATATTTTCTGGTAGCAAATCTCTAAATATATTCACGACCACATTTAGAAAAAAACACTGACACATAGTTTTTCTCTACAATGACTAATGCTTTGCGTTTTCTTTAGTGTTTAGCAAAATGCCTTGTACACAGTAAGAATTTGCTAAGTTTGTTCCGGTAAGAAGAAAACAATCCCTTTGGACAAGACAATTAGGTGTGACAATTACTCTACTATAAAGCCTGAAAAGTAGAAATTTCATATATTCTATCACTGGAAGTACTTTAACATTATATACATTTAAAAGACTGCATCACTTTTAAAATCTCTGAAATAAACTAAAGAGATTCAGCTCATTTGTAGGTGATCTTACTCTATGTTAAAGTTGCCTCTTCAGGTATATACATACACGTGTGTGTCTATGAGTCTATGTATACACACATTTAATATGTGTGTATACATAGACTCATAGACACACACGTGTATGTATACACACATTTAATATGTACACATAAGCATATATACTGTGTGTGTGTGTTTGTATACATAGGAAGTAAATACATGCATGAAGTATATACATGCATTTACAGTAAATCATATTTTCTATTTCACATGCTGGTTCCATGGGTGCTTTATTTTCCTCCTTTTTGATTGATCTCCAGTTGGCAGTGTCTCCCAGCGTGTGAGCTCTAATTTTTTTGCCCCCATACCCTCTTTGTCAAGTAGCTAATGATCTGTAAACAAACACTTAAATAGGGAGCTCTCTATTTACAGGAAGCCATCTGTGAATTCTTTTGTGATGTGAATAATCACATCCTAATTTATCTGTTTTCCAAGTTATCTGGCTTCCTTGAAGCAAGGCTATCTGGAGGTATTATTTTAGAATAAGAAAGCAAAGAAAATTGATCTCTCAGGTACTCCTGCTCTTTGAAAGTCTTGAAGAAAATTCTACCAAGATTTAAGAACATATTTGATGAGGTAAGAAACAAATAATTAATAACAAAACAGAATTCTCAGTTAGGACCATACAGATCAAGGCCATTGAGGAAATTCAAAGCCAGGACTGCTGAATATGCAATAATGTGTTCCTATAATTCATGATAATTTGTTGTGAAGATATAGAGAAATGTTACTTTATATTTTGGAGTAAAATAAAACCCGTATTATTTGAGGAATATACTGCTCCCTTCTCTTCTCATGTCTCTTTGTATTTATATAAATATGCTTATTCTTAAAAATATTGTGAGATTGAGCCCTCGGTATATATATCCTGAGTAATTTATTTCACCATCAAGTTTTCAGTGGGCAGGGAATCACTAATCTGGTGTACAAAAGTTTTTATAAAGACCAATGGTCAGAGCCACTGTGGCTTAGAAAAACCTGAAGTGGTTTCTATGGAAACCATGAAAGTTAAGCAATGAAATAATTTTAGATAGTATTTAATATCTGTGTCTACTTCCTCTGTAATAAAAATAGCAACATAAACTTTTCAGGTAATTATATATTTTTTCCCAAAGTGCTTCATTTTTAAATCCTTTGGATTATATAGATACAAACATAAATTAAAATGACAAAGTACTGTATCTATGAGGAAAAGGAAACACATCTTGTTTCTTCACATACACATAGACAATTTTATTTAGGAGCTGTATGAACCTGATACCCAAAGTACACTAGCTAAACATTGTAGTAAAATTTGGAGGAAAAATGCAGAATTTTGTTAAGATACTGAATTATTGAACATTGAATGTACATATTACCTAAATCCTATATGGTATACAATTAAAGTTAATAATTTTATTAATCTGTATATGACTAAAGTTTTATTTTTTGTTGGGGGGGGCTTGGTAATAGAATGTAGTTCCTTGTTCTATGAGAGTAAAATTAAATCTTTTTTTAAAATTTATTATTTATACAGCAGGTTCTTATCAGTTATCTATTTTATACATATTAGTGTATATATGTCAATCCCTGTCAAATCTTCTTAACTAATATCAACGTCTTGTTTCAGGAGAATAGAAATATGCTTATTTAGTTACATATTTTGATACACAGTAGATCCATGTTGCTTGAAGGTCATATGGAGTGTTTAGAATAAATTTTTTGCTAGAACTTCCATTAAAGGCTTGAATATATATCTGAAAATAAGATGATTTTTTATTTTCTAAGAATATTTGTTCTTTTGTGTGTGTATATGTATATGTATATGTATATATATATATATATATATAGTTCTTGGAGCTTCCCTGGAAAAACTAAAAGATCTCCAGTTTTTATTTTATAAAATCTTATGATATTTTAAAATGTGAAATTCATCAAAACATGTTTAAACTAACATCTTGGAATTTAGTTTATAATTGAAAGCAAATACTTTTATGAAAATCCAACTGTCTTTCTTAAAATGGCATAAAAATACTTTGAGTAGGGAATCTAAGATATTAGTCTGTAGCATTATTTTCGTGATGTGTGTTTTCTCCCATCTTTTCTGTACAATCATAAATTTTATAAGCAAGTGTTTGTGTTTCAGATATGATTTCAGAAATTTGCTCTCCTATTTGTGTAATATCAAGGGTATCTACAAGAACCTGAAAAATAGGATATAGTTGGAGATAATCCACTATGATCCCAATACAAAAATCAAGGGAGAAAATGGTCACAGCAGTAAATTATTCTTTCATTCATTCTTGTTACCTTGATTCCACCAATTTTCTTCAGATCTCTCTGATTAAGGTCACTGCCCCCCACCTCACTCAAAAAATGTTTTTTAACTAAAAATATGGGGAAATATCAAGTAAACAAATTAGGTCAGCATTTTGATTTGGTTTTAGAATTGTGAAAGTCATTTAAAGTGTTCTTATATAACAGGATTATGAATATGGCATGAACCAACAGTTTTCAATTTCCTATTATAAATTGTATAAAGGGCCAAAATGTTTAGAATATGGCTCAAATATTCCAACCTCAAAATTCTCAGTGATAAAGTGGATAATGTTTTACTTTCCTCATTTCAGTGCATAATAAATTTAATGTTTTCAAAAGTGAATATTTATTTAGGGATACAGTGTAGACTGTACGTTACAGTTACATTTTACATGTCCCTCTGTAAAGAATAGAATGGTTATCTAGGATTAGTATAGCCAGTTTTCATTCAAAAGCCTATCAAGTTAAAAAAAGGTTAACATATTACACATGTGAATGGTATTAAAAAGTCTTCCTTAGTACTCACAAAGTTTCAGAAAAAATGACAAAGACAGGATTGTGAGAGAACTCAGTGTCTCACTAGAACACAGTGGCTTTAATAGTCATAATGTCAATCCACACTTTTTAAAGATTAAAACGAATCTGTTGTTAGTATTTAGCAGATTGTAAATTCCAAAGCCTTCCCATTTTACAGCTGCTGCAGTTGAGATCAGTAAGGTAAAGTTTCTTTCTGAGCTCCTATAAACACCTTGTTTTTATTTTCTGTGAACATAGCAGCCCTTCTGAGGGCAGGGGCTTATTGTCTCACGACTTTATTTTCTGGGTAGTTGGATTCTGGTGAGCAGGTAGTCACAGCGCAGTGTACCAGGTCGCTGAGTATGAGACTCCCCATTTAGTATGTTTTTACTTTACAAAGAGATTCTTCAGAAGTTCTGAAGTTCCTGGATTCAATTAAATTTAGTCTTTTCATACTTAATGTATTTATTTTCTCTCTTAGAAATAAATGTTTTCAAATCTTATATAATTACTCAGATTCAAAATGTCCAAGGAGCAAAACAATTTTATGAAAATGTATTATTTCTTGGCATCACACTTTCACAGATTATAGAATGCTTTGATGTGTGTTAACAGTGCTTCGATTTGTTTAAAAATGCAGCTATTTAATGTTTTTATTGCTAACAATAAAAACTGACTCTGCAATATGATCATTTTTGTTTCTGACCCAATATACAAAACAAAAGCTTTGCTTATTTATTTGATTAAAATGCAAAAGTGCAAGTGCGTTCAGGTTTGTGTTGTATAGAATAGAACTTATTTTATCAGTCACTTTCATAACCTTTAAAGAGCCTTAAATAGTACATATGAAAAACACATTCATATCAGGGTCCCCTTGGGGAGTTTTTCTTTGGTTTAAGAAAATTTTATTAAAAATTGGCATTGCAAATAACATTTTTCATAACTATATGTAGACCTGTTAAAATTTTTATTAAAACTGGAGTTCGGCCTGTTCTTTTTCATCATTCTATCAGATATTAAACTCCTGCAGCAGCTGTAGGAAATAGAGAAAGGGATTTTCAAAGGGATTTGAGTCTCCCTGTCTCTGTGCCTTTAGTGATCATATTATCATAACTATCACACATAACAAAGCTCTAAATCTGTAATTCAGATAAAGTAGTCAGGACTCTGAAATACAAAAATCCAAACATATGCCATAACATTTTTTTGCAATGCTGGCTCCTTTAACATGGATTTTGTAAACTTGGAGAGGCATTCAAGAGATCTTGTATACGGATACAAACTAAACAACATTGTTAGCAGGATGTTTGACACAGATTTAATTAGGGATATTTTCATACATCCAAGGAATTCCATCAAAAGACCATGCCTGCATGTGCTAGCAAATTATAATCAAACCTCTAAAGGTTAATAAGAATGAAACCAGAAGCTTGTTTTCAAACCAGGTCTGTACGCATCTATGTCTAACTCTTCAACAGGGTCTGAGTTCTCTCTCGAGAGCAGCGTTCCTTAAATGCAGTGTTAAAAATGGTAAGTGTGACCACATAATTCTTTTGTGAATTAAGTAAGTTAAAAATGAGGGTAGTAAAATTGTGAATGGGCTGACATGCAAATTAAAATTATACAAAAAGAATTATACGAGTTTTCCCCTCACATTTATAGAACAAATTTATAACAATGTCTGCATGAAAAGAAGATTTGAGCTGTGAAGTTAGTAAAACTCTCATCAGAATTTCCAACCAGTTTGTAAATGAGCAGCTATATGTATATATTTATTGTAACAGTGCCTTCTACTGGTCACACCTTATTTATGATGTAAGTGAATATACTGAATAGTAATGAAAACTTCCATTTACCCTAAATTATTCTTGGGTATATAATTGCCTTTGTTAAAGTATTTCTGTGAATTGCAACTTTTATGCATAAAAAATATAGCATGTTAGAGATTAACACATTTTATTTCTGTTATACTTTAGCAGTAATTAGACCTTTTGAAAAGTTTCTCCTATGGAGAAAAGTATTTCCTAAATAATACAACTTGAAGTTTGGAATATTTTCACCTGTTTATTTTTATTGTCTTTCTGATTTAGAAATCGATCTTGTACTTACTGGCATTTTTCTTTTTAGTTTTCCAGTCACATTGTGTCTAATTAAAATTAGTGGAATCTTTATATATTATCAATATCTATAAAATTTTGGAATCATCACATTTATTTGTAAATTGAGAAATACAGCAGAATTTAAAATATAATTTAACTGACAAAATGTTTAACAATATTTAGTGAAAATTGTGAAAACTTCTTCTAAATATGAAGTCATAACAAAGATGGTTGGTGTTAAATTTGCTTTGAAAAAGAATCAAATAATCAAAAAGAGAAGCATTTAGGATTGTGAATAAAAGTTGTATTTTTTCAGAAAAATATTATAGCTAGTGTGACATTAATTCATCTTTAGTTATACAATAAAGATGCCAATAAAATCTATTTATGAGCCCATATTATTTCAATTTTAATTTTAAATAATATTTAACAAAGGATATATATAAATGATTATAGAATCATTGTTTTCTACCAAAAAATGCTCCAATTAATTTTAGAGAGGTATAATTTACACTGAATGAGCTGTCTTGCTGAAATAACCTTTTAAAGAAATTCTGGACATGGACATTTGACTATTTGTAATAAAATTAAAATCTATACTGTGGGAAAAAATATTTTACTTTGGTTTCCTAAGTGTGAAATCCTTCCTTTATTGCTTGAAGCAACATTTTTAAGAAGCTTTATCACACAAATTAAAATTCTGAGTGTCTGATAAAAGTCATTCTATTTCATTAGAAGGAATTACTTCAATAGGGACAATTCTGCTTATGTTAGAAATAATGTAAATCGGAAGGAATCCTCCTGATTCCCTATACCACAAACATTGCACATGAGGGCTCACTAGTGCTACCTCGACTAAAATCAGAGAAACTTCCTGAAGAATATATCCCAATGGAGGAAATTGTTAGGATGTTCAATTCAGAATTTGGAATAACCCACATGACCATAACATTCAAAGGAGAAAACACCATATGTTTATTTCTCCAAAACTATTTATTCCAATAATTGGCTTCTCTAGGAGTGAAATGCTGTCGTTATAATTATATCTTAGCATGGATGGAAGAAAGGTAAGAATGAGAAACACTTAGTACAGTATTTTTAGAATAGTGTCCCAGTGAGATTTCAATCAATAATGAAAAGAATTGTTTTAATGGGAGAAAAACCTAGAAAAAGACTTGCTAAAAGGTGTAAGGGCTCTGTTTCAGGTTTAGAGAGTAACATCTTCAGCCTCTCCTGTGTGAAGAAACCCCTCATTTGCTTTATAATAATGGCATCCGTTTTGTTTACCATGTGGCATCCATAACGAGGGTAGAGGTGTTTCTTGTAAAGTTTTGTTTTTTGGAATGAAGTACATATATCTTCACAAAACAAGTGTCTAGTTGCTATTTATCCATGGGTGACTATTTCCATATTATATGTGCACATTTACACTTGCATAGATGCACCCATGAATAATGAACTGTGGAAATGTGTGCGCAAGGACAGGGAAAGAGACAATACATGACAGTGGGCGGTTAATGCACTTTCATTTCCATGAGTTAGGGATAATTGCATAATTCATGAATGGCAGGGAAAAGTCACAAGTGTGAATTGCATATGGGCAACTTAATATATGTTTAATGGTGTACCTACCATGCTAGTTAAAGGATACGTTTAAACTTACATCAATTTTAGTTTGGAATTAAACCATTTTAAGTGACGTTATCGATAGGGATAAAAAAATCTGCTCGACATAATATAATTCTTTCCTAATAAGGATAGAATATTTATAATCAGTATATTCTGTTTCTGCTTAATTTGCCAGCACACTAGTTTTCATATGTTTGTATTAACTATGATTCATTCATATTGTATTTTATGCAAGGCATTAATATAAACAAAATTGGGTTCTCATTTTTTTTTGAAATTACCTTGTGTCATCACTGAAGCTGTTAAATTCACTGACGACGTTCAGGTCATATTTATACCATGTTTAACATAGACATTGTAATGATGATGTGTATTCCATAGAGAATAGTGATCTTTAGTTAGAACTTTAGACATCTCAGTAGTTTCTTGAGATGTATAATAAGTAGAATTCCCTATGCTTTTGTTTTTCTTGGTTGGTAGATTTAAACCATAGTACTCAGTAATTAAATATTCATTGAGAAATACTTTCTAGCATTATTTAAATAGTACAGACAAATGAAGTCGTTAAGACCCTTCCATGAGAAGAGCAATGGATTAGCAATTTTAAAAGATTTTGAATACAAAGTGCTGTCTGGTCCAACAATAACACGGTGTCATTATGGGGAATAGGTACTTGTATATTTACACACTTTGACACACTGTATCCGAATACTAAATCCAGAGGCCAGTTGACAGACCTAAAATTATGCCTGAGAAGTATACATTTTTATCATCACTCTGAGGTAGTCGAATTTAACCTTATCCTTTATAATTAAACTCCAATATGCAAGGAGATCTCAATGCCCTCCTTTCCTGGGCAGCTTCACAAATACAAATTGGTAGTTGTTCACACCAGTGCCCTGTGCTCCTACTGCAGCCTGTGTGTCCCTGTATACCCGGGAGGAAGCAGAAACAGTGAACCTGTCATCTCAAAGAAAAAAGCATTCAGTATTTAGACAGAACCCCCCAGATATTAGTTTTCTAAGATCCACAATACTTAATGAAATAATGTATTTTCTTAAGTAGGAAAAAAAGCACCTGAGATTCAAATCTATCTTCACTTACATTACATAATTATAAAATGTACTAATATAAAGTATTACTGGAAGAGTAATATTTTAAGTACAATGAACATAACACGGTGCTATTAATGAAATAACGGCACAGAATTTCTGTCTCTGTCACTAAAACGTCTAAAATTTGTTAACATTTTAAAGCATACTTTTCCTCTTCTATTAACTGGAACAGACCAATGGCACATTTTCAGGGTGGTTGTTGGAGATTCCATAGGCAGTATTTTTATAATCATTCTTGGGCATCAGACAGGTATTTAACAGTTTGGTTCAGGTTGTCTAGGACAACAGGAATGTTGCTATGCTGTATCTCCAAGCCGCTGGGATGAAATCATTTGTGACAAAGCAGTGAAGATTAAATTTGTAACAGATACAACACCTTTGAAGTACTAGCTTGTGATTTCACAGTGGCATTATAAGTCTTATTGCAGTATTTAAGCAGTTCGAAAGAATGTTGGTTACTAGCAGTTGAATTTTGTAAAATAGGGTTTTATTGTCTTTAACTAGCCATGGCAGCAGCTTGTATTATCCTAGCACAACATTTTTATAGCCATGTATTAGAGCTGGTGAGTACTTTTTCACACTCTTCATTTTCCAGGTAAATTCTTTTATCTGCATGACCCTATGTTATATAAATATAGGGCTATATGAATATGTACAAGTACAAGCATATATAATACATAAAATATAAATATACACATATATCAATATAATGTATTTGGAAAATTTAATAGTATTTTATAAAAGGCCGAAGGAAAAAACTCTGTTTTATTTCTCCCAAATGACATTTTCATGGTCAGATATCAAAGTATTTCAGAGCTCACAGAATTGCATGTCTAAAGTAACTTAAAATATATAATACCAGAAAGCTGAACTATTCCCTTAATATTCTTGAAAGTAAAGCATCAGTGATACAGAAAGCATTATGCTTTGTTACTAAATCTGGTCGTTTCTAAATTTCTTGTCTTATCATGTGTCAGAAAGAGTCTGGTTCCTAAAAATAATGGCTAGAAATTTTGAGGCACGTAACAAACCGCTTCTTGATGGGGAATATGATCTCCACAGATGTTTTATTAGGGAAGCATCTAAGGTTCAAATCTGAATGCCAAAATTTTATGTAAGTTAATATTAAACTTGTGTAATGCCACTCTGTTTTAATCAGTGTACAGACTTCAATGGGTTAACTTGGTATGAGGGTCAGGTTTTATATGTTTATATTTTCTTAGCCTTGGTCAGGAGAAGTGGCTTTGCTTGCCCTTGTGCGATGCCGGAGTGGTAGGGTTTCACTTCGTTTGAAAACCTAGCACATCCCAAGAGGTTACCTTGGTGTAGATTTCTCTCTTTCTGTATTAAATCGCTCATTGTCGCAAAGTGACTGGTGCTGCTGGGCTTTGAAAAGAACTTCTAAGAGGTTAAAAAAAGCTTCTGTATGAAAGGATTTTTTACTTCTGCAGACAGAATACAGTTTGCAGCTGTTTGACTTGCGACAGTGATATGGATCTGATTGTATACAGTATAGCAGGAGCCATGGATGCAGCTGGAATAGAGGTTATAAATTTTAAAAGCAATGCAGATTTTTGCCATTAATTGGCGCTAATAAAAGCAAACTCAATGGCTTCTAACTGTGGGAGCCTGTGGCTCTGTATCTGATATCAGGAATTCATACACATTACACAGTTTTAGTGATTCAGACCACGACTAATTGAAATATGAGGCATACTGATCAAATTTAGCATTACCAGCATGCACTATGGTTTGGGACTGTATGGCGACAAGGTAGCGTTTATTACTTATTCTCCATAACACTGCTTGATTGAAATATCTAGCTATGTTGTCAGCAGAGGCCCAGCTGGGCTTTAGTACAGCTAATTAAGTCATTAAAAGAGAGGTCAAGCAATCTAATTCTTGCATACTAAAGTACAAAAAAGTCTTTTATTATATTTTTTAATAAGTTAAGGTTTGAATTTTTAAATAAATTTCTTTTTAATAATAAGTGCATTTACTGGTTTATTTATTGAAGTCTTAATTTAAATATAGAGAGGTAAGAAATTATGAACTTGTCAATACACAATTTCCAAAGCAGTTTATATGGTTATGTTCTTTAATAAGTACATTGTGCCTGTGATTTTTGAAAGTTGTTCAATAAATTAAATACTGATTTAAGGCGTATAGCTTCTGATGCTTTTCAACTGATTATTTCAATGTGGTGGTCTCTTTTAGGGAAAATTTTCCAAGATACACATAATTGAGTTTTTTTTAGTGCATCTTACAACTCAAAGCAAATATATACTATGATAGTCCTTGTTTTGAGGGCTTTTTGGGTAAAAGTCCGAGGTTCTAATCTTTTATTTCTCTGTAATTTATCAAATGCCTTTTCAAAGTCCTTTCCATTTCTCTGTTGGAGAGAGCCTATGAGCTTCTTGGTGCCAGATGAGTCAGTGTGGATGGAAGCATTAATTTATTTGAGTGGACATGTGTTAAAACTGCTCAAAAGTTTTTTAAAAGTTGTGGGGATTATTGACATATTACCAAAAACACTGCTTATTTCAAAGTGTCTGAGTGGTACAATGAAAATCTAATATTTTGAATGATGACTATTTTGCTTTCCTTTATTACTTTAATATGTATGAATAGTCCAATTTATATTTTCTCATGATAGGCTCTTAAGGTAAACACTGAACATACTAAATATTGCAGAGATGATTAACCAGCAGATGAATGAATAACTTGGGTGCACAGTGTCAATTGTTTGGAGGAGAATATATAACTCTTATGTCTTTTTTTCCTTTCACATTAGCTCTCCATTATTCATAGTCTCCAAAGCTAGGGTAGAAGATAGTACATGAAGCTAAAATCTGTTTTTTATTACTGTATACAAATGGCCTGGGATAATGTTTACAGAAAAAATAGTTTCGATTGTATGTTGAACTAAATTAACAATGAAATTAATTTCTGCTTGTCATTCCTGTTCCTATTCAGTATATATCATTAATAATTAGTAGAATGATACCATTGATTGTGTTTTTCTTCTTAGAGGATTTATTGTGTTACAAAGAAAATTCAAAAATCAAGAAAGGAATAAGAGAAGCGTGATGAGAGAAGCTTTAAAAAGTAGGGACAGAATGATACAAAATAGTTCAAATTACAAGTGCTGCCTTAGTTCAAAATGGCTCGAAATATCAAGTGAGGTCTGCTTTAGAAAAATCCTAGAACTATAAAGAGACATAGATCTTATTCGAGTTTTCATATCTGTTGAGGATCCACTTTCAGCATGCGATTGGCATGGGACAACTGTTACTAATTTTTACACTTTTATTAGAGAAGAGCCTGCAGATCTAAATAAGCTACTGCTATTTTGGCAGGAACTGTATGTTTTCAAGTAAAATCTGCACGGACATCAAATACTTTTGTGATACTAGCTTTCCAAAGATGGAGAAACTCTGGACTATTTAAAGATAGCTGGTTGTTCCATAGCCGTAACTGCTTAAAAGCCTTTGGAAGTATCATTGTCTAAGATGCAGCTTTCCTTGCTAAAGTGTTTAATTCTGTTGGAGTCATTGTTATTCATACCTATTGGAGAGTCAAAGGCAGTATCCTAGAGATTGGAGCACCTGTCATAAGACGTAGAGTATAGGAAGCACATATTCATAAATCAAGTCAGGAGAACAGTCCTTCCCTGGGAACGCTGTGTAAGTTCTGTTAAAAAGAGATTCTTGTGGTGACCACACTGAAAACTGTTCTCCACTGCATATGCAGTCCGTATTCCAGGTTGTCTTTTCTAGAGAAGAGTAAAAACATGCCGGACTCAGAATCATACGAACAAACACAGGAGTAGTTGATTGTGGTTCAAAGCTAATATCAGAATTTTTTTCTTTGTCCTAAAACATAATTTTTGATCTCTTGCAAAAGTAACTTTTTACATAGTGGGTTTCGTGAATAATAATAGATCTTACATGAACCATTTGAGAGACGCATTTAATGAGACACATGATAATCAGACCAAAGAATAATCATATTTTTGGAAGGGTAACTCTCACGGCTCAGTTCCTGCAATTAGAGTGACAGAAAAATTCCTTGTCAACTCTCCCAGCCCTCCTGCCTTTATCTCAGGCTACCTCTCAAAGGCATCATGGAGGAAGAATCACACTTGTTAGGCACCTATTACTGATGTTCACAGATGAATTAGAACACACATGAGGAGGCCACCGGTCCCCCAAAACCTGTTCAAAAGCTTTATCCTTACTAATGTTTCAAACTGGATTCAAAGGACAATGTTCCTAAGAAATTTCTCTCTCTCCTAGGAAAAAACATATTGCTTGCAGTTTTTCTTCAAAACTTTAAAACTGATTAATTTTGTTAGTTATCTATCGAAAATAAGTATCTCATTTTCCAGGATTCCAAAAGTTTCCAATTTCTTAACGTAAATTTATTGTAAGGACTATGAGTATGGAATATGACCTGGTCTCAAATGAATTCTAGCTCAATTTTAAAATCAGAAGTTATGGAAGGTTTTGGGTAAGCCCGAGAATCTCTGGGCGCCTGTCCAAAATGAACCTCTAAGTCTTTTGAAGTCTACCCATCACTAATATACACAGTACAGTCTAATCCAGCTGTCTGCCCCTTTTCCTGTTTCCCTTTCTCTTTCTTCAGTCTGTCTTGAGGTACCAGTAGCTACTTACTGTGGGAGATGTTTAGTAGAATGAACATTGCCTCTTGGAAATGTTCCTGTACAATGTGTCCAGGGTTTGTTTGGGGGAGGGGGTGGGGGGAAAACAGGTAATATTTTAGTCATTTGTTTTTCTGGTTGACATCCATTTGCACCATAGTAATTCCTACCCAACTTCTCAATTACAAAGTATTTTAGCTATCAGTAATAACAACAATAACTTTGCAAGATTTGTTTTCTGTTTCAACAAAAGATCATACAATTTTAAAGAGCAGTGCAGATTCACAGATGGAAGTAAACAAATATAATTTTAGAACATTAAATTAACACCTCTTAATACTACAAGCATTTATATTGCATACTATTAAAATTTTTGCACGGGTTAAGTCAGTGGAATTAAAAAATTGTTTTTACATTTTACAGCAGATAGTTTGGTTAGTGACCTTATTATTTTAATATGTGTTTATTTCAAAGTCTTCTTAAAAATCATCTTTGGTTAGGAATGGATTTTGGATAAAGATAGAAAAGTTTAAAAATTCCAGCAAAGAAAAATATAAGCCTAGTTTCTAAGAAACCTTTGTGATATATGCATTGAAAAATTCAGATTGTGGTTAGGAGGTATTTCAACTAACCAAAATACTTAAAATAGTGTGCCTTTTGAAGATCTTTCCTTTCTTGGTCATTTTGTACTGTTCATAATTGGATATTCATTTTTTTGGGACTCATTCTATTGAACTGTTTCTGAGACGGAAATTCTTTAAATATTTCTATGCATATCTTCCAAAAACAGTAGCAGAGTCAATTTAAAGAATTTTATGTTATCACAGAACTTCACACAAGTTAACTAAAAACACAGGGCAAGAGCAGAGGAGCCAGTTTCATCACTGCTCTGACTTGTGTAATAAAGCCCGATTTTATGTAAATAAAAGACCGATGAGTTGGAGGGACAAAAGATCATGACTGGAGAAAAGACTGCAAGTTCAGGTAAAGAAAATATGGGAGTCTTTTCTTTTTTCTCTATTCACCATGCCCTTCTTCTTGTTTTTCTCCCCCTCTTTATGATCAAAATCACCAAAGCACTGAGCAAACCTTGTGTGCAGATCACCATACCAAGGGCTGTGAAGTGCTAGTCATGGAAAAATGGATGTTCACAGTCTTAAAAATAAGTAAATGACCAAACACACACACACGCACACACACACGCATGTGCATGCACATGTGCACACATGCACGCACGCACACACATGCACACATAATTTATAAATTTCGGGGTTTTTTGGGAGAATGAGATGAGAAAATGTCTGTTAAGGAACTTTTGAAGATTTAATTTCATTCAAAATTCCAAAAGGGTTTTGTGGGAAGCTTACAAGCTGATCCTAAAATTCACACAGAAAAGAAAAGAACAAAGAATAACCAGGACACTTTCTGAAGATTAAGAAAAGGGGAGTATTGGTGCCATTAGGCTATAGTAATCAAGATAAAGTGTTACTGAAACAGTAGACAAACAGACCAGAATGAAGAGCTTAGACAGAGACTCCTTCATAAACGGAGACTTGGGCTAGAAAAGGGGCTGCTTCATGATATTTTGATGTATTATTCAAAATGATGTATTACTCAGAAAATGGCAGTAAGGCAAGTAGTTTAGCCACATGGAAAAAAAAAGTAACATAAAATTTGAGATGAATTAATATCTTAATGTGAAAAGCAAAGACTTAAATCTGTTAGGAGAAAATATTGGAGAAAATATAATATCAGGGCAGAAGACCAAACAAAACAAAACAAAACAAAACAAAACCCACACACAACATAAAGAGAAAAGTTGATATATTTGATTATATTAAGTAATACAAATTTCTGAATATCAAAGGATTCTATGAAATAGGAGAAGATAAAGTAAATCTGGGAGAAGATATTTGTGTGGTATATAGGTAATAAAGGGTTAACATACAACATATATAAAGAATTTCTATAAATCAGGAAAGAAAAGACCTGTAGCCCAATAGAAAAGTGGGCAAAAGATAACAAGAAGGATTTCCTGGGAGAGGCAAACTAATAAAGCAAAAAAAAAAAAAAAAACAGATGAAAAGATGCTTAGAGGCATGAAATGTAGATTACAATGATGAGATATTATTTATATCTATCGGGTTGGCAGAAATTAAAAGGAAAATATCGAGTGTTGATGAAACTATGAACAAGTGGGAACTTCTATGCACTGCTTGTGTGAATGTAATTTGGAACAAATAACCGTAAAGAATATTTGGCATTTTAGTAAGTTGGAGCGTGCACATACTTTCAAAAAAGGTTAGAAAATGGAGACGGTGATTAGAAGACCAAAGAAATCCTCTACCTGCTACTTGTATACAAGGCAATATACAAAGATGTTTATTCCAACACTCTTTGCAATTAGAAAAAATGGAACATCTTAAATTTCCATCAGTGACCACTGGCTAAATAAAATGTGATATAATCGTACAACAGAATACTACAGATCAGTTGGAATAAATGATATGGAGGTGCATGTATCAGCAGGGAGAAAACTAGAAAGCCTAATCATAAGTGAAAATGTAGGTTGCAGAATCATACAGAGTATATCATTTTATAATGCTTGAAAAAAACAAAAACATTATATATTGTTTATAGATAAATATATACATAGTAACAAACACAGATGTGCAATGTATAAACCCAGAATACTGATTAACTCTGTAGAGGGAGGAAAAGAGGGAAACGTGATCTGGGGTAGGTTCGAAGGGGCTTCAACTCTATTTGTAATATGTTCTCTTTAAAAAAATTACAAATTAGCAACATGTTAAAAATTCTTTATACTCATATTCTATGTATTTTTCTGTTTTATTGAAATAAATTTTAAAGTTTCAGGAAATTTTTGAAGCAATTCATTCACATTTATTAAAAATAATTTATTTAAATAATTACAAACTTATTAAAATAATTTATTAAAAATAATAAAATAATTACTCAAAATTATATAAACGTTCAATCAAGTGAATTATATTAAGAGGTTGGGATTATTACAGTTTAGAAGCTTGGAGGAGGAGCCATGCAGAAGTGGAATTGAACCTCTTTGGGGGACTCTGGCTGGCTGGAAGGGGTGTCTCTGAGCAGAAAGATGAGGCTGGACTGGGAATATGGGAAGTCACCTTCTGCTACTGGGACTAATATCCACTGCCAGGTTGAAGAGGATTGCTGAGGTCATGATAGAGAGACAGGAAGGACCAAGTCCTCTGTCCCTCTTCCGGCCTCCCAGTCTCCCTCTGGTGTCCCCCCCGCCCAGTGTCGGAACTTAACGGGGAACAGCTGGCAAAATTTAACTGTTGTTTGCTGAGTCCCAGCCCCAGAATCACAAAACAGCATATAAGTGTGGTTTTAAAGCTGAGAGGCAATAACTTGATAACAGACGCATCACAGAACACCTACTTCCTGTCATCTGACACTGCAGAATATCTCTCTGTTTATAATGGTAAAAGTAAAGGCTGCTTATTCTTCCACGACCTATTTTATATAGACCTGCAAGAAGTCAGCATTATTCTGATCTCCCCTGCTGCTTCCTTTTGGGCAATTCTACTTCCACCCTCATAGGAATAAATGAGAACCCATGTCTATTAATAGACCCTCTATATCCCCTTGTTGGGGTTTTCCACAGATTTCATTCCCACAAACAAAAACTTTAGCAAGTGACTCAGCCCTTCCCTGGGCCTCAACTCTTCCATGATCATGAGGAATAACAGTGTTTGTGTGAAAAACCCATGAGAGAGCCTATCTCAGAGTTCTTCCATCTCACGGATGTCAGTACCTCCATCTTGACTTCACGAAAGCAACCCAGCCCCGCTGCTCCACCTTAGATTTTGTGGTTTCTTGAACATCCTCCTATTGTCAAATCTTCATCTCTACTTTACATTTTTAGAGTAACACATAATCACCTATCTCTTCCTGAATCTTCCTTCCACTTTGCTTGTTTTCTGACTTCATGAAATCACTACTATCTTCCTTTAACTCTTCACTTTTCTCCTTGTCTGTTGGTGCCTCTCTGGGATTACTCATTATCCTACTTGCCTTAGACCTTAAAAACAACGCTTTAACACTATTATTATAATTACTTTTTACTCTCACTCTCCAGCCTTATTATCTCACCATAGACCCCTTGCAGACCATCACTCCTGGATCAATACACAGATCAAGAATTTTTACTCCTGTACCAGGAATGCTACTGGGGTCACCCCAGATTCTTGTCTTTTCAGCCAAGATTCTTCAAAGTGTAGTCTGCCCTTGCTATCTCCATGTTTCATCTCTACACACTGCAGTCTTCCCATTACTTTGCTGAATCTTATTTAAGGTAAGGATTACACTCTAATTTTAGAATCAGAGAAAACTTTTAATCATTATCCTACTTGGTCCCTCAATATATTTAATATTATTGAATTTTTCCTCTTTAAACTCTACCCATATTTGGTTTCTGTGTTGTGATTTTCTTCAGATCTTCCACCATTCTGCTCTTTCTCAGTGTACTTTTCAAGCTTTCATTTTTCAGGCTGTGTCTTAAATATTGGTGTTTCTTTGGCTCTTTCTCATATTATATGCTTTCCTGCTGAGCTATGTCTTTCATTCCTGTAGTTTCAATGACTGCACAGTTGATGCCTCATCTCTCCCTTCTGGCTCCAACCTTGCACATCCACATTTCTGTTGATGTGTCCCATATCCATCTTGACCTATCCCGCTTTGTCGCTTATTACTATCTAGTCAGTTTATCAAGCCAGGGATATGGGTAGTGGATTAAACCCCAGCCTTTCTCTCTTGTTCATTCTGAATATTTAACCGTTACCAAGCCTTGAAGAGTCTACTTTCTGAAAACCTTTCAAATAAGATCCTTTCTCAAAAGTCATTGGCTCTTCCTTCTAAGTCTTCTCCCTTCCTCCATCCTTGTTCTCTTCTAATCCATCTTCTACACGACCATGAAAGTGATATTAAAAAAATATAATCTTCTTGCCTAACATCTTCCTCTATTTTTCCACTGCCTACAGAGTGCCTTTGCAAGGTATACAAGTCTCTTTGAAGTCTGACCCCTGCCTCCTCTGTCTTTCTCTCCAGTACAGGGCCCAGATGCAGCTGTTCTGAACCTCTAGCCAATCCCTAAATACATTCAGCATTTTCACATCTCTCCATGTTTGCACATGCTGTTCCCTTCATCTGGAAAAACTTCTCCCTCTGCCCTCTCCATCTCTGCTTGGTCTGCTTGGAAAAGTTGAAGTTCCTTTCTTAGCCTTGAGGTCTCAGATTAAACATGTTCTTCTCATGTTCTTCTCACCATGAGAACGTGGCTCTTGGAGTCAACCATGTAGTTTTTAAACCTGGATCTGCCCTGATATAGTGCATAAGTAATCTAGATGAACCTTTAAAATTCAATGATAATATGCGCTTCACAAACTTTTTATGTAGGATTACATGTGATAAATGGTAAAAGAGATGAATGAGATAACATACCCAGCCAGTATTGGGCATCTGGTAGACGTTCAATCAGTGGTTGCTATCATTAATGTGACTGTGAATATTAATGATAAGGGTGATATTATCAATAGTAACATTCCAGGTACTCCCAAGCAGAGTTCTAACTCCATCCTATAGATCCTATATAGATTTATACAGCCCATCTAAATTTTGAGTATGTCACTCTTCCTCTCAACACTGTGAGCTCCTTCAAAACAGTGGCCTCCAAGTTGTGAATTAAATATGCCAAACCTCATTACTGAGAGGATTTGAAGCAGTTTACCAGAAGAGATATATAACAGTGGAATAAAATGTATAGGGGTAAGAATTATGCCAAAAGAGAAACACAGGTTGGTATAAAATAAAGCCAGAGTAAATTAGTTCATAAAAAAGTGTGCCATATAGTCCTGTGCAGTTCCTGGGATAGGTAACAGATTTATCTGTGAGCTTCCTAGTGGGCAAGGTCAAGAGTGAAACAAAATTTACATCATTTACAAGGGAAGGGTCAACCAGTTACTGAGGCTAAACATAGCTTTTCCTGGAACTGAGAAAATTTTTTCATGAATTCATCAAAAAGTGAAACTGGTGGACTGTGAATATTTGCTACTCGTATTGTGGTTCTTAGGCCAATATCAATAGGAGCTTGTCAGACATGTGAAATCTCAGACCTCACCCCTAATTACTACAGTCAAATCCACATTTTGACTCGATACCCAAGTGATTTACATGCACATTAAAGCTTGAGAAGTGCTGCTAGAGAACAATATTTCCAATAACTTCCTCAAATAAATTTAAGGAGTTTTGTGTGGTCTTCTTCATAAGTTTAAGTTTTGGATTCCAAATTCCAAATATTTAGAAAAGTATTGTAGAAAATATAATCCAGTTCCCATATTTTTATGAAAGATATTTTTCATATCTTTCCAAATATGTTTTATGTCTCTCTTTCAATGAAGGAATAAAACATTATAGATATATTTACATTTCTTCTCCACTCACTGTCCCCTGCCTCCCTCCTTGAAGGTAATCACTACTGGGAGGTTAGGGAGCTTCATTCCTATGCAGGCTTTTACCACTTATGTATATTTCCATAGGATACCATTATTATTTAAGTAACTACTTCTTTTGAAGATCCTCAATGGAAACCCAGGACAGAGTTTGAAAACACAATTCAGTAAGAGCAATTAATACAAAGTATTGTATAACATCTGTGTGAGGGAAGTGCTTTCTGGCTTAATCCAAGGAAAGAATTTAGGTTTTAGAACTATGAGAATGGGTGGAAAAATGAAAAAAAATGGTTGGGCAACATATTGTTTTGGTAATGTCCCAAGAGAAGAATTGAACATGGGAGAATTTAATTTTATATTTAGTGGTTGCAATATTGGAGCAAAATGACAGTCTTGATTGTCAGTATTAAATCCCAATACTTTGTTTTCCCTTTCTTTTTTTTTAAATTAATTTTTATTGGAGGAGTATAGTTTTTACAATGTTATGTTGGTTTCTGCTGTACAGCAAAGTGAATCAGTTTTTAAAGAAAGAGATGTTTACCAACTTTCACTACACTATCCAATATTTTGTTTTCCCTTTCTTTTTTTTAAATTAATTTTTATTGGAGGAGTATACTTTTTATTGGAGGAGTATAGTTTTTACAATGTTATGTTGGTTTCTGCTGTACAGCAAAGTGAATCAGTTTTTAAAGAAAGAGATGTTTACCAACTTTCACTACACTCTGTCTTTAGATACCTGCTCCACTTGAGAGAGAGGCGAGTGCCAGGTGTGAGGTCCCACTGAGCTAGGGGGAAAGGTTCTGATTAAATTACATTATCCCAGAGGAAAGTAACAAGGGCTTCAGAGAAGAGAGCTGGCCCTGCCTGGAAGAAAACACGGCAAAGGGAGAGAAGGAAATCTAGATCAGAGGAAGGGCAGGGAATTGGCCCTGCTAACACCCTGCCCATTCTTTCCTCCACTCATCCTCTAATTTTCCTACCCAGCTATTTTTCATTCTCCAGAAAATTCTTCCTTCCTGCCTCCAATTCTATTATGACTCTATCAGGATCTTCTGGAAGATACGTGCCTAAACCAGTTCTGGAGAAAATACAAAAGACTAATTAACATAGAAAACATTTTCAAATTTATTAGTAAGCCAAGAAAAGGTAGTTAACATAACACACCTTGGAAGAGTTTTAAACCTAATGGGAAGTGGTCGGAATACTTTCAAAATGACTGCAACTTTGTTCAACTCTTAAGCAGCTGTAATTCTCTAGGTCTATCTTAAGCATAAATCATTCTGATTTGAGGCAATTTTTAAACACCAAAAGGAACAGTACCACACACACAAAGTGAGCCTTTCTGCATTTAAAAAAAAAAAAAAGCATTTTGGATTTCAGAATTCCAGACTTCTGAAAACCAGTGATGCAATCACTAACTGCGTTCTCTGGTAAGAACCCGGCATGCAGATATTTGCACTACACGCAAAGGTGAAATCTTTATTCCATTGGGTATAGTCAGCGTTTCAAAAAACATCATGGAAATTGTACATTTACACATTGTAAAATTGTGCAGCATAATGAAAATGTAGACATTAAAAATTTGGTAACTGGGGTAATCTACATTGTATACATTATCTTCTGTTCATCTTTATGTGTGGTCTTTTGCTAATCAAGTTTGACTAGCTGTGGAGGGCAACACAGGAATTTGGTGGTGGTGGGAGAGTGAACCAAAAGGTATCTTAGGTGGAATAGTGCTCTGGACCATTGGACTAGATGTTCATTAGGATCTCTGATACTTGGGTAAGTTTGCCTCATGTCTCTTCTATAAACTCTCACATATGTGTAGTCCTAGTGACAGGCTCTCCACACCTGTGTCAAGGGGGAAGATGCATTGCACGGGTCTGTAGAGTTTATTATTATTTAAAAAAATTTTTAAAAACTTCTATTGAAGTATAGTTGATTTACAATGTTATGTTAATTTCTACTGCACAGCAAAAGTGATTCAGTTATACATATATTTCTTTTTCATATATTTCCCATGATTATTATTATTTATTATTATTTTGCTTTTCAGAGTCTTTATTTTTGACATGGTCTGAATTCCCAAGGGTAAAATTTACACATTTCAGGATTTCACTATATTATCTCTTTCTCCCTGTTCACAGAACCTTCCTAGAAAAGTGAACTAAATGCAATACAGGGAACACAGTACAGAAAATGTTCAGGATTTTGATGTTTGTGGAAATGATGCCAACTTTCCCACTTAAATATGTTTCTTAAAGAGAGGGGCTTATTTCGATGTGGTCCCGTCCATCTGGTAAGAGTGTAGTCATTTTTGATGTAATGCCTATGTGATACTGAAAAGTCACAACTTGTCCTAAGCGACATTTAGGCTTTCAAACTCTCTTTTAAGGCTCTGTTTATTTTCATTAAGCCTCTTCTTTTTAACTCAGGTGATGTATTTGTGTTTAGAAATGTATAACTTTGGCTTCCTTGGCTATTTTATTCTCATGCAGGTTTTATGCTGATAAATGTGCACTAAAGTGCATTTGTATAATTATTTGTTTAATCTGGAAGCTCAGAGCACTTTGTATGCTCCTCAGCACAGTTCCCAGGTCAGGTATTAATAGTGTTTTTTAATGAGTTGATGAGGTTGATATTGATGGCAATGAAAAGAAAATGAGAATAAAATTAGCATAGTGAGATTTAGGAACAGAGCAGAAATATGTTTTTATCTTTACATAGAGTGCTTTGCAGGAAAAGATAAGTTTTATGCTTTTACCAAAATAGAATATCTGTGGCATTTATGATGTAAATATACTCATGACTGCTTGTTTGTTGACTTAAAACAGGCATAGACTTGTTCTAGATGCTAGTTTTGTAGCTATTTATTCTTAGAAGACATGAGAAAAAAATCAGCTTTCTGTATGATTTGGTAATATAATAAATATTTAAAAATTAAATATTTATTTCTTATAATTCATAGTTTGTAGGGTGCCACTAGAGATTATTTAGTTCTCTTTTTAGATGGACTAGTCTATATTATTCCAAACAGAAGAGAATATATTTTGTTTTTAAAAATCTGCAATAAATGTCATTTTCAGCTATTCTAGGATACAAGTGTTACCAAACAAATTCCCTGATTTTACTGTTTTGGGTATTGGTCTAGAAATTGTCATATATATTTGTAGGATTTTTTGTCTCTATATGTTCCTTAAAGTATTGTAATATTGCTCCTTTCCCCAAGTGTGCTATGAAAACTTTTAATTGTTGTTGCTATATATTGTAGATTAGTTTTGTTTTTCTTTAACTTGTTATAATTTCTGATCTATTGGCCCTGCTACTTGGGTCTGCCGTATCTTTTTTTTTTTCTTCTACTTTTCGTAAATGTGTACTAGAACCTAGCCTAGGACCTAGAAAGGTGAGCTGAGTATTTGGATGAGTTGGCCTGCTTTCTTCCCACATTTTTCTGCTCTTTATTACTAGACCTTGCTTAAGGCTGAAACACCTACACTTGAATCACATGGGCGGACTCTAAAAAGTGGAAGTATCAGGGCCCTGCCCTAGGTTTGCTTAAATCAGAATGTGTGTTGGCGGGGTGTGGGCAGGGAATATACACGTTAACAAATTCCCTAGGTGACTCGTGCATATTAATGTGGGGAACCCCTGGACTGGTACTCCCTAATCCTGCTTTCACAACCTTTCATTTTGACCACAAAAGTATAGTTGACTGTCAGAACAGCCTCTTGGACTCCAGCCAATCCATGGATAGGAACACTTGAATAGCAATATTGTGTTAGATTGGATTAGAGTTTGATAAGCTGTCTTGTGGTTCATATTAAATGACATCTGAGGCCTCTGTGGGGTGAGGTGGGTGCTGGAGCTAGCAGGACAGCCTTTCTGTCACAGTTACTTTGTCCCAGCCTCCAACATGTTGTAGTTTGACTTATTCCTTACTTGTTCTTTTTAGCGCAAATGGGAAGTCATCAGAATGTTTTGGGTCTACTCAATAGCAGCCTTGGGATGGAATATGGCACTTTCTCTAAGAAATGAGAGCGAAGATATTAAAGTGGTGATAATAGAGAGAATATGAGTTCTTCAGCTTCCTTCCAGCCAAGTTACACATTTATTTGCATCTACATGTAGTCTTTCCTTTTTCCCTTTTCTTAAAATGGAAGAAGTGACATTGTTGACACCCAACTAGGGCTCTTCCCTCCATCTGTGCCCTAGATCCCATGTTTTCCACTCTCTAGGTGAACATGATTTATGGATTATCTTCTTCTCCTAGATCAACAATCTCTTCCTATTGGCTCCTCCTTCTCGGATTTTTACCATGCTCAAATCTTCCTCATCTTTTCTGAATCATCCTATTTCTCTCTTCCACTAATGGTCCAACTTAATGAGAACATTATCTGTGCTCTCACTGCACTTCCTCATTCTCCACTTTCTTCCTTGGTACACTATGATTTTGAGGTGATCACTAAGACTGCTTTGCCAGTCATCGAAGGTCTCTTCATGCTAACTCCAATAGGCACTTCTTAGTCTTTTTCTTATTTGTTATCTTGGCAGCTTGTGATATCATTGACGGCTTCATCTGTCCTGCAATCCTCCCTTCTTAATGAGGTGGCGCCCTTAGCCCTCCGACATCTGCCACCCTTCTTATTCTGGCCCAAGTACACACATTTCAGCTTTAATTTCCTAAAAGATGCACTTATATGTTACTGAGATATTCAGCATAAATGTTCTCCACGGTCCTCCCAAGGAATCCCCACATGTGCTTCTTGATAGACCAGCTTTTGGATGCCTGTCATGGCAGTGCTGGCCAGTATTAGCCAAGAAAAGCTACAAACTGCGCCAACTAAATGAAAATTCGTTTTCTCCCCTTTCTTAAAAATCCTCCTCAGCCTTGGAATACTCAGAACTGGGAAGGAGAGAAGGCAATTAAATACAAAAGAATAGCTGCCATTTTCTTTTCCCAGAGCCACTGCTCAGGCCGGAGCTGGGGTGAGGGGAGAGGATTTGGACTGGAGATTCAAGTTTTAAATTAAATTCATTTAAAATTCTAAAAATCTAAAGTGAATCTTAATTTCCAAAATGATTATTATTTTAGCTGGAAATGCCTGGATAGCTACTGGCATATACTGGAAACATAGCCATGGTAAGAGATTTGGAAGAGCATTTTGGAGATAGTGGTGGAAGAAAAAAAAAGCTGTTTTCTATTTGCACTCCATCCAGTTCCATCCATTTAATTTGTCGGCAATCATACAGATAATGTTTGGTGCATTAGAGTTATCTTTGTGATTACATAACTGAAAAAAAAAATCAACCTCCAAATCATCTTAATTCTTCCCTCCCTCTTCTATTTCCTTCCTGTTTTCCTTCTTTTTTTCCTTTCTTCCTTCCTTCCTTCCTTCCTTCCTTCCTCCCTCCCTCCCTTTTTTTTCTTCCTTCCATCCTTCCAAATATATGGAGGCCATACTCTATGTCAAGCACTGTATTAGGTGTAAGGGATACATAAGGGAAAATGTCAGAAACAATCTTTGCCCTCATAGAGTTTACATTTTAGTATCAGAAAATAAACAGTTAATAATGGCTTTGAGCTGAGACCAAATGAATTAAGGGAACGTGCCAAAAAGAATATTTAGGAAAGAGTATTTCATGCAGAGGGAAAAGTAGATATAAAGACTTATGTAAGAGTGTGATCAGCAGCCTTGAGGAAGAGCAGAAGCCCAAAGAGGTATGGGGAAAGTGATAGGAGATAAAATTAGGAAAGTGAGGCTGAAGGGTAGATGATGTAGAACTTTGGATCTTTAAGTTGTATTCTAAGTGTGATAGAAAGACATTGGTTGGTCCCGATGAGTGATACAACTTGATTTGGCTTCTAAATATAGAGAGACCACGGGGAGACAAAAGTGGAAGCCAAATGAACAGTTTGAAGCTATACTAGTAGTTCAGGCAAGAGATGATACATCTCACCTGAGATATGATGAGACATGATTGGACTCTGGTTGTAATTTGAAGATGGAGCTGATAGAATTTGTTGATGGACTAGCTGCAAGATACGCAAAATAGACATCAAGGATGATACCCAAGTTTGTTTATGTACTTGCTTGTTTTCAAGAGTAATTGGCAGAATATTGGTGTCATTTACTGGGATACAAAAAATCACAGAAAGAACAGGTTTGGGGGGAAAAAATCAAGAGTTCAATTTTGTTATATTAAGTTTGAGATGTCTTTAACCGTGTTACTTGAGGTATATGGGTGGAATTAAGAGAAGAGGTAGGATAGAAGACCCCCTGCATCTCTTTGTAGGGAGTCTCGTGTTTATAGTTGGTACTTTAAGCCATATGATTGAAGTTAACCATCTAGGGAGCAGGGAAATAGAGGAGAGAAGAGGTTAAAGAGCTGAGCTTGGCTTACTCCAGCAGTTAGAGAACAGGAAAGGAGATGTATCCATCGATGGAGGCTGAGAAAATGTGTGCAGTGATTTCCTTAAAGCCAAATAAAGAAAATGCCTTAAAAAAAGTGAACGTGGGCTTCCCTGGTGGCGCAGTGGTTGAGAGTCTGCCTGCCGATGCAGGGGACGCGGGTTCATGCCCCAGTCCGGGAGGATCCCACATGCCGCGGAGCAGCTGGGCCCGTGAGCCATGGCCGCTGAGCCTGTGCTCTGCGGCGGGAGAGGCCACAACGGTGAGAGGCCCGCGTACCGCAAAAAAAAAAAAAAAAAAAGTGAACATGATCAGTCAGTTGTTAAATGCCACTAAGAGATTAAGTTAGATGAAGACTGACTGAATGCCATTGGATTTGCAAGTATGGACATCATTGATGACTTTGATGAAAGGGGTTTCAGTGAAATGGTAGAGTTGAAAACTTGACTGAAGTCAGTTGAGCAGGGAATGGGAAGATTGGAAGTAGGGAGAACCAATGGACAATCCTTGAGAGTAGGAGTGAGGAGAGATTGGAAAGAGTTGTAATGAAGTGGATGAAGTGGAGTGGTAGCTGCAGTTGACGATGGATCAAAAGAAGGCTTGTTTTCAGATGGGTAATATTACAAAATATTTGTGTGCTGGTGGGAATCATGATGTGGGAGAGGAAGGGACATTACAGAAACAAAGCAGGTAAAAAGGTAAAAGGGGGATGAGACAATGAATAGTATGGTCTCTGATGTGAACAATGACATCAGTTGTGTCCTGCATAAACAGAATAATACAGATGTTACAGACCTGCTGTTAAGAGTATCAGGTCATGTAGACTGTGGAAAAGCCCTTGGTCAACGGAAAACTACTTATATTTAGTAGTTATAAAACTAATACATTTAATTGAGTCATGTTTATTGATCAGATCATCATGTCACCTACCCCTGAGATATCCATTGGCATACAGATCAGCAACAAATATTGGACCATCTTTGATGTACCAGGTACTGATTCAGACACTGGGGTTACAGTGATGAAAAAAAGACAAAGTCACTGCCCATAACGATCTTCCATTCTACCAAAGGGAGATGATGGATAGACATATGAATAAATAAATATGATATTTTCTGGTGACACTTGTTAAGAATAGGGAAATGTAATAAGGAGACACTGACCTCATTCCTTTGAGGTTGAATTTATTAAATAGGGAGCCCATGTGCTCTAGAAACACCAAAAGTGTTCTGATCATGGTGAGAGTAATTATCTGTAATTCTCACAAACTTGTGAGACAGGTGAATCAAGACAGAATTAATTCCCACTTTTCAGATGAGGAAGTGCCATTTCAGGAATTAGGCGCAAGTTGTAAAAGGAAGATTCAAATACAGATATTTTGGCTTCAAACTTATTTCTCTCTTTATGATAGCAGGAAAATGTATGTATATAAATTAAAAATGTTTTTTATCCACTTTAAAGATCATTGTGTACATTAAAAACAAACAATTATAAACATACAGGAATTAAGATCTTTCTGTTTTCAATAAGATCTAGAAAATTTGTACTTCTTAAGAAAAATGTAAAACTATATTCTTGATCAATCTTCTGTAATGACACTCTTTTAGGTTGTGTGAAATTTATTTTTTATGACATGTTTTAAATGATTTCATTTTACTACCTTTATTCTTTATTATGTATCTTAAACATTAATATTTGCCAAGGGAAAAGTCATTTATAATGTCTTTTTTTTCCCCCAGACTACAGAGAGAGATTTTCCTAAATGGAGAGATAAATATTTTAAACTAATACCCTCTAAAATTTCACTTTGGAAACATGAAACCATTTGGGGAATATAAATGTGCTGTACAAGCCTGCTGGCTAAGAAACTCTAAAGCCACAGATTCCTTGTTAACTAAATGCTAAAGCAATGGATAAAAAAGTATGATTGCTTTAATACCTTCTTTTTCCTTGTACTTAAACTAGACAACAATTTGGATCTGAAAGACAATTTTATCTTTTAAGCTCCTGAAAATTTTGAGTCATTTTTATTTGTGCTGCTAATTCGATGCAATCGAATTTTGAAATTTATTTCCCAAACCTTCTGATTGTGGTAAAGTTAAATAAAGCCTTAACTATTAAAAATGTAATGTTTCTAAACAGGACTCTGTGTAGTATTCTAGGCTGCCTTTCTTCATCCCCGTTTTGTAGATGTAAGCTCTGGATTTTTAAATGCTTTGTCAGATGTTAAAATGTACGGTGTTTATGATGATGTTGGAGAGTAATATAGTAATTTTATGAATATGAAGCAACTGAGAATCAAATGGCTTAATATTGACTTTTTCCAGACTTCTGGTAATCTTATGCATCAACTTTGGGGAAGTCAGGTATCACAGGGAGTGTCTAAAATCTTTGTCTGAAAGTCTTTTCATTCTTAACTGTCAGAGAATATAAAAAATCAGCTGTGGTATTTTCAGAACTATCCAATTTCAAATGCCCTTTTATTCAGTGCTTTTATGACCAGTTGCTTGACAACATATAGATATGGTTACTTCAAATCAATGTTCCTGTACTATTGGTTTTGGCCTATTTTTCTGGACATATGCTGATACGTAGTAGTTCTCAACCTAGTGCCAGATTTTAAACTGGCTTTATTCTTCTGCATTTTCACAAATATTAGAGATCTTTGAAACAAAAAAACTTCCTGCTACATACTCTTTGAAATGTATTTTGAGACAAGTTTTAGTCCCTAGAGGTGTAATGTGTTGGGTTTGTTAGACATTAAACATGCCATATGCAAACTTAAGCTTTTAAAAAAATCTTCTCTATTCCTCTATTGACTTGAACATTTGAGAGTGTATGTTTGTTATTAACAAGCTAAAGTTTTTAAAATATAGGCATTCTAAAATAGATCATTTAAAATATAATTAATAATTATAATATAATTTCAAATTTATTTCAATAGTAACTATGACCTTTAACCTCCTCTTTTGGCTTTTATATCCATTTTGTTACCTTTGCCAATATAGGATATTTTATAGACATAGATAAGAACATACATTTATAGTATAGTCACATAATATGTCTAATATTTGAAGCACATTGGAGAAAGATACTCATAAACATTTTTTCATTATATTTTGTTTATTATGTCATCTTAATTATCATTATAAGAGGGAATAGATTAATAATACAATAGATCAAGAATACAAGAAAAATGTAAGATTAACTCTACACAAAAATTTATGCAAATAATGGAATATAAAATAACCACTGACTAGATCTTCTCGGTTTAGCAAATACTTTAAAGCCAAATGTTTAGACTCTTAGCTTAGCAGAGAGAGAGTGACTTAGAAGACAGTTCCAAGTTAAAGCAGTTGTATGTTTGAACTAAAAACAATGTGCATGGGGGTCCTAAGCCATTCTAAGGGATTTTTTTTTTCCTTTTAAGAAAAACACCACCTTGTGGATCACCAAGTCCAGATTTGTACAAAGAAAAACTAGTTCAGGGCTGAGACTGAGAGCTGATACATTTCAAGGAGGACCGGCCGGCTGCACTTGTGAGCGGTGACAGATCTCTGTGAAATATAATCCTGATTAAAAATGCATGTGTGAAACCTCTTCGAATAAAGCACTGTGTCCAACAGCGTTTTTTGAGCTCCTGCATGTAAGATGGGAAGACTAATGTAGCTCCTCTTGTACTATTTACCCCATCATTTGCTGGCTGCTTTACATTTCTGAAATCATCTCTATCTATGACTTTGAACTAGGTAGAGTTGTATTTTTCTGTAAAAAAAAAAAGTCATTGATGCTAATGAATTATTCAGAAATTCAACACACACACACACACACACACAGCCTTTTTATAAACATAGCCAAATCAAAGTAATGTGCTAAGTGATGGAAAGTAGTGATTTAGATGAACATCAATGACTGTGATATTTAAGACTTTTACTACTGCTAAGTCATGTAGAATAAAAAGAGGCATATGTATGCAACTACTTCACACAGATTAGCAACTCCATTGTTGCAAGCCTATTACTCTTGCATCACCAAAACTTTAATCAACTATTAAACAATTTTGAGCGTGTACATAAACCAGTTTTCTTCATTTGGGGTCCAGATTTCCAGATTTGAGGGAATTCAGGTATAAAGCTCTAGAGGTTTCTAAAATAGAGTTGAGGTACATCTGTCTAGCAAGAAATAAAAGCAACTAATGCAGCTATGGAGGTGCCTGGTAAAATCTGAGCCAACCAAGTTGCCTTTGTGCCCATGTGTTTGTTACAACCCTGTGTGATTTTGGTCCTATGATTATGGCTTAGAATGCCTAATTATGGCCATGTCTTTTGTTGGGATCAAAAAGGGGGGCACAAACCATGCAAATATTCACTTCTTTAAAACCTTAGGAAATGAAGAATTGGGGACAGCAATCTATAAAATGACCCTGTGAAGTAGCACAAAGTGTGATCCATGTTTGTCTGCAATCACATGGCCCTAGTTACTTGTGTAATTGTGATACACACAGACAGACATGTACACAGATGCACACACACAAAAAAAACATATATATATATATATGAAACAAATAAATCAGAAACAAATATTTATTGAGCTTCTTCAATGGGGTCTAATGGCTTTATAATAGCTACAGCTTTCTAGATTCCCCCGAATATTTATTTTTAATGGCTATTTTAAAAGATAGAGTGTTTTATTTGATGTTCTTTATAAAAAAAGATCACCTGAAATTTTCTGCATGATAATAACTTCCAAATGAGAACATTTTAATGTAACTTCTCCAAATAAAGTGTAACTTTCTGCGTCTGTATTTTGTAAAATGTGTGTAGAGGTTGTGGCCGCATGAGTGTCTTTGTCCTGCCTCCTCTTGAAAGGCCTCAGTCTTAGTATACTGTGGGTCGTGACAGTCCTTCACAGGAAAAAAGGAAACTCAACTCACAAATGCAGTGCCTTTCACATACTGGGACTTTCTTCTCAACGATGCAAACATCAAAATATTCAAGATTTTAAGAGTTCTGATTTTATACAACCAAGTGAACAGGTGAGAGGAATGTACTTGCCTTCACATCGGCCTCAGAGCTGAAAATATTATTAAGTACACAGTTATCTTCTCTCTTTTACTTATGCAACAAACACGATTTGATTACTTATTGGTAACACAACTGCATTTGCAGATACTTAATTTTAATTGGAATATTAAAATAAGTATTGTTTGAGGGATCAGTAACAGCGCTTACTTGCCTTAAGTTTGAGATTTAAATGTATGATTTCTTAAATTTTACGTCTTTCCCAAATATTTGTCTGTATTTTCAATAATGTCTATTCCTTATGAGACTAATCCTATAAAAATACTTCTTTAAAATGCATATGTCTAATTATGTATATTATTATGTGTTTATTATAGATAGTGATTATGTTAAAATAAATGTAATAACTTTTTGAGGTGTATGTTCATGTCAACGTATACAACATGAAATACTGGATGAAATTCTACAACAAGATATGTTGCAAACAAACCAATGAATAAAAATTACTGTCACTGAGAACAACAACAAATAGCTCTCTAAAACCTTTAAGACCTTGAATATTTTTCCTAATCCCCTGGTGCCTTTTAACAAGTGAAACTATGTTTTTTTATAAAATTGTCAATGGCTTTTCTTTAGATTTATTGGGGTCCCTACTTAAATGGAATATCTGTCGTTTGTGTTTCAACAATATACAAATCTGTCTCATGTATTATTTTCCTGGTATACATGCACACACATGAAAACGCTTACAGAGAAGTTCATCAGAGTGAAAGCCTAATCACCTCCGTGTAAAAAGTGATCCTCTACGTCTGGTGCAGATATAAAATGAGTAAAGCATACAAGCATTTTTTTCTTCACTGGTATCCTCTTAGTAATGAATGCTTCGATATTAGAAGTGAAATGTAATTCATCCTTATCATTCAGTATATTTTACTTTATTTGCAATTAATTCTCTTGCTATATTACATCTATGTTAATACATGTTTTCTTAGAAATTCTAAGGAGAGTACGGCCTCTAATTTATTTCCCATCTTGCCATTGATTTAAGCAGGATTTAATACCAGTGATCTCCTTTCTTAGTTACAAATATACACACTGAGTGTTCTGAGATTTATGTATGAACCTAGAATTCAGAAATGTGTTTTTATTACTCCTTTTGAGTTAAAATTAATTACCAATTATTAATTTAAAAATTCACAATGAGAATTAGTAGTCTCAGGTTGCTATTTAATTAATTCCTGTTATTCTCAAGCTTTAAGTTGCTATTGATATTAATATCAATGTTTTTGAGCAACCATTTCTAGTATCAAAAGGTTATCTAATATTCCTAGTTGGTCTGAAATTACTGTGTGTGCATAGGTATGTGAATAATTTTTAAATTTCCTCTCTGATTCAGAGAAATTAAAGAAAAAAATTATAGTCTAAATGTTGATAAAAATATTTGTTTTTCAGGATGTCAATTCCAGAGTTCTATAGACAATTACAATAATTTTTATACATATCAAATTGCAGTGGCTTTTAATTACAGTTTCAAAAGTAAAAATTATTAGGATAAAAATCACTCAATGGAGTCACTGATAAGAATCGTCACTAAATGCTATTATATGTCTGAGATTTCAAATCTCAATTTCCATTCCCTTGAAAAAGATAATCTGTAAAACGAATGGGTTTAGGAAACAAAAGCCCCATAACTTTTTTTATTTTTTACATCTTTATTGGAGTAAAATTGCTTTACAATGGTATGCCAGGTTCTGCTTCACAACAAAGTGAATCAGTTATACATATACACATGTTCCCCTATCTCTTCCCCATAACTTTTAAACCAATTCTAGCTCGATAGAAACACAAATCTATCATAATGATAAAACAGCTACAGGGATGAAAGGGAGATAGAAGAAATAAAGATAAGAGGAAATGTTTCAAACATTGAACAAAGTTTTATTTCAGTGCTATACTCATATATGTTGAGCACTTCATTTTGAAGTGCAATTTAAAATAATGACTCTTGTGATAATTTGGGGGTGAAACCTCCCTCTCTGTTGCAGATCTGGTTGGAGAATGCATGATCTTCCCTAACAATAGTTTTTATACGATGTATGAAACTCCAGGACTTTCCAAGAAAGATTTTGAGGTTTCCTTTTAGAATCCTTATCCAATGATATTTTACTTATCATACAGTAGCATACAGTGTCTTCTGCAAATGGAATGTGAAATATTCAAGAAGCCCTACATGTAAGAATGTGAATGCTGACCCTTGTTTCTGAATGACCTGGTTGATATATGTTCCAGATAAGCAGCTGTGAGCCCTGAAAGGCTTTTAGTGATCATTAATTTGAATAACAAATTTAGAATCCCCCCAAAAATATGTTTCTTCTTAACATTAACACACAGGTACAGTGATGGTAACGCCCCTCCTGGCCCAGGGTCTTTAGTTAAATCATCAGTTTGTTAACTGCTGTTTGCAAGGTAAACCCTCGCTCTGGAATGAACTTCTTTAAAGCAAAATGAAATAAAATAAAGGTAAGTAAAAGTAAATAGATTTTCCTATTGCAAGTTATTACTTCAGGAATGAAGAAGATGGGTATTGATCGGCACCATGCTTTGCCATTACTGTCAGGTCCACGTAGATGCTGAGACACTTTATTCTAAGCAAACAGCCTTTTTCTCTTCTGACATGGGATTCCAGTGAGAATTGAAAAAAGTAAAAGGTTTGTAAAAACATTTTTCTGTCCTTCTTACAGGGACAATTTATGTTGAAGTAACGGTTTCTGAGATACTTGCACCTGTTATTGATTTATTTCTTCTTTGTCATGGACAGTCTCCTGTTTTATAATACAGCTACCCTTGTATACTGCTCTTAGGCAGTAATTTAGAAATAATTTTAGTGGCAACAATGTCCCGAGTGGCTCAAAATAGAGGAAGCACATGAATCAAAAACCTACACCTGTGTATACATTTTCTAGATGTTCTCTGGTACATAATGATCGTTGTGATATTTATTTTTAGCACTAATAAGGGCAGCTACCATGATGAGCTGTTGTCATAACGTTGCAAATGGAATTCTAAATCCATGAAGTCCCCATGGTTTCTGGTCAAATAACCCTTCCACATGACCTTGTGAATCCACAGAGTGGAAAACAGAAAAGAGTGTGAATAAAATAAACTTAAGGTAATCGAGGTATAATTTATTGTCATCAAAGATGGGCTAAGTCTCTTTTGATAAGAAAGCAAACCTTGAGTCAAAAATCCGGTAAATCTGAAGAAAAACTTTTGTTTAAATCACTGAGCAGCTTTGATATGCAACTATAAATTTGCACACCAGTACACGTATAAGCATCCACTTTATCTGTGTGCCCACCAATACAGTATACAATTGTTTCCTCCTAAAAAATCAATATGGCTGTGATTTCTCTATGGTTCATTCACTGTTTATGGATAGGGATTAATGTTTGACCTTCCCTTGCCTTCTTGACTTGAACCAATTACTTTAGAATAATTTTTCTGGTTTAACTTTTTATCACGTCTTCTGACATTGTAGTGAATAATATTTGACAGCCATGAACATCTGCAAAAGTTATTGTTATCATAACTTGAGCTCAATGGAACTACCGTCACCAATGCTCTGAGGATCATATTGCACTACAGAGGAGGGACACACTTATGTTAAAAAAAATTGTTTGATTTCTTAGTAGGAATCTTTGTTTAGTTTGCTTTAACAAACCCAGATTGCTTAAAAAAAAAAAAAAAAAAGACACCTGGAAGTGGAAAGGACATTTGCATTCCATACAAGGAAAGCCTCACAGTATTCTTCACTTTAGAATTTTATGCATTATTGTCATGCATGAAACAGCTTTTAATCTTCTCTCTACATATATATTTTTCTTAAATGAACAAAACGAAAATCTTTGGAAACATTTAGCACTGCAAACCAGTTTATGCATCATAGGTTTGCAAGCCATTTATATATATGTCTAGCTGATTCACTTTGTCATAAAGCAGAAACTAACCAACCATTGTAGAGTAATTATACTCCAATAAAGATGTTTAAAAACTTTTTAAAAATAAATAAATAAAGTATTTCATTTTAGCACCCTGATTTCTTATTCAGTGTGCACGCAGGGAAACTTGTATACTGCATTATCCTCGAAGAAAGCAATAGAGGGAGAAAATGCAGTCATTTCTGTACATATAACAATATAAACCGCAAAGATTAAGGGAAATCATTTTGGGGAACACCACAGTTTTTCAACCAAAGGCACTTAAATAATTACCTTTTTAAGCAACTTTTATTGACTATGCAAAAGGATAAAAAGTAATCTTACTTGTTTTAAATGGTATAAAGCAGCCAAATGCCGTTAACAGAGTGTTACATTTCTTATTTCACTAAGATTGTTGAAGCTTACCAGAAAGAGATAAAAAATGTATAAATGCAGGAACACTGGCTAGTAATATCCCAAACCATTGTCAGTGGACTCCTACTTTCTCCTGCCAAAATATGTGGAAGCATGCATGGATTGTACTAGATTAGTAAGAGGGGCTCGTTTCCGTGGCATTAGCCAGGTATCTTAGCAACAAGACCATACCAGATTCTAGCAGTGCTCTGTGGTGGTGCATGTAATATCCTGGACATAATCTGTCTTTTAATTTTCTTTGGATTGTAGTGATATTACAGATACATGTGTTCAGTTATAGATCTTTATTTAATAAGAAGAATGCCTTAGCTGAAGATTTGTACTATGCCAGGAGTGGGCAACTCACAATAATGTTGCTGGCGGCGGTTTAGCCCAGGTACTGCCTTGTCTCACATTTCAGATTGACAGGAAAACTTACTCCCTTGATTAAGATGTGCCTCATCGTTCATATCTTTATGCTGTGGAGATGAGGATGCTGCTGGAATTCATAATACTAAGAACGTTATTTAATGTCAGATAGAATGCAAATTGCTCGTACAATTGAAATGTCATCTAAAACATGCCACCGTATGCAACACCACTTTATTATAAGTCACTGAGAGCAATATCTTAAATTTGGAATTGCACTAATCCTTCATCTGCTTTGTTTACCTTTCATCTATAATAGAGATGTCGAATTTCCTCCAAACTGGATTTGCATGTTTTAACCGCTTTGCTCACACAGCTCAAGATGTGTGGGAGAACTATATAGGGGTTCTTCCTTTGATTTTCTTGTCTTTTTGTTGTTTGTTTAATGCAAATTAACAGCAAAAGATAGCTTTCAAATACAAGGCAAAATGCCATGTCAACGCTTTGGGGAAATAAGCTAAAGCTTATGGAAGAACATTTGATTATTTAAAGGACGAATTATAATACAAATAGCTGTCGGTTTATTGGTAATTGATTTTCTTGGCAATTTAGTTTCATGCAGTATTTTCTTGCATTTAATTGAAGCAATAATAATTTTGTAAGATTAGTTTTGTTCACCGTAAAATTACACATAAACTATTTAAGACTTTTGTCGTGCTTGCTTGGAAAAATTGTCCAGAACCATTGCTTTCCAAAATAAAGGTGTCCTGACAAAAAAATACTGTTTGTACATAAGAGTTCTTAAAATTGTTTTCTAAATATTCATCTAAGACAAGCTTATCTCTTATAGGTCAGCTTTCAGTACTAAAGAAGTCCCAGGACACTTCTTTACTTAGTATGTTGTAAAGTTTTCCATAAAAAATTACATTTTTACAGAGAGGAGAGTGATGTGAAGGAAAATGGGAAAAAAGAAGAGAGTTCTTAAAACCGCACTCCTTGAGTCTATCCTCTCCCACTCAATATCCCCTTTCCCTGCCACAGCTTTTCTCAAAGAATTTCAGTTCTGAAGTGTGCTTAGTATCTTTGACGGGCAGCAATGGAGATTCTGTTTTGTTTCGTTTGATATTATATAGCATTTTTGTTTTTCATAACAGAGAACTGCTCAACAAACAGTAGTAGAACTTAAGAACGCTACCACAAAAAATTATTTCTTCATGGCCATTATTGATGTGAAACTTACATGAGAGTGCAAGGAGTCCCAAAGTTAAAACTCTCTGAGTTGGATATGTATCTCCATATCATTGGGTATAAGCATCTGTATGATATTTTCCAACATTTATTTATATTTATGAAGATATGCTTTGACTCCTTCTAAAGTAGCCATGCATATGAATAATGCCATGGTGTTATGTCATTCACTCTGGTTTTTAAAGATGTCTAGAATCATCTAGAACAGCCTTTCAAAGGGATTTCTGAAGATTTCATGCCTTAGAATTACTTGGTATATTTCTGGAAAATTCAGATTCCTGGGTTTTTGTCCAGACTCACTGTATAAGCCTCTTTAAGGATTCAGAGATATCTGTAGCTTTTCTTTGGCACATTAGAGTTTGAGAACCATTGGTTTAAAATAATGAATGACAATCAAGAGAAAGCTTAATTTTCAAAATAGGGTTAGTTTTGGCAAACTAGACCATCAATATTTATATTTATATATATTTATATATGTAAATAACTTGAGATTTTCCTAAAAATAACTTTAAGCAAAGGGCTTGAAATTTTTTTAAACTAGTTAAAATTATGCAGTTTGTCATTACAGGCCATTTTGCCTAGGTCTTTTCAATGAATATATTAACTTGAGGTCCCATGATATCTTTTTAAATCATGTGGGAAGAGAACATACTTTTTTCATAGCTGGGAATTTTATTTGAATCTTTCTCTTAAAATATGAAAACTCAAAATGTGTTTTTGTAAATACATAATATCAAAATATGATTTGTTGCATTCCTTGATGTAAAAAAGGGGACTCAAATAAAAAATCAAGAACTAATGCCTTCTAATGTAATGGTAGAGTTTTTTTTTTTCATTTTTCTTAATTTTCATTCTATCTTTGGTCTGAGTACTGGTTTTCTCTTAATTTTCATTCTACCTTTGGTCTGAATACTGCCTTTTTTTTTTTTTTGCGGTACGTGGGCTTCTCACTGTTGTGGCCTCTCCCATTGCAGAGCACAGGATCCGGACGCACAGTCTCAGCGGCCATGACTCACAGGCCTAGCTGCTCCGCGGTATGTGGGATCTTCCCGGACCGGGGCATGAACCCGTGTCCCCTGCATCGGCAGGCGGACTCCCAACCACTGCGCCACCAGGGAAGCCCCTGAATACTGGCTTTGAAGTCAAGTTATGTTTTTCTTCCTCTTGGCATAATTCCTGGTGACCAGAAATGATCTTGCATTTACCAGCATCTTGGGTCCAGAAGCATCTCCGAGTTTTACGTAAACTAAATACAGAAATCAGCTTAGTAAGCTGTGAGGTACAATCTTCTCTTGAGTGTAAAATGACATCTGGTTAATGGTGAGATGTGTTATATAGCAGTGCTTAAGAGATAGTGGAACACAGAAAGGTGAATTAAAGAGCAGTTCAGAGTCCATGTGAATGTGATGGGCTTCCAAGGCTTATGCTATAGGATTGATTCCGATGCAAACCATCAGCAAATGGTTTGTAATAGAGGTGCACAATTCCAGAGACTGACAACTTGGAAGCTGGTCTCAGGGCCAGAAATGTAGGAGCAATTATTCTGTGATACCCCTTTGTACCTCTTTGCATGTGGTGTATCAAAATATAATCAAATAAGGAAATGTTTCTACTACTCACCTCAGAATTATAAACATTACTTAGAGTGATGTATCTGACATATAACTTGGTGGTCTTTTTAGAATTGGAGCAATTACTATTTCATTACTACTCCCAAATATACATTTACAACCTTGACCTTTTTCTTACATAATTGTTGCGCCACTAGCTTCCTGTCATTAGATACTCTGCTATCATCTCAAATTCAGCCTTTCTAAAATCAAAACGAATGTTTTCCTCTGAACACAAGATTGTGTTCCTGATTTCTCAGTTTCTGTCGGCAGTGCCACCATTTCCCTTAATACTTGTATACAAAGCCTCTCAGTAATCTGTATTAGGTTCAGTGCCTATACTAAGATGTCTAGTCAGTTTTGCACATTTCTAGTCAGTTTTGTTGTCACTGTGAAGTAGTTTGTTTTGAAAGTGGTCCATAGATGGGCTGAGAAACATTTTTATTCCATGACATCAAGTCAGATTTATCAACACCCAATAGAATGACACACTCTATCCTATCCACCTTTTCAGAGGCTGCCACAACTGGAGAGGGTCCTTTTATATACATCTTCTCCTACAAGCATACCTTGGAGATATTTCAGGCTTGGTTCCAGACCACCATAATAATGCAAATATTGCAATAAGGCAAGTTAAATAAATTTTTTCCCAGTGCATATAAAAGTTATGTTTACACTCTACTGGAGTCTATTAAGTGTATAATAGCATTATGTCTAAAAAAAAGCAATGTACATACCTTAGTTAAAAAAAACACTCTATTGCTAAAAACTGCTAACCATCATCTGAGCCTTCAGTGAATCTTAATCGTTTTGCTGGTGGAGGGTCTTGCCTCGATGTTGAGGGCTGCTGACTGATGAGGGTGGTGGTGGCTGAAGGGTGGGTGTCTGTGGCAATTTCTTAAAATAAGACAACAGTGACGTTTGCTGCTTGATTGGCTCTTCCTTTCATGAGCAATTTCTCTGTGCCATGTAATGCTCTCTGATAGCATTTTACCCATGTAGAACTTCTTTCAAAATTGGAGTCAGCCCTTTCAAAACTTGTAGCTGCTTTACCAATTAAGTTTATAAAATATTCTAAATCCTTCGTCATTGTTTCACCAATCTTCATAGCGTCTTCACCAGAGTAGATTCCACCTCAAGAAACCATTTTCCATCCACAAGAAAAAGCTCCTCATTCATTATAGTTTTATCATGAGATTGCAGCACTTCAGTCACAGCTTCAGGCTCCACTTCTAATTCTAGTTCTCTTACAATTTCCACCACGTCTTCAGTTACTTCCTCTGCTGAAGTCTTGAACCCCTAAAGTCACCCATGAAGCTTGGAATCAACTTCTTCCAAACTCCTGTTAATGCTGATATTTCGACGTCTTCCTATGAATCACAAATGTTCTTACTGGCATCTAGACTTGTGAATCCTTTCCGGAAGGCTTCCAATTGACTTTGCCCAGATCCATCAGAGGAATCACTATCTATGGCAGCTATAGTCTTATAAAATGTATTTCTTAAATAATAAGACTTGAAATTTAAAATTGTTCTTTGATCCATGGGCTGCAGAATGGATGTTGTCTTAGCAAGCGTGAAAACAACATGAATTTCATCGTGCATCTCCATCAGAGCTCTTGGGTGACCAGGTGAATTGTCAATGAGCAGTAATATTTTGAAAGAAATCTTCTTTTTCTGAGCAGTAGGTATCAACAGTGGGCTTAAAATATTCAGTAAACCATGATGTAGACAGATGTGCTGTCATCAGGCTTTGTTGTTCATTTTATAAAGCACGAGCATAATAGATTTAGCATAACTGGTAAGGACCCTAGGATTTTTGAAATGGTGAATGAGCATTGGCTTCAGCTTACAGTCACCAGCTGCATTAGCCCCAAACAAGAGAGTCAGCCTGTCCCTTGAAGCTTTGAAGCCAGGCATTGACTTCTCTCTAGTTATGAAAGTCCTAGATGGCATATTCTTCCGAGAGAAGGCTGTTGTGTCTACATTGAAAATCTGTAGTTTAGTGTGACCACTTTCATTAATTATCCTAGCTAGATATTCTGGATAACTTGCTGCATCTTCTACATCAGCACTTGCTACTACCCCTTGCACTTTTAGCTTTTTTCCATAAACCTCATGAACCAATCTTCACACTTTTCCTCTGTAACTTCATCACCTTTCTCAGCCTTCATAGGATTGAGGAGAGTTAGGGCCTTGCTTTGGATTAGGCTTTGGCTTAAAGGAATGTTATACCTGGTTTGATCTTCTCTCCAGACCACTAACGCTTTCTCTATATCTTCAGTAAGGCTGTTTGGCTTTCTTACATCATTTGTGTATTCACTGGGGTAGCACTTATAATTTCCTTCAAGAACTTTTTCTCTGCATTCACACCTTGGCTGTTTGGGGCAAGAGGTCTAGCTTTTGGCCTGTCTTGGCTTTTGACATGTCTTCCTCACTAAGCTTAATCATTCCTAGCTTTTGATTTAAAGTGAGAGTTGTGTGACTCTTTCTTTCGACTGAACACTTAGTGGCCATCGTAGGTTTACTAATTAGCCAAATTTCAAAATTGGGAATAGGGAGACCCCAGAAGAGGGAGAGACACGGGGAACGGCTGGTCAATGGGGCCATCAGAACACACACATTTATCGATTAAGTTCGCTGTCTTACATGGATGTGGTTTGTGGCACCCCAAAACGATTACAATAGGAACATCAAGATCACTGATCTCAGCTCACCATAACAGATTAATAATAATGAAAAAGTCTGAAAAATGTCAAGGATTACCCAAATGTGGCACAGAGTTATGAAGTGAGCAACCAGTGTTGGAAAAATGGTGCCAAAAGACTTGCTTGACTCAGGGCTACCAGGAACCTTCATTTTGTAAAAAACACAATATCTGCGAAGTTTAATAAATCAAAGCACAATAAAATGAGGTATCTGCAGAGTAGGAGGTATGTCTGTATCTGCAGAGTAATTCAGTCCTTTCTAGCTTATTATCCCTCCCTTATGTAAGGGTAGGGGGAAGAGTTAGAGAAAATTAGAAAGTTAGACTCCTGATACTGAGGAATTCATTCTAGTCCTTCTAGAGAAGTGAGAAATCGCCAAAACCAGCTCCTGAAAATTACCAGTTAATCTTGAGTACTTACTCCTACATGCCTTGGACTTTGCCAAGGGTTTGACATGATTTATGTCTTTCAATCCTCATCACAACCCTGTGAAGACTGTTGTTACCCCATTTTGAGGATGAAGAAATAGATTTTGATGAGGTTAAATGACTTTCATAAAAGTCAGTCAGCTATTAATAATCATGATAATAATAATACAATGATAAAGCAAACTCTTGAGTAGCACTTACTTGTGAGCCTGGTACTAAGTGCTTAATGTATATCGGTATATTTAAACCGCAAACAATCCTATGAGGTAGGTACTGCAATTATTGTCATTTTTTAAAGGCAACTAAATCAAGGCCCAGAAGTATTAAGTTACTTTCCCAAGTCACACATCTAGTAAGTGATAGAACTGGGCTTTATAACCAGGCATGCTGGCCTCAGAATCTGTGCTCTTGACTACTAAGCTATGCTAATACAGTATAGACCCAAGGTTTGAATCCTGGCCTCCAAAATCTGACTTTTTACCATCAATGTCTAAGTGTCACCTTTGAAGTGTAGCTATTGATATAAATCATAGTTTTACCTTTTTACATATGAATTTAGATACTGGGTGTATTCCATTGATATAAGTATTTTTTTCAACAGCAGAGGACTGTAGTTAAAGCAATGGAAAATAGGAACAAAAATATTTGAGTAAATAAGCAATCTGAGATGTTCATCTCCCTATAATTTTGAACTTTCATGTGAACCTGACTTGAATGTGTTTGTAGATTAGTAAATTAAGTGAACTGTGGAAAATTACACTGTTGGCATCTTTCTGTGGTTATGCTGCTTGACAAGTAAGTTATCTCAAAGAAAAGCAGTCCTGTCAAAGCGTATAGTATGGAGTGAATTAATGTCTATTTACTATTAGTGGGCAATAATGAATATTCTGCTGATCTTTAGAAATCACTTGTATCTTATTCCAGTCAGCACTCAGCCAAACACCACAGACTTCCTTCATAATTTGACCTTATCTTTTAATCTGAAATTAATTATGCATTTATAGTTATTGGTCTACTATGTGGTTTTTTGCCTTTAGTAGCTATGCAAACAATAGCTTGAGACTAGTAGACACTTTAATCTTACTACTATTATCATTATTGAATGGTAAAAAAAAATATGTCACTACTTTTATGATGTCATTTTAAACTTGCATAAGCTTAGACCACTTATTGAAAAATCCTGAGTAATTTTAAATTGATGTTGACATTGAAAAGGATTGCCTGTAATGATAGTGTCTTGTAGCTATAAGTAGTGGTCTGTAGTAAATCTAGTAATAATTATGGTTACATCTTGATCACTTGCCTTTTCCTGTTTATTAACCTTGTAAAGAAACATATTGTTAGAGTCATCTTTAATTCAAATGAAAAATTAATATCCTTTCCCTTCCATTTCAGACCTTAAAACAAAGATGGAGATTGCAATTCAAATGCTTAAACTTTTTTTTCCTGGAGGGATTCCCACATGGAAAACTGAAGCAACGCTACTAAAACCTCAGTACCTTGATCACCCATCAGCTTTAGTATCTTCTGTCACTGTCTCTTCAGGAAGGAGCCTCAACATGCACGACCAGTGTTATCCTGGGGCTGCTGGAACCAGCTAGGGGCTGAGCTGTCAAGACCAGTCCATTTGAAAAGAAAATAACTAAAGACAAAAACTCACTAGCTAACCCGAATTGCTGATCCCTGGAGGGTACTCTAAGGAAAGTTGGAAAAGATTATATAAAATAGCTCTCATATGTTAGGCAGAAAAAATTACTTATTGCCTCTAAACAAGAAGATTGTAAACAAAGTCTCCCATTTTTGCAAAAAAGCAAGATCAGCTGCCTAAGATGCTGCCCTCAAACGTAGCTTTCATGAAGTGCCATCGCGTTTAGATTCATCCACTTTGCTAAGAGAGAAGGGGAAAAATGGGAGAGATTTGCCTCTTAATTCTGAGCCCCCTTCTGTGTTGGGCAGAGCCAGGAGCCTAAATAGGTAGGATCTTTTATCCAAAACCCACACGTTTGCTTTTTCATCCTAAACCTAAAATAAAACAGTTGGGCAGTCCTATAATCAAAGAAACAGTCATGTGTTTGGTAAAGATTTGGTGCCAGAAATGTGACCAAATTGGTATTTATTTACTGTCTGTCTTTCCTTATGATTAAGAATATCCATTCTATGCATAAAGTTAATTTGTGTTATTCATACTTGACTTTTTTTAAACCTGGAAATAAACTACTATGGTTTACAGTTATAATAGCCAATTCTATTATTAGTTGTAACTATGCTACAATTTGATGCTTTGGATCTGTAAATGTTACAGGTAAGAGTAAGAAAATTTACAGTATATGCAATATCTATGTGGTAATTATGTATATTTTTATTTACATTTTTAAAAAGTTGCTAAATAAGCATGATGATTGAAGTTTCTGTTTCATTCTTTTAAATCTTACTTAGCCCAAGTGCATGTGTTTTTATTTTGTTTTGTTTTGTTTTGTTTTTTGCGGTACGCGGGCCTCTCACTGTTGTGGCCTCTCTCGTCGCTGAGCACAGGCTCCGGACACGCAGGCTCAGCGGCCATGGCTCACGGGCCCAGCCACTCCGCGGGATGTGGGATCTTCCCGGACCGGGGCACGAACCCGTGTCCCCTGCATCGGCAGCGGGACTCTCAACCACTGCGCCACCAGGGAAGCCCTACATGTGTTTCTTGTCATGCCCTTTCCTGATCACACAGTCCATAGAGACGTCCTCTTGGTAATCAACTCAAGGAACAGTGGTTTCCAAACTTGTTGCTACATAGGAAATTAGTCTCCATCCCTTTGGACCTTATGTTTCAAGATTTTATTTATTTTATTTACCAAACATGTCTTTGCTTAATAATTTGTTTCTGCACATTCTATTTACAGGTGGACAGCAGAAGACAACAGTGGCATGGATTTGCTAAATTTGAGGAGAGACACCAGGCCTGGCATTTTGTCTGAGTGGATGTGGGCGGATGTGGTGCAGATGCATGCAGGATGCCGAGGCTGCAGTCCTGGGACTCCTTGAGCGGAACAGAGTGGTGTGGATTAAAGGACCTGGACAGAAGCAGAGATCTGATGGCTGGAAATGTGTGATTGCCAGAATGCTGTGCTAAGCCAGAAGGGGGTCAGGAGTTGGGTCATCTAATGTCGACATAGGATCTGATCGTGAGTGAGAGGCCAACAGCCCAAGAATAAGAAAACAGAGAAAAATGAAGGGCAATCACATACAAACAATATATTCCCTATACTCCAACCATGGTTCCGTTCAGCAGGAGATCTACAGCTGCCCTCTCTCCCTGCCTTACACCTGGAGCGGGATTCCTCCTTGGGTCTTGAAACGATCCAATATACTCCTGAAATAATTGCAGCTAGATGTTTTGTCTCTCGTAAATGAACATTAGCTTTTTAAAATATTAACAATATTGAACATTTCTAAGGAATTGCTGTGCTGCCTCTCCCTGTAGAAAGACCATACTTTCCAGCCCCCATTTCCCTTGGCCAAAGAAAATGTAAGTGGAAATTATGTGATATTTCTAAACAAAGACTTTAAGAATTCTGGTGTGGTTCCTCCGTGCTCTCTTTTCCATTTGCCCTAACAGAAATCCCTTCAGGTAGGGAACAAAGAAATGTAGAAGATATATCATTCTTGACCCCAAATGGACGTGTAATGTGAGTGAAAAATAACCTTCGTTTTGTAAGCCACTGGGACTTTTTAGTTTTTTTTTTTTGTTTTTTTTTTTGTTATCACAACATTATTTAACCTGAGTTGACTGATATAGACTGTCATTGACATGATCGTCTGTACCGAAGTTCAAAAATATTTGTATGCCCTTTGATATTTCTTATAGTACTGTTTTAAAACCTTATTTACCTCAATTATATGTCCGTTAGAATAACCTCAGTGTCTTTTCTTTGATCCACCATATAAACCTCATGCCTCTAAAATAAAATATTTAAAAATATGTCACAATGGATCAATGAATAAATACTTAACATATGTTTCACTGTAGTAACTATGAGGGAGACAAACATGTCAAAGAAATTGAAATTAAGATAAATATTTCCATTTGGAGAAGTCTATTTTAATTTTCAGTTGATTCAGTTTTTCTGGTAGTAAATCAAATGATTCTTCTTTTTCTTATTGTGGCATCTGAAAGTACAGTGTGTAGTAAGAAACACTTCATGACTACATTGTCAAAATTATATTGTAAAAATAAAGTACCACACATTTAACTGGCACTACTGAAGACTATATTATGTATGTATTATATGGCAATTACAGCACACATTTTCATGAAAGAAAGAAAAATCAAGAAGAGGAGGAAGATTTCCCAATCTTCTTTGGAATTTTTTTTTTTTTTTTTTTTTTTTTTTTTTTTTCTGGTGACCTTGGGATATTTACCACAACTCTGATTTGGACTCTCATTTTTTTTGTTTTTTTTTTTTCAGTACGGGGGCTTTTCACTGCTGGGGCCTCTCCCGTTGCAGAGCACAGGCTCAGCGGCCATGGCTCATGGGCCCAGCCGCTCCGTGGCATGTGGGATCTTCCCGGACCGGGACACGAACCCGTGTCCCCTGCATTGGCAGGCGGACTCTCAACCATTGCGCCACCAGGGAAGCCCCAGGACTCTCATTTTTGATGTTAGAAAATTAGGTTTTTATCATGTATTGGCTGATAGACTGAAAGGGGTTATAATCATAGCCAATTAAATTATGATTGAGAATGCTAATTCATTTATTTACAGAAGAAGAGAATAGTGATTTCCAGGGTCCTAACTACTTGTAATACCCTTATTTAGGGCAAATCAGGGACTTGAAAGTACCTAGACTTTGAACTAGTTGTTTGAAGTTTGCTTGGTGAGAAGTACATAATCACATGGCCAATTTATCCAGGCCTCAGTTGCAAGTGATGAAATCTTTTTGCCCTTTTTCAGAGAATAGTTATCTAGTGCTAGAATGTGTTTCTAGAATTCAGTACGAGTCTTCTCTTTTCCACCACATTGATATCCAAAATTCATGTTCTAAGTAGACTACTTTCTCCTGTTTATATGTGCATAAATCTTGGTGATTTCAATGCGGGCAAATCCTTCCACTAGCCTGACTCCCCAGGTTCTTGACCTCCTCATGCCTCAGAAGTTTGCCTTCCACTCCACCTGAGTCACTCTAGCCACATCTTAGACCTTGACATTTCAATTTTTTTTTTTTTTTTTTTTTTTTTTTTTTATGTGGGATCTTCCCTGACCGGGGCACGAACCCGTGTCCCCTGCATCGGCAGGCGGACTCTCAACCACTGCGCTACTAGGGAAGCCCTTGACATTTCAATTTTAATTTCAATTTCAAGCACTCCGATCTCAGGTCACTCCCTGCTTTCTCCTCTTATCCCAACACCATCCCATTCTCTCTTTCTTTCTCCCTCTCTGTAGTGTCCTTATTCCAAAATTCCTTTCTTTCTAATTCTCCACTTTTTCACTGTCCATCCCACTCCTCATATCCTCACTTGCCTTCTTAACCAGCTTAGAAGCTCTGCTCTATCATTTTTATTTTATTTTATTTTTTATTTTTATTGGAGTATAGTTGATTTACTATGTTGTATTAGTTTCTGCTGTACAGCAAGGTGAATCGGTTCTACGTATACATATATCCACTCTTTTTTTGAGTGGATATATATACATTACAGAGTATTGAAGAGATTTCCCTGTGCTACACAGTAGGTCCTTATTAGTTATCTATGTTGTATATGCTAGTGTGTATATGTCAATCCCAATCTCCCAATTTATCCCTCCCTTTCCCCCCTGGTAACCATAAGTTTGTTTTTTATATCTGTGACTCAATTTCTGTGTTTTTTTAAAATAATTAATTAATTAATTAATTTTTTGCTGTGTTGGGTCTTCGCTTCTGTGCGAGGGCTTTCTCTAGTTGTGGCAAGCGGGGGCCACTCTTCATCGTGGTGCACGGGCCTCTCACCATTGCGGCCTCTCTTGCTGCGGAGCACAGGTTCCAGACGCGCAGGCTCAGTAGTTGTGGCTCACGGGCCTATTTGCTCCGCGGCATGTGGGATCTTCCTAGATGGGCTTGAACCCATGTCTCCTGCATTAGCAGGCAGACTCTCAATCACTGCACCACCAGGGAAGCCCTCAATTTCTGTTTTGTAGATAAGTTCATTTGTACCATTTTTTAGATTCCACATATAAGTTGTCATACTGAGTGAAGTAGGTTAGACAGAGAAAGACAAATATCATATGATATTGCTTATGTGTGCTCTATCATTATAATGACTCCCTTGCCTACCCCCTCAACTCATTGGCTCATCTCTCCTGCCCTTATACTGGCCTCGCAAAACCCAAAGCCTATAAAGATCAAGTCTTAACCCACCGTGCAGTTGCCCAAGCGCCTGACTAGAGCTGAAGAAAGGCACGTATCAGTTTCCCGTGTCTCTCTTTAAGTTCATAACTACTATTCTCAAGTGTGCTCTTTGTGCTGACTTATAAGCCTCCTTTATTTCCTTAGGAGCTGTACTCCTCTCCTACAGGATGATTTAACATCTTTTTATCTCCTCTCTAACCTCCCCCACTTCCTCTTCTGCTCTCCTTTTCTTCTTATTTCACTGAAAAGATGGAAACAATCAAAAAGCAACTTCTGTGTGCTTTAGCCCAAATCTACCTACCTGCACACATCTGGCCCTATACATTCTGCCTTCCTCTGAATTGCCTTTGCTCTATGTAAGGCTAGCCCCTCTTTTGCACATTGTTTTTCCCTTCTTGTTCTAAGGACATTGCTTCTGTAGTTGCCCTCCCCATCCTGAATCAAATTATCCCTCTCCACAGGAACATCCCCAATATGATACAAATATGCTACAATATCACACATCATAACAGATCTTCCTTTGATCCCAATATACTTCCAAACACCTCTGAAGTTCTGTGCTAACTTTTCTAGAAGATCTCCTGAAAGATTATGTATAATCTCCCTCTACTCCCTTTCCCATCCTCCCTTAAACACACTTTATTCTGGTTTCACCCCTATCACCTCAAGAACAGCTTTTGTCATGTCACCAAAGAGCTCCAGGCTGCAAAATCCAATGATTGCTTTTAAGTCCTTATTTCACTTAGTGTGGAGCAAGTTGTGACACAGATGATGACTCCCTACTTCTTGAAACGCGCTTGACTTCTGGCATACCAGTCTCTTTTGGTCATCTTTCCACCTCACTAGATGCTTCCTCTCGGCTTGTTACTCTTCATCTTCACATCCCAACACTGGGGTGCTTCAGGGCCCCGTCTATGGACCTTTCCTATTATCTCTAGATACTCAGTCTTTCTTTGGTGAGCTCATCCAGTGCCTTAGCTTTAAATGTCATTTATTCACTATTACTAGAATCATCTCCCTGGAATTTCACTCTGATATCTCACTACTTATTCAATATAACCAATTGGATATCTGATATGAACTTCGCATCTAATGTGGGCAATCCAAATTACATATTTCTCCCCAAATTCCACTGGCAAGACCTGTTCCTTCTGCAGTACTCTCCCTTTCAGTAAACTAGAATTCCATTCACCTAGTTGCTTGGATCAAAAAATTTTGACCCTTTCTTGATGTCTCCTTTATTTTTTCTCACATCCCACATCTAACACAATTCTGTTGATTTCACCTTTAAGTTTTGTTTAGAATCTGACCACTTCTCTCTAGCTCCACTTCTGCGGTATCATCATCTCCTACCTGGATGCTTTCAGCTGTTCCTTGTTTCTACTTTCATGTCTCTATAGTCTATTTGCTACTGATGCTAGAAATATCCTATTGAATGCAGGTCATTGATGATGTCCCCATTGCTCAAAAAACCCAGTGTTTTTACATGTCTACATTTTCTTTGAGAATTTCCTGCTTTTTCTGTCTCTAGTAATATTGTGCTAGAAATCCTGAATTGGCCCTCATACTTTGTGTTTTTTCTTTCATATTTAGTATCTCTGTGCTTTTCTCTATAATCTTGGATATATCCTTGTCTTTTAATTGGAAATATTAATTTTAGAGACCATATTTTCACTCCCCATGAGCTTTCTCTATAATTGTGTAGTTCTTTTTGTATAGCATCCTATTCTTGTTTTGTGGGTGTAATGTTTTCTTGAACTTCCATGAGTGTGTTAATTATAATTCTTTAAAAGTTCTCTTCTATTCTTGAATTACTTGTTCAAGATTTTTTTCTGTTAATTTATTTAGCTCTTTCTCTTCCATCTTTTTCTTATTTGTCTGAAAACCCTTGGTTGTCTGTTTATATCTTAAAAAGAAGTATTGGTAAGTTAGCAAACATTTCCTGTGCTAATAGGTAAACAGCTTGATATGTGGCTATAGATTATTGACTGGCAGACTTAGTTTTAAGTTTAGTGAACAGAGAACAGCTATCAGGCCTCAGGTCTCTCAAAAGGCAAAACAAAGAAGGCTTTATTCTTGGCAGTAACTTTCACACTAGAAACCTCGACTTAACCCAAGAGGTTCATTCGAACTTGTCAGAGAAGAATCCCCAGGGAATATCATGTAGAGTATACAGACTCTGAATTTTCAAATTCTGCCAACTGGAGGTACAGATTGGTGAATTTTTCCATGTACAAATCTTCATTTAATATCCCCATTTTTATCCTCCTCATTGTTTCTTCTTGACCTAACTTCTGGGGTTCCCAGTGGTAGATGGCTCCCACCTCCTTTTCATTACAATTCTTCACAGCAGGTCTTGGGCTCAAACTTTCTCATAATAGTTTCAGGACTCCCCTGGTGGTGCAGTGGTTGAGAGTCCACCTGCTGATGCAGAGGACACAGGCTCGTGCCCCTGTCCGGCAAGATCCGACATACCGCGCAGCGGCTGGGCCCATGAGCCATGGACGCTGAGCCTGCGCGTCCGGAGCCTGTGCTCCACAACGGGAGAGGCCACAACAGTGAGAGGCCCACGTAATGCAAAAAAAAAAAAAAAAGAATAGTTTCAGCCATCCATTAGCTTTCATAACTCTTTGACTTTCAGAAATGAATGAACATTTCTTGTCCACTGGTGACTCAATTTCCCCACCTTCAAATTATGAGATTTTTATTTGTATTTTTTACAGTTCTACAACATACAATGCATAGCTTGGTTTGTAACATGGAAGACATAGCTCTATCTGTTCATATGTTGCAAAGTTTGTCACTATTATAACTACTGAGACCATCATTTTTTTTTTTTTTTTGGAGTTTTCCATGTTGGTGAACATGATTTGATTCTCTTGGATCTATACCAGTTACAAGAATAATGTCCCTTGTGTCTAATGGAAATTCATTTTCATGAAGAAAATAGTATTTACTCTAATCAGTATTAAAATCCATATGAAGATGAAATTGGATGGGCAGGATTTCAGTTCAACAGTATTTGGTAAAAGTGTTCTTTCTCTATGGAACATAGCAAAATGTGTCAAGTAAATAAAAGGTCTTGTTTTCCTTTAGTGGCATCATGATGATTACTTGCTATGGGACATTTCCATTACTAACACGTTTGTTGCTTTTTGATTTGTTAAATGTATATGATTCAGCATCACTTTCTCTAATGCAAGATGACGAGAAAACCCTCAAACCACAATGGTTTCTGCTAGGATAGCATCTCAGAGTATTTGCATTTGTCAACCAAGTGTGGTATATTAAAGAAAAATGTAGGAAAGACTTTCCTCATAATAAAGTGTAAGTAACTCATAAATATTCTCAAAAAGAACTACTGAAATTCAGTTTTCTATTGAAAAGTTTTTGCGAAGCTAAAGGAAATTTTCTTCATTTTTGTATTTTTTCCGTTTTATAACTTTAAAATTAACAGCATATTTTAATACTTCCTTTGAGGACATTATATGTAGTTATTTCACTACCAGTTTGAATTTACAGCATATGTTCACTAACTACAAATTACTTCTCTAAATATCAATGATCAGCGTATTCTCAGTATCCAGAAAGGTAGATAAACCCAAATGAATTTGAATATTTTGGATACAGGTTAGCATTCTCTCACACTCTTTCAATATTATTTAGGGTCTTAGTCAAGACACTTAAATACCTTAATTTAAAGTTTCGTTAATGTTCATTGCACTCAGTCTGGGGTACTTCTTAGATTCCTCTCAGACTCCTGAGTGTTCCTTGCTAGGTGGCCAGTTCTCTGGGTGCTACAGAAGCCTTATTAACCTGGGCCCTCAAAAACTTGCCTCTCTGGGCTAATTTCTTCCTCATCTGGCCAGACATTCATGGGAGGTTTGAGAGCTGTAATCCTTTTGTCCTTTTGTTCTCTCAAATGTTATAGGTTAAGTGAAATGATTTTAAAACTCTGGTTTGTGTCTTCAATACCATGGCCTTATATAGACATTGATACAACAATGAGCTTCACTTTACCTCACATCACATAATATATGGTACATATTAGACTTTCATAAGAAAACAGTTACACTGAATGCAGTGTTATAATGTATATTCTTATGTTGTCACTTTTCCATGTTCATATATTAATGCATGCTTTTCGGAGGAAGAGAGAAAATATGCTTTTGTTTTTGCGGTACGCAGGCCTCTCACTGTTGTGGCCTCTCCCGTTGCGGAGCACAGGCTCCGGATGCGCAGGCTCAGCGGCCATGGCTCACGGGCCCAGCCGCTCCGCGGCATGTGGGATCCTCCCGGACCGGGGCACGAACCCGTGTCCCCTGCATCGGCAGGCAGACTCTCAACCACTGTGCCACCAGGGAAGCCCGAGAAAACATGTTTACTCTCTTTGGGAAGAAAAAAGCTTTGTTCTGATATTATGTTCTTAATTTGGGGAATTAAAGTACCAAATGCTCTTTTGTTTATAAAAGGATGATGAGGGTAGATGGTAGTTTTGATTTTTGTTTAGTTCAATGCTATTTTGTGACATCATTAAAATATGGCAGCTTTATATTGGATGATGATCTCTTTCTTTTCCTTGAATTTGTCATTTGCAAACATGGCAAAGTGTGCCTATTCTGGTAGCCAAACTCCAAGTGACTTGTCCAGTGTTCTGAGTACTCTTTTCTTCCATTCAGTTTTCTCCCACATTTGCAGAGAGCAGACATGAAGCACTCCTCTATATTTCTTGAATACAGGTTTGGAGCCTAAGGTCTGTGCATCATAGCCGATGGCATTTAGTCACTCTAATTTCAGGTGGCTGGAAGATCTGGGAAGCATTTTGTACTGTAGGATTGGTTCAAAGGTTTTTATATACATATATAATCTCTCAGTTCCACTCATCATTTTTGCTGTCTTTCCTAGGTTGTCTTCTTACCCTTTCATTTCTCTTTTCTTTGAAGAGCTCTTAAATATCAGAAAAGCAATTCTTACTCATTCGTAGCTAGATTCCTGTCCCAGGTTTGATTTCTTTTCTAGTTTGAGTCACTCTTGGACTTCTAGGAGTCAAAGTACATTACTGTAAGTATAAAATCTTTACAACTAAAGTTTTCATTGCGAACAATTCTATTAATATAAAAGTGATTTTTTTACACTCAAACTTATCAAAATATACAGCTTACAAAAATCTACTCACCTCCACATTCAGTGGACAAGCTATTAGATCCAATGTCAGATCATTAGCTTGGACTTGGAACTATAGTTCAAAACCTCATTTGAGAATTCTTGTGCTAATAGACCCATTCTGAAGTCTTTGCATATAAGATGCTGGGCTTGAACTGTGTCTTCTGCTTTCTTATCAGTCCAAATTCTCAAGTAGTTGAGCTGCTGCATTTTTCACCAATGGTGGAAGCTTCTGGGTGGATGGCCAAAAAAGACGTAGGCAGGGCTTCCCTGGTGGCGCAATGGTTGAGAATCTGCCTGCCAATGCAGGGGACACGGGTTCGAGCCCTGGTATGGGAAGATCCCACATGCCGCGGAGCAACTAGGCCCGTGAGCCACAACTACTGAGCCTGCGCATCTGGAGCCTGTGCTCCACAACGAGAGGCCGCGATAGTGCGAGGCCCGTGCACCGCGATGAAGAGTGGCCCCCGCTCACCGCAACTAGAGAAAGCCTTCGCACAGAAACGAAGACTCAACACAACCAAAAAAAAAAAAAAAGACATAGGCAAAGCTCCCTGCAATAACTAGTCTGGATTGCCCAGAGGCATGGGAAACTGAAGCTAAGGTCTACAGAAATGAGACAAGGCCATAAAATGATTGTGAAACAAAGAAAGGATTTTTGGCCTTTTATGCCGCTCAAAAATCCAGTAGCATCTAGTGACTGAAGCACATACCCAGTCTGCAAACCCCAAAGGTAACAGTAAATCCATTCTTTCAGTTAGGGGGTCTGCATCCCTGTACCCTACTATTGCCTGCTCAGCTACTTTGACAGTTCCTCTCCTTGGAAACTGAAGAAGGTTTGTATTAGGTGTATCTAGTTAGTCTTCTGCAAAATGATCACAAAAAAAGTTATTAACTTGTATACATTGTTTATCCACTTGATTTTTCTATTTAACATTAATTGTACAATAGATGAATTAAAATATAGTTCCTTCTGTGGGCCAACAATTACTACTCAGGCAAAAGAAGTGGATACTTCTTAAGAGTTTATTCTTAGACTTTAATAAATATGTCTTCTGTATTTTTTCATAGCAGTGATGCATTTCCCAGGGTTAATAATGCCAAAGGGGACCAGTATTAGGCTTGCCGGTGTGATGCTGCTATCTATTTAGCTATCATTTCTTTCTTTTAAAGAAGATCTGTTATATTAAGTAGCTGATAAAAGAGGCATGGCTTTATTTATATTTATTTTGCAGTACGTGGGCCTCTCACTGCTGTGGCCTCTCCCGTTGCGGAGCATAGGCTCCGGACGCGCAGGCTCAGTGGCCATGGCTCACGGGTCCAGCTGCTCCGAGGCATGTGGGATCTTCCCGGACCGGGGCACGAACCCATGTCCCCTGCATCGGTAGGCGGACTCTCCACCAGGGAAGCACATGGCTTTATTTTTTTAAAACCACAGAGGCATCAGCGACTCACCACGATGCCTCAGATATTAGCAATAAAAATGACACCTAGTTCATTACAGTCAACTCTGTCTTTTAAGTGAGATACAACCTTAAATATGAGAAAGGGATTTCAGCCTCTGTGAGACTAAATGCTCAATGTTTTCAGAGATTTAAAATATAAATGCCATTTGGTATCTGACATGTTTATTTAAAAAATGCAACAGATTTTAACAAATGAGTTCCTGGACTAGATGATCTCTAATAATGTTTCCAGGCCTTCAATTTTATGTGTTTATGTGGCATTACTAATATGGATTTTTATGTATCTCTGATGTAAAATTATCTTAAGACTATGACTGTTTTTAAAAGCATGTGATCGCCCCCAGAGAGGTTATATCAGTTTTTTAAATAAACTACCCAGCAACCAAAATTTACATTCTGTTGGTAAATTTGCCAGGAAGGTCATTTCACTTGTTTATATTATGTCATAATCCCTGTTTTTCCTCATTCACAGTGTTTTACAAAATAGAGTTTAAAGTCATTTGTATGTGGTGCTGGAATCAGTGGATATTTCTGTGCAGGGCTAATACTTCTAACCTCTCTGCCAGACTTTGGAAATCAATGTTCATTTCACACTGCACCCCTGCCTCCCCAATACTGCTCAACAAATACCAGTGCCAAGAGAGATGACCCCTTTTAATTCCTTAATATAGGCCACAGTTCTCTTTGATTTATAGAAGACGGGTAGTCTATTTATAAAATATGTATCTGCAAGATGCAGTTTATGAGAAACTTGGCTTTTGGGACACATTAATTCTAACTGCAGATGCAACTTTCATGTTTTATAATATAACCCTGACAGCTGTAATTTCAGATTAAAGATTTTTCATTCACATTCCCATCCTGATTGCTCTGCACGGTCCTTATATTACCTTATTGTCAATAGCAAGTGTTCACTCTATTGGGAGTCATTTAATAACCAGCTGCCATTTAAAGTGTGGACAGAACATTTGTCTCAGCCAGGCCATCTCGAGTAGAGTTCCTCAGCATACGGAGCTGGGACCTCTTCAAGAAAAACAACAGCTGGCCTTCACTATTGTCCTGACTTTTCCTTTTTTGTGGTGGCTAGTTAAAATAAACATGGACACTCTTGGTGCATTTCTGAATGCATTTGTAAGTTTGTTATTTTAGTAAACAAATCGTGCTTTCCATCGGTCCCTCATCCTCAATCTCTTATCCCACCCTGACCCCCATCTACTTTATGGGTCAGGCTTTCATTCTTTCCTGAGTTCTATAAACGTATACTTCTCTTAAAGTCACTTACATTGGTAACTAAGAATCGACCAACCAAGATTGTAGGTTTAGTGGGTATCATAAGACTTCTGTCTTTGGGGAAGCTAATATATCTGTTTTTACAGATTATGTTTGTAAATGATGATATTGTAATTAAAATAATATTAATTATAAAAATAAAACAATCTTCCAGAAATATAATTATAAATCCCAGCTTGAGATCCATGGTTGATATGTGAAAATGCATTCATGATTCGTAATGTTTTTTTTTAGTGTCTACCTTTAAATGTCCTTAACTTGACAGCTGGGGATTAGCTTCTACAGCAGGCAGTGGTAAAAGGAAATAAAAACGAAAAGGAAAGGAAAGCTTTTAAAAAATGGACTCTTTCATGCCTAATTAAACCAGAATACAAATCAATCACTGGAAATAAGTGATGAATTTTTTATGCTTGTAAGCTTACTGTACCCTGTCGTGTTTGCTATACACTGAAATTACAATTCCCATCAGCTTATAGGGTAATCGTTTACTTTAAGCTTTACCTTTATCTATCATATTGATCTGAGACTCTCAGGGAAAGAATGGAAGGCCAATGGTCTAAGTCAGTGTGAAGAGTAAAAATGTCTCAGCCAAGAAACATTGGAACCTCTGCCTTGTAGGCTAGACTTTATTTTTTTCTCATTTCATTTTAACTCTTAGGAAATACCTAAGTCCTAAGGCAAATTTAATCGTAGTATATAGGGGAGGAGGTGGTGACCCTTGCAGCAGTCATGTGGTGGACTGAGTGACCGATTCTCCAATGAGTTATGTCACACTTACCTGCTCCCTTGCTTAATGCCAACTAAGTGCCAGGTTTTGGATTGTATCATCAACAGTTAGTGGGAAATGGTTGCAATATTAGTTTCATACTACAATATTAAAATGTTAAATTAAGGTTGACATCCTTTTTTTCTGATTATTTTCTAATATTGGAGTTCTCAGCCACTTCTATGTGTAATTTATTTTCCGGGTAGGCTATAATAACACATTTTTTCCTTGAGTGTCAGGCCAGCTTTTCACATAATGACAGGGTTTTCTTTCTATAAAAGTCACATGTATAGCATGAGGGATCATTTAGACCTCTAAATTGGCTCTTGATTTTTTGCACTGAGAAAATATGATAGCACACAATATTTCTAATATAAAAATATGTTAGATTTTGAAAGATTTCTCTCTATATAAATGTCTAAAAATTTTGCACAATAAACCTCATAGACACGGGTAAGATGTAAGGAAGTGACCAACAAAAATCAATTGAATGGCAATCAAACCCAAAATATGATTACATCCACTTCGTGAAAGAAAAATGCTGACCTGAATTTCCCTCTTGCCAATGTGAGATTCACAGACTGGCTCCTACAAGTAAATATGACTTCTTCTCTAGAGCCATAACTAGCGCCATAACTAAGCTCTTGAACTCTCAACCCTAGGAGATACTCAGGTCTCTGATCCATTTTGGTGACCTTGCCCCCAGGGCTGCCAGGTCTTCTCTTGGCTGTGTTAATGCACTTCACGTATTAGCCACTTCCAGAGTGAAAGAGCATCGCCCAAAACTTGGCCCAGCTCTCCTATATGTCATTATCCACAGGCAGCAATAAAGAATGAGGCCAGCTGCATCCCCTAGAAGAGGCTGCGGCCTGAAACATCTGCATTTCAAATACAGCTCTAGATGAATAATAAATCGAGATGTCTCTTCCTTAAATTGGAAGAAAGGTCCCATGATTAATCATGCCTATAAGAGCACTAGTCTTAGAGTCTAGGAAAAAAATTAAGGCATCTTCATTTTCTGCCTCTGCACTTCAGTACTTACCTGCAGATGGTTGAACACAATTGAGAAGCCAGTTGTTTTAAGAAAGGCCACAGATATTTAACTTCAGATTTCCCCCTTGTTTTATTAAAAAGAAAAAGAGGAGTTATTATTTAAAAATATAGAGCAGAAAGAGTGCAGCACAGAAAAATCCTATAAAAAGGCAGACTTACAACACCTAAATGGAATAAAAAATCCAGGAGGACCAGGACTCTGGGTGCTGGCTGTCTCACTATTTACTATAAACATAGTATGGAGTCCTCTGGAAGCTAATGGGGCTGTTGATTGGTGTTTACTCATCTCCACAGGATCTGGTTTCTGATAATCCAAGACTCCTGTGTATTGATGAGTGTAGGCGGCTGGTGAACTAGTAATTCCCACTTAGAGGGAGCGGAGAGGGGCTTGTAAGCGCTTCGTGGCTAGGTTCAGCTGAAAGACTGTTTATTTAGAATTCCTCCCAAGTCCTCCAGGACCCCAGCAAAGGCTGCAGAAGTCAAATTCCCCAAAGCCCTGTGTATCTTTGTAGAAGTATCTGGTTGGTGAAAGACTAGAGAAGAAATCTATAACATTCTTTAAAGGAGCCCAGGGCATTTTATCTTACGTGTGCTGTTTCCTTTAATACAGTGACCTTTGATGGAACATCATTTAAACATAAGCTGTTTCAAGTTGAACATGGATAAGTGTAATTCTTCACATTTGCTCTAATAGTAAATTTTTCAGAAAAAAATCAAAGGTAATCCATGTTTTAATGACATTTTAATATTCTTTGCTTTTATGGACCTTCTAGTTTCAAGGTTTTCTTTCTCCTGCAGTTTTACTGAGATACAATTGATATAAAATATTGCATTAGTTTAAGGTGTACAACATAATGAATTGATACGTGCATATATTGGATCACCACAATAAGTTTAGTTAACATCCATCAGCTCATGTAGTTACAATTATTTTTCTTCTGGTGAGAACTTTTAAGATCTACTCTTAGCAACTTTTAAATATACAATACAGTATTGTTAACTACAGTCATGTTGTACATTACATCCCCAGAACTTATTTACAAGACCAGCCCAGATTCGAAGGGAAGGGACTACTCCTTGGCATGAAATCTGGTACTTATGGTTCATTGAGGAGGGGAGCGTCTGTACAGGAGACTAACTACTGTATTCACCTACAAATTTAAATGGAATTCTTTTTTTTTTTTTTTGCGGTACGCGGGCCTCTCACTGTTGTGGCCTCTTCCGTTGCGGAGCACAAGCTTCGGACGCGCAGGTTCAGCGGCCATGGCTCACGGGCCCAGCCGCTCCGCGGCATGTGGGATCTTCCCGGACCGGGGCACGAACTAGTGTCCCCTGCATCGGCAGGTGGACTCTCAACCACTGCGCCACCAGGGAAGCCCTAAATGGAATTCTAAATCATGAGTATGCTTTCTTTAATACGATAAAAGATTTGTGTGAGAAAATAAATGAATAAATAACCTACAGTGAGAAGTCCAATAATAGACATTTAAGGAAATGTTCATGGCCACATTGAGGAGGAAGGGAATAGTTCTGCACTGGAGAAGTTAAAGAAAGGCTTTATAGGGATGTCAGCATCTGACCTGGGTTTTGAAGAATGACTATGTACTTATCTGACAGAGAAAGAAGGGGAAACGTGTCCATAGGCAGAAAGAAGGGCATAAACTTGTATCGAGATGAGGAAGCACACAATGTAGCCCAGAAATACCAAGTCCTGCAGCATATATGTGGGCTAAGATAAGGCTGAAAAGGTAGGTGGGGACTTCCACAAAAAAGGACCCTGTGGGGCTTCCCTGGTGGTGCAGTGGCTGAGAGTCTGCCGCAACGGGAGAGGCCACAGCAGTGAGAGGCCCTAGTACCGCAAAAAAAAAAAAAAAAAAAAAGGACCCTGTGGGTATATACTTCTGGGAAATTATACATACTTTCCTATAGCTCTCTTAGTAGCTCCCAATGAACTTTAGAATACTAGGGGCTCTGAGTGGTCTTGCAATAAGGAAATCCATTTAACTCCAAGGAACTTTCCAATTTATTTGAATAGAGAATGCTTTTTTGATACAACAGTCACAAATCATTCCACAACTCTTTATTTTATGAAACATCCTTGGGGAGCCATTTAGGGCTCAAAGGCAAGTGAGAGAGATGCTAAGATTTTTCATTATAGAGAAAAACTCTGGTACTATTTTGGATGGCTTTAAAGGGAACAAGACTGGAATGAAGGAGACCAGCTAGAATATCAGAAACAATTGAGACCTGAACTAACAAAGCAACGGTGGGAATGAGGATGAAGGCAATGAGCAAATCATCTTTAATAATTCTGAGTGACATCTTAGATAGAAATATGAGTATTGCAGCTCCCATAAAAGGATGTTATGATAATTCTTCCTAATGGACATGTTATCCAATTATGTAGCTGTATCATTTTGTAGTACTTGAACCAAAGGATTAAAATGAAATTTTAAAAAGTATGTATCATATATAACCTGTCTACAGTACACTGAGCTCATTGTTAGATCAGGCCAAAGGACTGGGAAAAGTGAATTATCTACTTCCTATTGGCCAATGAAATGAAGCATAGCTGTTATTTGGGGGATTTTTTAAGGCAAATTTTGTTTTTCTGCTGCTTCTAAATTTTAACAGAAATTTGTCATGTAGTCTTTTGCTCAGGGGGAGTTGAACTACAGAATGAATAGTGTCTTAAAGTCTTATTTTGCAGAAGATGCAAGCACTCTTCTCCAGGTTTTTTTTTTTTTCTCCTATATGTGAAGCTTAAAGCACATACTAAAATGTTCTTCTACAGAGGTTTTACATTATGGTTTTCAGGGGTTGGGTAACATGACATTCTACAGGGAAAAGATGGCCTTACTAATGTCTATACCTTTAGAAAATGGGAGTGCAACTGAGAAACTAAATCTGGAACAAGTTAAGAGCAGCATATACACTGGGGTTAAAAAAAAAAACAAACACAAACCTGCCGGCCCAATTTCAGAAACCATGGGCAATTATTTGCAGATGCATGTATAGTTTACTATGCACCAGTGTTGTTCATCTGACGTGATGCACAGGCTCAACACCTGTGGACATTTGCACACACATCTTTTACAGCCAAATTTGCAGTGGGGGAGAAGAAAACTTCTGTGGGAAAGGAAACTCAGCTGAGAGGAGGCAGAGGAAGAGAGTTTGATCACCCCACTGCTCAGACACAAAGGCATTTATTTAAACCTCTGCAAAACCTTGCTTCCAAGAGACAAATGCATTACATAATTTGTATTATGCTGTCCATCTATATTTGCAAAGGAATCACATAATTCAAACTTCTTCATTGCTAAGATAAAAACAATGGTCATAATATAGACATTCTGTTATTGTAATTACAAAAAGCCCATAGTAAAGTTTTACACGCCATTATGACAGCATCCCTAAGATTTTGGTAGAAATTATCACAACCGTTGTATCCAGATATAGAGAGGCTAGACAGACACGAGTTGGTATCCACATCAAAATAAGGTTTCAGGACTATCTACACCACAACTCTTTATTTTCCTACTCTATTGATAATAACAATGATGAGAATGGCAAAGCATCCCTCAAAGAAAAGTTCCATAACATTAAGTGTAAATGAGATAATGCCCATAAAATATTTTGTACCAGCCTAGCACATAATAAATAACCAGTAACAATTAACTTATACATTTTAAAAGCAGAAAAGAAAAACTTGGGCAGAAAGTGAGCAGTTTTTGTCACAAGATTAAAAATACTGGTACAGAGAACTCTGTTCACCTGTTAAACAACTAAATTACTGGTGTGTTTATATTTAAACCCAAAATGTTATAAACAATTTTGATTCCGCTATCATGTAACAAATTATTTTGTGTGCACACAAGGATCTAGCTACAAGGATGTTTATGTAACCGTTTTTATTGTAGAAAAACTTGGAAACCACCTAGTGTCCAATAGTAGGACACTGGGGAAATAAACATGGTCTATTCCAACCAAGCAGTACAGTGTAACCACTTAGATTACTGTTATCTTAGAAGACTAGTTAAATGTCATGGGAAAAAACATTTATTATATACTCAAGTAAAAAAAAAACAATTACAGAATAAGGGCACAGTATAATGCTGTTTTTTCAACAACAAAAATGTGAGTATAGAAGTAACTAAAAGACTGTATGCTACAATATTAAAGGTATGATTTAAAAATAAGTGAAACTTCACATGATTTTCATTTTCTTCTTTTTGCTGATTGAATATTTTGAAAAAGCTCCTCAGTGTATGTATGTCATTCTTGTAACATAAATATTAAAAAGAAAAATATTAATGTAGTCTTTTGAATACTATTGGAAAATCTTCCCAGAAAAAAAAGCTGTAGAAGAGCCAAACGTAACAAACTACAGTTTTTTAAAATGAACATTTTAAAGCATAACTAAGACTCATATATAAATGGGCAAATAATATCAGTTATTTTCTCTCAATCTCCATTGCCCATTCTTATTTAAACCCTCCTTTTCACTGGCCCTAGATTTTCCCTTATCCAATTATTTTGCAGATTTTATGGAGTTTTCCTTCTCTGTTCCAAAGCCTCCAATGGCTCCCTCTCATTTACCACATTGGAATCAAAATTCTGTTCCTGGATTTCGATCCTTCTAGCCATCCAAATGCTCTTCTTTAAAACTAGCTTCCTTCTTCGGGCTAATTCCCTTACTGGTTTCTGAATACATACCATGTGTGACTTCCTACTTTTTCTCTCCCTCTTCTCTATCTAATTTCAAGCTTTTCTTTAAGGTTCATTTCAAGCTCTATTTCTTCCAGACAACTTCTCCTTCTTAGCCCAAACTCATCCCCAAACTCCCATCTTGCAAATCAGCTCTACTATGTGTCCCAGTATACATGTATGTGCTTTCTGTATTATTCAGCTGTTTCCTGTGTGTAGTCCACCTCATGTGACTATAAATTTCCTAGAAAGAACTGAGAATATTCTATTTTTTCTATAACATATGCAATATATTTCACTATATTAGGTGTATGGTAGGTACTCAATAAACATTTATTGATAGATTAATAGATATAAGGTTTGTGTATTTTTATACTATCAGTAAACAGTTTACATTTTGAATGGCTGGTTTGCCTTTGTCCATTTCTATCAATGCTAAAAAACTGAACTTGACTAAGAAGAGATGCTGACATATGCATTTGATCATCATAAAACATCATTCTGGGATGAAAAATTACAAACAGAATGAGAGCTATTATATTCTCACACTGCTTATATATCATCATCTTATAATCTATAACATTTTAAAAAACAGATATCCTGGAATAGAAATAATATGGTAAACTTCACTAAAGATCTTAATGATGAATGATAAAAATACAATAACAAAATGATAAGGAATGTGAGACATCTTTTTCCAAACACGGCAAGCTTAAAATATATACATCAAACCTACTGACATAAGAAATCAGTGTGTTTTCAAATTTTGCATTTTAACCAAAATGTGATCCTCAGCAAAGCCTAATCTAATAAATGGAAAGTCAGTGTCTTATTTCTTTTGCTGTAGAAGCAGAATGATGGTAGTCCAGTTGGAGACAGAAAAGAAATGATCTTGACAAGATGAAATAGCTACTAGGCATTATCCCTCACTATGGTTTAACTGCAGCATCACCGACTTTATACAATGCCATTATTGCACTCACTGTCTTCATGGTCCTACATTCAGAATCACATAATCAGTGGTTGTCAGACCACAAAAGGTTGAAATCATTGGGTTAAGCATCCGGAGTTGGGTTTCTTATCCAGAACAACCACCATGGTTAGAACACTGGGCTTGAAATCAGGCGAATAAAATTTTTCATGGGAGCTTACTTATAACTAAGTAACTTCTATTTAATGTCAAAATGGTCTTGGTATCTGCTTAACCTAAAACTTTAAGGGCTTTATATGTGGAATCTAAACTAAACTCATAGAACAGGGAATAGATTGGTCGTTGCCAGAGGTGGGGGGGGGGGGCAGGGGCTAGAGGAAATGTGTGAAGGTGGTCAAAAGGTACAGACTTCTGGTTATAAGATAAATAAGTTCTGGGAATGTAATATACAACATGACTATAGTTAACAATACTTGCTTTTGATCACTAGACTTTTGTGCAAAAGATACTGCCTGACTTCTGAGGCTAGGTCATAAGAAGTCTTGCAATTTTCAAATAGATTGGGTAGATTGCTTATTCTGAGGGAAGCTAGCTGCCATGTAAGAAGGTTGAACACATTGAGCCACTGTGCTCTGAGAAAGCTCACACAAGTTATGTGAAGAGACGAGGGGGGTGGAGAGAGAGAGTGAGAGATGCCTAGCCAGCCCCCTGCTGTTCTGACATTCTAGACAAGGTACCAGATGTGTGAGAGAAGTTATCCTCTCTATCTAGCCCAACCACTATCTGACTTCGCCTGCAAAATCACATGATAGCTGTCTAGCTGGACCAGTCAACCTGGAAGTGGGGTGATGCTCACACACATACACATTCAGCCTTGTGGTATTTACTTTGGGACCAGTTGGGAGGGAAGCTGAAAGGACCTTAAGAAGACTATTACAGTAGTCTATGTCAAAAATGTCAGCTGACTTCTTTTGGTTTGCATTTTAAGATTTAAAAACAAGAAATATGAACAAAAGAAAAAAAAAACTGTTCAGTTCTCATGTAAAATCTAGAGTAAGCATTTCTGAGACAGTTACTTGCCAGATTAAAAATAAAAATGTTTGTCTTATCTAGCTTCTCATCTATCCAGCAAAAGACTCTCAAAGGAAGAAATGGCTTTAAGCTAAGCATAAAGATTAGGGTGCTACCCAGTAAAATATTGTTTCAGAGTAAATAGTTCAAGATTCTTTGGTAAGACCTCAAAAATATTCACAGCATGCTTGGTAGGCGCTCTCAGGTAGACCATGGGTTGGCAAACTTTTTCTGTAAAGGGCCAGTTAGCAAATATTATAGGTTTTGCAGGCTACATAAGATCTGTGTCCCATATTCTTTGTTTGTTTGTTTGTTTATTATAGCATAATACACAGAACATAAAATTTACTATTAGCGACATTTAGCACACAGTTTTGTGTGACCATCACCACTATCTAGTTCCAGAATATTTGTATCACCACAAAAGGAAAACCCACACTCATTAGGCAGTCACTTCTTACCTACTCCTCCCGGCCTCTGACAACCACTTACTCATTGCTTTCTGACTCTGTGGATTTCCTTTTTCTGAACATTTTATATAAATGTAATCATACAATATGTGACCGTTTGTGTCCCCCTTCTTTTGCTTAACATAATGTTTTCAAGGATCATCTCTTGGACGTTGTAGCATGTATCAGCATTTCATTCCTTTTTATAGCAGAATAATAAATATTCCAGTGTATGGATGTACCATATTCTGTTTATTCATTCATCAGTTCATGGATATTTGGGTTATTTCACCTTTTGGCTATTGTGAACAAAGATTCTATGAGCATTCAAGTACAAATTTTTCTTTGAATTCTTCTTGTTAGTTCTTTTGGGTACATACCCGGGAGTGGAATTGCTGAGTCATGCAATTCTGTTTAATTTACTAATGGGCTGCTACACTGTTTTCCATTGTGACTGCACCATTTTACATTCCCATCAGCAATGTACGACCTTTCTAATATCTCTACATCCTCACCAGCACTTGTTATTTTCTGGTTTTATTTATTTATTTAGAAAAATTAAAACCATCATAAAGGGTATAGAGTGGTATCTTATTGTGGTTTTGATTTGCATTTCCCTAATGACTAATAAAGCTAAATTTAATTTTAATGTGCTTTTTGCCATACATAAATTTTCTTTAGTAAGATATGTATTCAAGTCCATTTAAAAAAATTTTTATTTTATTTATTTTTTATACAGCAGGTTCTTACTAGTTATCTATTTTATACATATTAGTGTATATATGTCAATCCCAATCTCCCAGTTCATCCCATCCCACCCCCGCTTTTCCCCCTTCATGTCCATATGTTTGTTCTCTACATCTGTGTCTCTATTTCTGCCTTCAAGTCCATTTTTAAATTGTGTTTTTGTTGTTGAGTTCTTTATATATTCTGGATATTAAAATCTTATTAGATTCATCATTTGCAAATATTTTCTCTCATTCTGTGGGTTGTAATTTTCACCTATTAATAGTGTGCTTTGATGCACAAATGTTTTAAATTTTGGTGAAGTCCAATTTACCTATTAGTTGAAGAGATTATTCTTTCTCCATTGAATGGTATTGGAACTCTTGTTGAAAATCAATTAACCATAGATGTATGAGTTTATTTCTGGACTCTCAATTCTATTCCACTGAGTTTTCTGTCTATCCTTAGGCAGTACACACTGCTTTGAATACTGTAGGCTTATAGTAAGTTTGAAATTGGAAAGTCTGAGTGTGGTGGTCAATTTTATGTACCAATTTGGCTGGGCCAAGGGATCCCCAGATATCTTAAACATATGAGATAACATACAATATTAAATATTAATTCTGGGTGTTTCTATGAGGTGTTTTCAGAAGAGATTAGAATTGGTAGATCAAGTACAGCAGATTGCTCTCCCCAGTGTGGGTGGGCATCATGTAATCCATTGAAGATCTGAAAAGAACAAAAAGGAAGAAGAAGGGAGAATTCTCTTTTTCAGTTTGACAGTATGAGCTGGGGCATTTGTCTTCTCAGACACTCAGACATTGGCACTCCTGTTTCTCAGGACTTAAGACTTGGACTGGAACTGCACCACTAGATTTCATGGGTCTTCAGCTGGCAGATGGCAGGTCATAGGGTATATATATATATATCTCCTGGCTATTTGGGAGTGCTTATAATTTTAGGATGAGCTTTCCCATTTCTGCCAAAAAGTCTGTTTTGGATTTTGATTGGGATTAAACTGAATCTGTAGATCACTTTGGGCAGTATTACCTCCCCAACAATATTAAGTCTTCCAATCCATGTACACAAGATGCCATTCCATTTATTTAGAACTTCTTTAATTTATTCCAACAATGTTTGGTAGTTTTCAGTGTACTGTTTGTTTTATTTTTACAATCCTTTAAAAGTTTAAAAGCTATTATTAGTTTGTTTGCAGGCCTAATAAAAACAGGCTGTGTTGGATTTGCTTCATGGGTCATAACTTGCCGCATGGAGCTAAACAAAAAGGCTTCTAAGAATCTTAATGGCCTGCCTCTTAAACCTCTATGGTAGAAAATTAAGTTTCTAAGAATTTTGAATATGCTGTCTCATGGCACCTTGACTCTCAGCCCAAGGAAAAAAGAACCTCTCGAAGAGATTTTTGTTTTTTCTAGTTGTCTGACAGATTATAGTACAATTTGACACACAGGAAGTCCATAGTGTTTTTGAAGATATTATAATTGTTTGGACTAAAAGGAATGAATGTAGTTCCAAACAAAGGAGGACCCATGGTCCCAGTCCCAATTCTTACAAACAGGAAGCAGGCATGAAAAGGTACTGTTGCAAACATGGGCCATTGCTTGTCAAAATGAAGGCTGACCGAGAGAGTAGCACCAAAAGCCCAGAGAGTGGCAGTGAAAACTAGTAAGAACCAACACAGGACTTAGGGAGGGGCTCCTGATCGGAGAACTGGTAACATTTACTTAACCGTATTTCAGAATTTCTATAGACTAGATACGATTTGCCTGCCATTTCCCCACCCCTTTTTAAATGAGAGAGTCAATCACAGCTCCACTAGACCATATATCTCCATTGCATGTTTGGTATGTTCGAGGGTGAAACAGATAAATTGTCTCTTTAGTTTACAGGTGTTTGGATTGAGAGAGGTACACATGAGGACTCTCAATGATGTGTGAATCTGATTTAGATGAAGCGATCTTAGACTTTAAGACTGATTCTGGGGACTCACCTGACAGTCCAGTGGTTAATACTCTGCACTTCCACTGCAGGGGGTGCATGTTTGATCTTGCATGATGTGGAGGCCAGGAAAAAAAAAAGCCTCTTAAAAAAAAAAAAAGACTGATTCTGTAATGGGATGAGACATTTGATGGCCTTGTGAAGAGGTATATACATTTTTGGAGGAATGTAAATGATTGTTGGGGGTGGGGGTGGAACGTAAATGATTTGTTTCCAGAGAGAGGAAAGAGAACCACACATTTTTTGTCCCACTTCCCACCAGAAGTCACTCTTCACACACATTAAACCTGGGTTGACCAAAGGGCTGGGGTAGAGTGATGTTAACCCAGTTTCTGTCCTAAGTCTTATGATGGCTTAGAAGCTTTATCTTTTGTACTATGGGGGGATCAATGGACCTTCATGTAAGAAGAGTATACACATGGAGAAGAGGGCTTGACATCATGGACTGGGAGAGAGGCTTAGTCATCCTAGCATATGGCACCTCAGCTGAACATCTCCAATGACTAACCCGGACTGAAATTGCATGAGAGATTCCAGAGAGGCCAACAGAAAAATTGCCCGGCTGGCTACAGTTAATCTACAGAACCATGAGAGACTATAAAATAATTTTTACTTTAAGTCACAAAGTTTAGGGGTAGATTGTTATGCAACAATAGACAACAAAAACAACTGAGGAAACTTTTGGCCTAAATAGGTAGGCAAAATGAATGCAGCTACATAGGTAACCTGAATGAAGCTACTAATTCTGGAAGAATGGCTCCATGCACAATGTGGGTATTAAAACAAAGACACAAAGGAATAATTTCATACACATCTCAATCCGTACCAGATAATTAGAAGGAGAGAAAGTACGGATGTCAGTGAGGTTCATATAACAGTAGCTGTTTTCCTCACCCACATATTGCAGAACTAGTAAGAAGCTGGATTACCTCTGGATGAACCAAAGGAAGGCTCCTTATCATTTATGTAAAACATTTCTCCTGAAGTTGACAATGACCCTGAGACTTGTTAGTCCATTGAAGAATATAGAGTAGCACAAGCGTTGAGGGGGAGAAAGGTATATCCGTAACATGTTCTTTAACATCTAATACTTTTGTGTCTTAGAAGCCCAACAGTGGAATGGGTTCCACCGCCCATAGACTTAGTCTGAAATTTTCTCATTGGTATTAGTCAAAGCGCAATGAGAAATACAGTTCTCCCAGTACTTCCGGCATTATCTGCTGGATTTTGAGTCAGATGGCTTTCTAGGGTAGTAGAAATCAACATTTCCTTAGGTAAGCATATCTCTGAATCGATCTATAAAGTCCCATATCTTTCTCTTTTTTGGTGGTGGTGGTAGTGGTGGTGGTTTGGTACTTAGAAATTGCTTTTTTTCACTGATCCCTCTATCTGACAGAGGCCCTATTTTCTGAAGCAGGCAGAAAATATTTAGGGACTTCAACAATTGGTGGAAACCCTGGAGGACTAGTCCACTCAGCAAAGTCTGTACCTGAATGTATCTTTTATAGTGATACTGAGTCTCTGATGATTTGCTTTGGTAGGTCTGTGATAATGCCGTCCTTCACTCAGAAGTTTCTCTCATTGGTTTCGTGATCAGTGAACAACATCAAGTGCTTAATCTGCTTTTGCCTGTAGGCATCGTTGAGGGATATGGCAAAAGTAACGCCAGCCCAGTGGCTAGCAGACTTGAGTTGATTTTTTTTTTTTTTTTTTGCGGTACGCGGGCCTCTCACTGTTGTGGCCTCTCCCGTTGCGGAGCAACAGGCTCCGGACGCGCAGGCTCAGTGGCCATGGCTCACGGGCCCAGCTGCTCCGCAGCATGTGGGATCTTCCCGGACCGGGGCACGAACCCGCGTCCCCTGCATCAGCAGGCGGACTCCCAACCACTGCGCCACCAGGGAAGCCCTTGAGTTGATATTTTAAAAATATTTGTATTGGCATATGGTTGATTTACAATGTTGTGTTAGTTTCTGCTGTATAACAAAGTGAATCAGTTATACATATACAAATAACCACGCTTTTTTAGATTCTTTTCCCATATAAGTTATTACAGAGTATTGAGTGGAGTTCCCTAGAAGTGAGCAGTGGAAAGAGAAAGAGAATATTGATCCAAGACTTGCCTTCATTGGCGTTTTGACATAATTATTTATAGATGCTTGTCTTCCTTGCTAGAATGTGATCTACTCAAGAACTATTCCATCTTAGTCAATTTTGGGTCCCTAGTATGTATCATAAAGAAGTGCCAAATTAAATTATTTTCAAAAGAAGGCAGTCTATCGTAGTGGTTAAAAACATGGACTCTATAGAGTCAGACTGCCTGGATCAAATACCTGCTCTACCAAGTGCTAACTGGGTGAACTTGGACCAGTTACTTAACATTTGGGTGAGCTTTGTTCCTTCTCATGTAAAATGGGAATTATAATTTTATCTTCTGGGGCTGTCGTGAGAACTAAATGAATTGACATATACAAAATGCTTAGAAAAATGGCTGGCCTTGACTAAGCACTACAAAAGTATTGCCTATTATTTTTACCATTAACATTAAGCAGATATACTTAAAATCAGAGTTACAAACACAGTGCCAAAAGGTCAAAGCAATAACAACCATTGAACTAAACATTTGGCCTATATTGTTTAATTTCAGAGGTGGGCATTATTATACTTATTTTATATCTAAGGAAACAGTGACTTAGGGCAGTTGAATAACTTGTCCAAGACCACACAGCTAGTGACATCCAGGATTTGTTACTAGGTTGTCTAATTTTAAAACTTGTGCTCTTAACCTGTACACCTTCTCACAGGCTATCATAAGAAATATGTAAATACAGAGTGGAAACGACTCATTCTGCTGGATCGTTAGCAAGTCTTTGCAAAGAAGGCAAGTTTAAAAATTCCCAGGTGGATCTGAAGAAAACAGTTTCTAGCCAATGTTTTCTAACTTTTCTCTCAGTGTCCCAGGGTGTTTTTGTAAGTAGAAGGGGAAAAAAACAAAAAACTTACCTAATGGTTTACATTAAAAAATTCAGTTTTACTTAAGCATTTAAGTTCAATTTTCAAATCTTATTCTATTTAAAAAAATTATTTTTTATGTAAAAGTAGAACAGTTATCTTTCAGGGGGGCCCTTTGATTAAAATTCATTAACTCAAATTGGAAGCACTCCCCTTTTAAAAATAAGTCACATTTTCAAGCTTAATTAAATTACCTTAAACGTTTTCAAATGCATATATAAATTTAAAACATCCCTTTTTTTAGTTTCAGGTGTTCTACATAAAGATTGACATCTGCATACATTATGAAATGAATCACCACTACAAGTCTAGTAACCATCTGTCCCCGTATAAAGTTATTGAAATGTTATTGACCATATTCCCTATGCTTATATTACATCCCCATGGCTCATTTATTATATAACTGGAAGTTTGTACCTCTTAATCCCCATCACCTACTCACACACACACCCACCCCCAATTTTTTTAAACCCTTAAATACTTAACAAATAAATTCATTGCCCTAACAAGGAAAAGTTTCCCAAATGCTTAAATGGCTCTGGAATTCTAATAAATAAATCTTAAAAATCAGTACTTTTGAAAACAGGATTTATTACCTTTGTTCTGTAAAATGTAGACCCTTATCTATGTTGATTGGGAAATTGATTCTTCTAATTATTGATTTTTTTCTGTTCTATATTAAATTAGCATGAGTTCCAAAGATGGACTACTAATTATTAAAGTATTGAAATGTAATTAAACACTTAAAAACTAATCTGTATTGCACTTTTACTTTTGGTTGATATAGAGCATACTTTGATATTGTTGGGAAGTAATTATTATGACTATCACTTCCCACTGAGTTGGTTCAGCTCTTTTAACAATTGTTGATGATACACTTTTGGATAAATAACTTACATTTTTGGATAAAATATCTTAAAATATATTATAGTTTAGGTTTTCTGGACTTTAATTAAATTCATATGTCTTCCTAGATTTTTTTATAGTATCATCTTAATTGTTCCTCACCACTCTTCCTGGCAGCTGAACATAAAAGTGTTTCAAAATAAGGAGATTTAAGGGCTATGCCTCCATTTTTATTTATACCATATTAAAATATTTTTCTGTATATTTATGTGCACAGAACTTCTTTAGGTAGCCATGGGAAGTCAAAAGTAACAATGCAAAGATAAATGGAATTGAGATTATTTTTACTATCTATAGAATGAAATAAAAGACTGAAAATGAATCATTAGTTGAAGTAATTTTGGAGTGCTAAATTTCAAATAGTTAAAAATTAATTCATTAAACCTAAGAAGTGAACAGCAAAAACAAAACACAGAGGGAACAACAGATCTTTTATGGTAGAAGCAAAGTACACAAGTAAATTTCTATGATGATTTTGCTAATGGAACTGTTCTGAACCAGGACAGTGGAAAACCATAAAATCCCTTGATTGTCTGGCAACTTTACTTCTTTAAAGAAAGAGGGCAGATCTTTGGCAATGAGAAAAGAAGGAAGGAGTTATTTTTATAATACCGGATAATAGCTTGAAATCCAAGAGTTACTAAATGAATTTATGGGACTAAGCTATCTTACTTTAATGCAGGAATCTGCGCATCTTTACATCTTTGGCAGAAAACACTCTTGGGGTTTATTTATATCTTTCATCCTCTTATTGTTCACCCAGTGAATCACGGTATTATCTGTTCATTTTCTTGTTTCTCACAGCAACACTCTAGTTCATGTTTAACAGTAATTTTGTAACATTCTTTCTTTCTCCCAAGTAAGACAAGGCTGCCAGAGAAGGCTTACATGGGGTGAGAATTACCTGTGGGTTCCCCCATGGGCTAGAGGAGCCCTGCTCAGGACCTACTACTTCTGGGCTATGCTGGGCACCTGACCTCTCCTGGGAATTTCCTTTGTGAGTGTGGGAAGACCCCATATCACTTTTTTTCCTGAGGTAATTTCATAGATTCTGAAACCCCCATCTGGTTCTGCCCTAGAGAAGGTCTGACCTCCCCTAACTTAGAGAAAAAAAAAAAAAATGTTTTCTATGGTTTGAGCTCAGAGAATGTGAATACATTGAGTTAGACTGTCCTATTTTGCATTTTATGAAGAGCCTGCATTTAGGACAGTAAAGATGGAAAATGCATTAGACAAGAAAGCCTGTGAGGGAAGTGCTCTGCTTGTTCATCATTGTCTTTCCCACAGTCACTTGAATAGTATCACCTTAGATAACTATTTGTAGTTTTCAATAACTATTTGTTGGACGGGCTAAGAAATGAAAGAGGAAAATCAAATCCTACTGTTTGTTTATTATTTGGGAAGAATTTTTTCAAAATTTTATTGGAGTAGAGTTGATTTGCAATGCTGTGTTAGTTTCAGGTGTACAGCAAAGTGATTGAGTTATACATTTACATATATTCATTCTTTTTCAGATTTTTTTCTCATATAGGTTACCACAGAATATTGAGTAGAGTTCCCTGTGCTATACAACAGGTCCTTGTTGGTTATCTATCTTATATATAGTGGTGTGTGTAAATCCTACTGTTTATCTCCCTTTGTTGTTTATTGTTTTGGTTCATCTTCTATAAAACTGAGATGTCGTTGTATAAGAAAAATGGGTAAATGTTATGTTTATAAATACAGCATTATGCATATGGAAACATAATATAGTACATGTTGTTTATATTTTACTTTAAATTGTGGCTATTTATTTGCATGCTAATATTGAAATCATGGAAATATGATAAAGAATGACTGTTACAAAAATTAAGAATGAGAAATTCCAGAGCTGAACATTTTACAAATATTCTTTAACTGTGTTTTGAATATTTATTAATTCTAAATTTAAGTTCAGATTGTTAACACTGAGCATTTCAATTCCTCTTAATTAATTTGTCCTTCTAGTAGAGATTTTAAACTACAAATTGGATGTCTAATCACTTTCAATTTTTACCATTGCTCACATCTACAAAGTGATTTCTTTAAAACATATAAGAAAGAGTCTTTGAAGAGAGAAAAAAAGAGAAATAACCATTTCTAAACTAGATGGCAGAAATGTTTCCTGTGCCTCTGTAGTTCATTCCCCACTCACTTTCTCTACCAGTTTGTAATTAACTTGTCTCAAAAGCTTCTTTTACGAAATTGAGCAGTTACTGAAGCACATACGTACACATACATATTCAAGCCTATGTGGTTTATTTATAATTTGGCACCTTTAGAAAAAAGAGAAGGGGTAAAATAACTTGCGATGTGACTTATAACCTGGCATTTATTATGAAAGGTAGCAACAAACAAAAAAATTTTCTTTTTACTACACATCTACCTATTTTTTTTAAACATCTTTATTGGAGTATAATTGCTTTACAATGGTGTGTTATTTTCTGCTTTATAACAAAGTGAATCAGTTTTACAGATACATATGTTTCCATATCTCTTCCCTCTTGCGTCTCCCTCTCTCCCACCCTCCCTATCCCACCCCTCCAGGTGGTCACAAAGCACCGAGTTGATCTCCCTGTGCTATGTGGCTGCTTCCCACTAGCTATCTACCTTATATTCGGTAGTGTATATGTGTCCATGGCTCTCTCTCACTTTGTCACAGCTTACCCTTCCCCCTCCCCATATCCTCAAGTCCATTCTCTAGTAGGTCTGTGTCTTTATTCCTGTCTTACCCCTAAGTTCTTCATGACATTTTTTTCCCTTAAATTCCATATATATGTGTTAGCATACAGTATTTGTCTTTCTCTTTCTGACTTACTTCACTCTGTATGACAGACTCTAGGTCTGTCCACCTCATTATGAATAGCTCAATTTCGTTTCTTTTTATGGCTGAGTAATATTCCATTGTGTATATGTGCCAACCTGGATCTTGTCTTTCTGGTGGGCAGGTCCACCTCTGGTGCTGTGTTTTGGGGTGTCTGTGAACTTATTATGATTTTAGGCAGCCTCTCTGCTAATGGGTGGGGTTGTGTTCCTGTCTTGCTAGTTGTTTGGCATAGGGTGTCCAGCACTGTAGCTTGCTGGTCGTTGAGTGAAGCTGGGTGCTGGTATTGAGATGGAGATCTCTGGGAGATTTTCTCCATTTGGTATTACGTGGAGCTGGGAGGTCTCCTGTGGACCAGTGTCCTGAAGTTGGCTCTCCCACCTCAGAGGTACAGCACTGACTCCTGGCTGCAGCACCAAGAGCCTTTCATCCACATGGCTCAGAATAAAAGGGAGAAAAAGTAGAAAGAAAGAATTAGTAGAAGTAGAAAGAAAGGAAGAAAGAAAGAAAGAAAGGAGGGTGGGAGGGAGGAAGGAAGGAAGGAAGGAAGGAGGGAAGGAAGGAAAAAAGAAAGAAGATAAAGTAAAATAAAATTAGATAAAATATAATAAAACCCAGTCCTCTCCCAGCGCTCCAACCGAAGCCCGAGCCTCAACTCCAGGCCGCGCCCACCCCGGCGGTGAGCAGACAAGCCTCTCGAGCTGGTGAGTACCGGTCGGCACCGATCCTCTGTGCGGGAATCTCTCCGCTTTAGCCTCTGCACCCCTGTTGCTGTGCTCTCCTCCGCGGCTCCGAAGCTTTCCCGCTCCGCCACCCGCCGTCGCTGCCCGCGAAGGGGCTTCCTAGTGTGGGAGCCTTCACGGCTCCCTCCCAGTGGTGCAGGCCCCGTCCCTATCCTTTTGTCTCTGTTTTTCTTTTTTCTTTTGCCCTACCCAGGTACGGGGGGGGTTTCTTGCCCTTTGGGAGGTCTGAGGTCTTCTGCCAGCATTCAGTAGGTGTTCTGTAGGAGCTGTTCCACATGTAGATGTATTTCTGGTGTATCTGTGGGGTGGAAGGTTATCTCTGCGTCTTACTCTTCCGACATCTTCCCGGAAGTCTCCACATCTTCCTATTAATTAGGGAGGAAATATTCTTTGTTGTAGTGGAGCATCATTTGTTATTGTTAGTTATGTCTTTTTCACAGTTCTTTCGGAAAATGAATGGCAAAAAATAGGTAAGAAAAGAACTAAGTTTTCTTTCTATAATTCTGTGATCCTTTAGCATCTCCAAAGCCAGTATGATAGTAGATGAAATCTTTAAATTTGTAAAAACTTAATCTCAGTTCATAGCTTGCTTTTCATGAGTGTTCTTGTCATCGCACATATAACGTAGCTAGAATATATGACAATCGGTGTTTCCTATACTCCTAATGGGAGAATGGAACCCTGTCTCCCTCTCTTCCTCTTTTTCTCAACAACACAGTTATGCTCATATATTAACAATAATCTCAATGTGCCTAGATGGTTTTGTATTTGGCCTTCTCAGGAATACTTTACATGTACATATATTATTTAGTATTTATAATTTCATGGAAGAGACTCACCTCTTTCAGAGATAGAGTTCAGAGAAGAGGTCACATAAATGGTTTATGCATTAATGATGGTCCTTTACCATCTTCATTTGGATTGTTTGTGAAGTTATTTGGGGAGGGTGGTGTAATGGACTCACTGCTTAACTAAGAGAATTATCTAAAGTCTTCATGGCAGCCGTGTCAGTAGGGCAAGGCAGAAGGAAATTATCCATCTTTGTAAGGTAATAAAACGTTTTCAGACTCTGGTAAATGTACTCTCAAATCCTACTGGACCCTGAAATTCAGATTATCAGCATTCGTTTGATTCATTTGCTATAACTATTTTAATAGGCACTGGCACAGTGTATGCATTGAGTCTCTTGGTTAAATGAAAACAAGAGCATAATTTGATCCATATAACACCCTCTTGAATTTGAAATTATAGCAACCTAATGGAGCATGCAAAAATAGAAACTTCTAGTTTTGCTAACTATATAAATAGGGCAAACTGATTCCCGTGGAATTCATGATTATATCACGGTTCTTTTTAAAAAGCTTATGGCTATGTCTGCCTCATTTCTTCGTTGTTAATTTGGATTCATGCAATATGCTAATAGCTATCATGCTACAGACAAAGATTATGGGAATGGGAAGGGATAACAGGAAAAATAACATCAACGCAGATTTTACTAAAAGTTATTGGAGAAAGAGTTTAGAAATGATATTCTAGTATTCCCCAAACTCCATTAAGCTAATGGAAGAGGACTGTGTGTGTGTGTGTGTGTGTGTGTGTGTGTGTGTGTGTGTGTGTGTGAGATCTTGATATGCTCACAGTTGGTTGAAGCTAGATTGGCAGCAGCAGCTGCCACCAGTGTCAACAATCAAGTACAATGAAGTGTGGCAACCCCCCAACTGTTTTCGATTCAAGTGAGTTATGAGTTCTCACCGTTCAGAATCACTCTCATTTTTTAAAAAAAAATCATAAGTCTAGTTATGAGAATTGGGGACTATCCACCTGGCAGGGAAATTTTCATGCTTTGAAAAAAAAGTGGAAAAGAAGAGATTACATTAGATCAATCAAAGTCACTAGAAAATGTTAAAGTGAGAAAAATCAGAGCAGCAAGAAATAACAAAAAAGCAATCCAGGGGAACCCATTAATAAGAATGAGGGTCAGTTTTACTTGGTTCAAGGACTCTGCTACACGGATTAGAACACAGAGCACCATGTCAGAAATGCACGGAGGCAACTGCAGAGGCAACCGGCCTGCTCCACCCCTGACATCAAAGCCTAGTTGGAGAAAGGAATGCTTGGTTTCTTGTAGCTTAATCCAACATTACACACTTCTTTCAAACATCAAAAATGCAGCTCAGCCTTTGGGTTGCTGGGCATTCTTATGGCTAATCCAGCCTTAATTATAAAAATTTTATACTCCCTCAGTTTCTTCCTCCTGCACCATCAAATGCCTGCTTGGAGGGAGAGGCACTTAAAATAGGTGAAAGGAAGTTAGGAAATATTATATGGAGAAAGGGAACTGTCTCTTACCTAATGGTCAGAGTTAGCCAGTGTGTTCTAGAAATATCTGTATGTAAAGATCTTTTTCATAAAGACATTAATCCAACTTCAAGTTATCCCTTTGCTTGATAGGAAAATTAGTTTTTTTTTTTTCTTTCTAAACTCTCCCTAATAGACTGAAACTTACTCTCACTCTGAGGTGTATGGCACTGGGGTCTCACAGGTCACTTCAGGCTACTCATCTCAAAAGGTAAAGGCTGCATATTTCTTTTCAACCAGATTTGACCCAGGGACATTGATTTCTGTTTTTTTTGTGTCCTCGGGCCTAAAAGTACATGCCATTTTTGCCTGTGTACTTGAACTTGAATGATGTCAAGTCACAAAGATCCATAAATTACCTGGAGAGCAAAATAAAGAAGTTATTCCAGGCAATTTCCATGAATATCCTAAGCTGATGGCTTCCTACTCTTTTCCTAATGATTCACATGATCTTGTCCTTTCTCTCCCCGTAGCATCTCTCTAAATGCTTGTAGGCAATTGACATGTCTCTCTTTCAATTTTCTCTCCTCCAGCCTGAACGTGCCCATTGTGCACAGGTCTGCCTTATTTCCAAACCTTTTATCAGTTCAGTTGCTTTCCTTTGAACTCGCTCCAGTGTGTCTTTCTTTTCAAACATATGATATCCAAAACAGAACACAACCCAAGGAGGCCGAGATGGAGCAACTCAAAGCCGTAAAAGTGGCTTCTTTCTTTTTGCATTCCGCTTAAAATCTAGTTGCATTAAAGTCTTTGCCTTTATTGGAAATAGATTTTTGTTAATCGCTCTAAGTTTATTGCCCACAATCTGTAACACCATAGCCTTTGGTACTATTAAACTTCCTCTTGTGTTAATGTGAACAGATTATTCCTTCATAGGACTATTTCATCTCTGATTTCAAGCAATTTTTCCAATGCAATAAAAGTCATTCTGTATTAATATCTCCCTTCAATGGTCTTTATAATCTCTCATTAGTTTGTTGCTCGTGAACATGTTTCATAATTAGTTATCTTTTGGATTGTGTTTCTAATTTACAACACGTCATTGAATTATATGGTGGAGAAAACAGTGTATAATGTACATTTTTTTTGAAACATGGCATTGGCCTACTAGCAATTATTCTGCTGCCCCAAAGATCAGAAACAATAGGCTATCCATCTTTTAGTAGTTTCCTCTAATCCATATTTCTCTGGTTTCTCTATAAGAATGCCACCCCCTGCTTTTGAAAAGAGGACAGGTGTTAAAGACAGCTGCACTGGGTCTCTTCTGGCAATCTCCCAGCAATGAGGATCCTCTCCCGCCTCCCCCCTCCTGGAGCCCAATCCCCAATTCTCCTCACCTCCTTCACAGATCATAGACATGTTACAGTTGGAATGGAAAAGGCTACAATCCAAACTGGGATACCCAATGCCTTATTATTAATAAAGTCTTTTTATTTGCAAATTTACTAGAGATGGATGATGACTTAAACATATGCATTCTTTAAGAAATACCACTAGAGGAAATGGTTTGAGGAAACAAACACTGGACTTTTTTTTGGAGGGAAACTATTTATGATACAAGAAATTTCTCATAAATTCTATCTATGAGACATCTAAGAGACATTTATTCTTTACCAATACCTGACAGTCCATCCAAACAGTGACAAAATAAAACCATTAAATCTGAGCAGCATTATGTTAACTCTAGCAACAAGGTAGCCCTCGGAGCAAAAGAGAGATCTTCTGAGATATAGTCCTCAGTGGTCAGTTATAAGAACAAAATTACTTTGAAATCTTGTATTTTATCTAAAACATTCATATGAATTTTGAATTCCGCTCCACTATATGCCTGAAGTTGATTTCATATAAAAATAATACTTTGAATTCAATACCAGTTGAATTCTTACCTTGCTTTTTTTTTCTTTTGCTGAAAGTGAGAATCTAAGATGAATCACATATATATTCTGATATTGCAATATGTAATATGATTGTTTGTCATCTGATTCCTGCCCCAATATCTAAGCACTGGAGGGCAGGAAGAACCCACAGAGCCTGGAGCAGTGATTGCCATATAGTTGGTGTTACACAAATATTGTCGAAAGAATGTGCCTCTGGTACAGAATTTTCAGAAACCTTACACTTCCTTGTGAGATGCAGGGAGTTAGAACACCTTTCAAGATCAAGATTCGTCACTTAATCTTGAAATGACTGGATCTTCTAGCCAATTTGAACAAATAAAGTAGATCACTTGACTCCATATACTTCTCACATAGCCTTAATGTCTGTTTGCTTGTTTGTTTTCCTCACTTAACTGAGTGGGGAAGCAGAAAGGGAGAGCCTGAGGGCAAAAACAGTATAACACTTACCTTTCTATTCCCAGTGAATGAATGGCTGAAGGAATGAAAGTTTGCATCAATGGATGAATACATGATGCTGCCTCAAAGGGCAGGTAAGAAAAGCTTATTTCTATGTAATCCATGATATGGACCAATATATTTTAAGGTCCTCCGTATCTGATTCTTTTCCGACCTTACTTTCCACTTTCTATATTACACTGACCAATGTAGTAGGTGCTTGGTACATAGAAGGAACACAATAAATGCTGGGTTTCATCCACAGTAGTATGTGTGTGGCAGCCAACAGTGCCCAATAAAGGCTATTCTCACCATTCCCTTGCCCTAGTCTATAACTTAACCAACAATATTTACTAATTTCCCCTTCCCAAACACACAAGTCCGTATCCCAAGCTCATATCCCAAGCTTTAGTTATTCATCTTGTGACTTCCCTATTCGTAGAGGGCTGAGCTCTTCTTTTTTACCATGTGCACTCAAATGCCGTCCAGTTTTCACCTTTTTTCTTCTGAGCACTCTAGCCTCTTTTATCTTTCTCATCCAAGAATAACTATAGTTGATACCCCAAATGAGTATATTTAGTAATATATTATTTTGCATTGTTCACAAATCACTACAGAGATAATTAGGCTTCTCTCTCCAACTTGTCGCATTCCCTAGGATCGAGATCATGTATAGACAGACAGCAAGTTTTCAAATATATTTTTTGACAGAATGATAAATATCTCTCTTTCATGGTTCTTAACTTTGTTTCTTTCTTTTAAACTATCACAGTTCAAAAGCTAATGAAAACATGGTAAAAAATATATAATTATTACATTGCCTCCGTGAAAAATTATTTAAAATTACGCTAGTTTGCAAACAACCATTTGGACGCTGATTGGAATGAAAGGCCAACGTGATTTAGTTGAAGACTGAAATGTTCTCATATTTGTTTGATCTGTGGGATCCGTTTTGCAGTTCTGGATGACTTTAAACTTCATGGGAGTCATTTTGCAGGAAATTACAAGTTATTCTGCATCAATTTTCTTTGTCTCTTATTCAATGCTGCCCTAACTTAGAAGGTAGCAAGATTTTTTTTTTTTTTTTTTTTTGTCCTGAGGGCTGTTTTAAATTGATTTGGGAGTAGCAAAGTTGGGAGCAAAGGGAACAGCTTCTCACCATCACATTTAAATGTCTCTTCACTTCTTGAATGCCTCATCTATTCTAATAATAAATGTTCTGAATTAAAGAAATTTATTTTACTTTAGAGTATATTTTCTTTAGAGTATATTTAGACACATTTAAGTTTTCAAACATGCTCTTTTTAATATAGTCAGAATATCATCATTTTTGTATTAGTTATATTGTACTAATACTTTCCAGAAATTATAGCAATATCCTCTTACTGTTTACTTAGTACTTGTTTCAAAAGAAGATTGAATTAATCTAGTAAAAAAACCCTTAAGTACCTGTGTTTCTTGTCTGCTGTTATACTCGTATCAGATTTCCAAGGTCCTAGAAAGACAAAAATTCCCAACTCCAAAGGCAGAATGCAACGTGCTATTTCCACATCTTGACCGGCAATAATAGCTGAAGGGTATGGGCGCATGTGAAGGTACAATTTTATTTTTCCTGTAGCTTTGTTGGAGGTATAGAAGAAACAGTCTAGACATGATACTGGATTTAGAACTAACAACAAGAAGTTAGTGGATTATTACAGCAGGAAAGCATAATCTTCCGAATACTTTGTTGGGCTTACCTTGTATGTCATATGTCAGCTCTTTTTCTGCACATGTTCTGAAGACAATAGCATTGTTGATAGTTTTGCCTGTGCATTTGCAAGGATGCTTTGTTCGAACCAGTCTGCCTTTGGCACATGGAGGCAGGACTGTAGTTGAAAGAGCAGAAAGGAAATGCCAGGGAAGTTTCTCCAAAACTATAATATCTGTTTACATTTTTGTGTGGGTGAGGGAAACGAAGTCACTCTCTGAGTTAAGACACCAAGTACTGAAAACATAACGTCACAAGATGTTACTGTCACAAAAACTTTAAATGTATATTATTTTGTGGAACTTGGCACAAGGTGGTTGCTGAGGAATAACCTTTTGGGTTAGTCATTCTATTGGGTCAGCTTCTGAGGAGGCTTATCGGAAGATTGTGTGAAAACATGAAGTGAAAGAAAGAAAGAAGCTGGAGGATGAGTTCTCCAGGGTTGTGTTTTTCAAAAACTTCAGATATGTTGCCCAAGGGATGAGTCATTCCCAGGCGCCCTCTCGACCTCTGAAAAAATATTTTTTTACTCTCCTTTTGCCATTTCTACAGTGTAGGCTCAGAAAATACAGAGGGTGTGGGTTTCCTTTGAAAATCTTGGCAAGACAAGTATGGTGTTGGGAGGAAAATGTGCCTTGGGGATTTTGAATATGTGACACCAGAACCCTACATGTAGACTTCCTCAGATTGCTCACACATCTTTCAGTAGTACTGGTGATAAAAATTCACCCACTATGGGACTGTGTCTCACCACTTTTATTCCTTATTTTCTGCCCTAGGCTGCAATGGTTATTTTTAAAAGGTGAATAGATTCTATTCACAGGTAGTCCTTAAATATTACATGATCTTTTAAAATGAAGAGTAAAGGCAGTGTCCTGGGTAATTATCTTGGTAGTTTGATTGTCCCCTCTTTGCAAATTATCTCCAAAAGACAAGGAAATTTAGTGCGTGCATGTACTTTATTTGACCTGTGTTCCTCTCTGATCATGATCATTTTACTAACCTATCTGCTTGTGGAATTTCACTGTTTAAAGGTTATTCTTTTTTCTGTCCAAATGATGTATAGGCATGTTGTACTTTATTAAGTTGCCGCTTTTTACTGCAAAGCTATTTGCATTCCTACGGTAGTTGACATAATTAGGATATCCTTATTTATTTATAGCTATATAGGTTATACCACAAAGAGAAGACATACTGATTATAGTTTTTCATATTTCAGTAGGTCATAATTTCCTCAAAAACATTTTCCAGCCAAAAATTATACTATATAGTTTCTTTGCCCCACTCTGACATGGTTGACCTATATAACTTAAGTCATTTGACATTAGTCAAATATAAGGCAAATGCAACTATTTTCCTTCTAAGAAAATGGTTTTGAACTTTATATCATGCCTTTAACTCAAAGCCAATAGAAGCTATAAACTTCAATCTCTGCAAGATTATAGTCCTCACCAGGGAAGGAGAACACAGCCAAGTCTAAAGAATAACAATTAAATAATTTTTTACATTGTAAGATTTTAAAATGTTGAAAATTATAGTTTCGTGTGTTAGCGCTACAGTTAGACCATCTTCCTGACTTCATAAGTCATTTCATGAGACATGTCCAATTAAATGTATCTTAAGTACAGAAAAAAACCTAACTAACGTACTGATTTAAGAATAATGTGTTGGGAGCCACTGAAGCCAGAGAGTGATGTTATTATACATTATACATGTGTCTTAGGCTGATAATGCTGTCTTCAGTACTTAGGATGAATTGGGCAGAAAGAGAACAGTCATCAGGAAATGCAAACCGCTGTTTTTGAATAGTTGGAGTGAATTAGTCAGCAGCCATGGGATTGGAAATGAAGGAACTGATGAAAAATTTCTTGTAATCTAAATGGATAAGGATTAGAAACTGAATTTAGGAAGCAAAGGGGGAAAAGAGGAATTGAAGACTCGATGTTTAAAACCTGAACAAATCTGGGCATTACAATGATACTGATCTCTATGGAATGCAGAAAGGGGAATTGGTTTTGAGAGGAAGACGCATTTTATTTGAACAAGAATACTCTGAGGTGCATATAATATATCACTGTGGTAATGGCTAGACATATGGAAATCTAGATCAGGGATTTAGATCTAGACTGGGTTTAAAAACCAAGTGAAATAAAAAAAACAAGGGTAGGATCATAGATTAGAGTCTGTAGGTAAAAGGAGAAAGAGGAAGACTTCAGGACAAGAAGATTATGTGAATGAAAGCACCCAACTCCTCCTGACACCCTGCCACCATCCTTTCCCCTATACCACTAGATTCCCAAAGAAATTAGAAATTCAGTAGACAAAGAGGTGTTTTGTTGCAAGGGGAGATCTAAATCAGCACGACATTCAGAAAAAGTGTATTACTTGCCTCTTCCTCTGTTCTTGACCTTGCTTTGTTTGTCTAACATTTCTCACTGTCTGTCATAATATACATTTACATGTTCATCTGTTTATTATCTGACTCCTCCTCATTAGAATATATGATTCTCAGAGTTCAATGGTAATCAGAAAGCCTGTGGAGTGGGTTTAGTCAACCATCACTCAGGGCAAGTCCTCAGTGACCCAGAGTCCATTGTAGGGGAGGCCAGGACACGTTAAAAAAGATACTGCAATGCCACAGTCAATGTAGACATCAGTAATTCCCCTGATTCTTCACTAAAGAGATCTACAGCCATTTACCAAAGTCACTGTCCTATAGAGAAATATATTTTTAAAGAAGAGTACTCACCAAATTAGGATAGAAAATTAAGGAAGAGGAAGACTGGGATATAAGAAGTAGAGGAGCATATAGAAAGATAGTGAGAGAAAGTCCCAGAGTGACCACTTTGTCAGAGGTCTAAAGAGCAAAGAGACTTGACCAAAGCAGAAGAATGAAGAATTCTGTAGGAAAATCTCCAGGAACTAAATGAAAGAATTTTAACATTTTGGAAAAAAAAATAAAGGGCTGAGAGGAGTCTGACAATTCTGATAGAACATCTGGCAAAATAGATAGATAGATAGACAGATGAAATACAATATATAATAATGTATAGATTATAATAAAAATAGATATATAAAATTTTTGTCAGTAAAGGTATATAAAGACATAGTATTAACTTAAGAATAAATCAACATATATAAAATAGAAAAATAATCACGATCCATTTATTGATGTTATATTAAAATTTTCATGTAGTCTTAATTTAATAAATAGTAATTTAACTGAAAGTTGATATTCTGATACTCAGAAATTTTTTTTAAGTGTTATTCTGCAATAAGATATCTTACGTCTCTCTTATCATACAGAAAGCTGTGTATCTTTATCAATAATTTATTTCAGATTTCTGAAATCAGATTTCTGAAATATATATTATTTATTAGCTAATTTGTATATTTAGTGACTTGGTGTTTATTTTTTTCAATGTACTGTACAATTTTGTTTTAGAATCAAAGAAATGGAATTTAACAAAATTTAAACAACGAAAATAATTTATATTTAAAAACTAGAAAGGAAAAACATTGCTAAATAAATATTTTGCTACAAAAGATAACAAAACTATAATGACGTGTTATATAAAAAAAATTAAATTTTGCATTAATTAACTAAATGAGGACTCTCAATATAAAAATAAATACACAAAATATTAGAGAGGAGACTGAGGGACTATCTTTTTAATCTTGCAGTATGGAAGATTACCTAAACAAAGCACAAAATCATGAAGCCACAAAGAAAAAAAATCAAAAGACCTGCCCACATAAAAATAGATACCTGTGTACAGTGACAAACTTACCAAACAAAATTAGATGATAATCTCTATAACAAATTTATCTTTTAATTTTGTTTAGGATTTGTAACTATAATATATAAAAATGCTTCTAAAGTTTATATGAAAAATACAAAAAATCCAATCCGAAGTGAGCAAAGCAAAATAAGAAAATAAAAGAAGAAACAATATTCAAATAAACAGTTAAAAAATACTCAAATCTACTAGTTTACATAGACATGAAAAGAAAGCAGAAATCTCTTCAAAACAACAATTAAACTGAGAAAAATCAAAAGTGTTGATAATAGTTTTTGTATATAAATTAGAATCACAGTACCTGTCAATATTTAAAAGGTAGATATCAATTCAGCAATTCTATTTATAAAAAGTTATTCAACAGATCTATTTGCACATGTGTATAAAGACGTGAAAAGGTAATCATTGCATCACTGATTTTAAAACACAAATCTAAGAGGGATGGCTAAATAAATTTTGGTATAATCATATACTGAATTACTATGCTTCTGTTTAAAAAAATAAATAAAAAACAGCAACAAAAGCAAATAGGCAAACAGCAATAAGAAAAATTTCCTGACTTAGAGAAACCTCTGAGATGAATTATTATATGAAGAAAAACAAAGATGCAAAGCCATATATACTGTATGGCTCATTTAATTATAATAAAACTACCTGAGTTCACTCTCACTCTCTCTTCTCCCTCTCTCTATTCTAAACATACAAACATACAGTCATAAATATTCCTACATGTTTTTTGCATATATGTACACATATATTCATATATGTATATATTTATATAACTATATAGGTACATATACACCTAAATGGGAATATATGAGTTGATTATAATGTAAACATATGAAATTTGCAAGATTATTAACAATAGTATTAACAGTAATTATTTCTTTGGAGAAGGGCAGATTGAGCAAAATGGAAGTTGAATTTAATTTTTTCCTCTATATAATTTTATATTTTTAAAATTTTTACCATGACCTAGGGATTAGAGAAATAACTAAGACACTAGTATTTCACTGATTAGATTAATGAAATTAAAGAAAATTTAATTAAAATCCATGTTTTTTTTAACCTTCAATTCAAGAGGCACTTTCTTTCATGAGTCCACCAATTCTGGGTTATGTATCCTTTCTACATGCCCTCAAAATCAGCCCTTGGTCATCACATGGTAATTAACTCTCACATAAGTCAGTGATCTCTTTAAACTAATATAAAGAGAGAATTTTTGTTGAGTGAGGGGTAGAGTGGACAGGTGGGGTCGGGGATAGCAGAGGAGGGAGGGGAGGACAGAGAGAACACTCAGGCCCTGATCCCCTCATTCATGCTGCTGCGGGAAGTTCTGGACTTTTCAGTCCCACTAGCAAATTAATTTTCTTCATTTTCTAGCTTCTTTGATATTGGGTTTTCTCATGCTTTTAGTATGAAAAGTCCAAACTGAATCAAAGATGTAACACAAATTTTTCAATAAAATGTATCCTCTAGAGCATTTGATGGGGAAAATAGGACATGGTGGTAGTCATGAGTTTGGGGATGTTTGAAGGTCTCAGTTCATATCCATTCTGAACATCAACAGCATATGGTAGCTGATTCAAAGTCACTTCTGACATTTGTCATCTTTACTGTCTTTGTTTACACTTTCTCAAAATTATGGATGATGGAAGATATCAGGAATGGTTTATGACTGAGGTTTAATACTTTATGGGGATACTACTTCAGAATTTGAAATCTGAACGCTGTCTTGACATTTTCCTGATGTCTTTATTGTCTCCTTGGTCAGCCTCAAGTTGAATTCTACCTTGATTCGCCCCCTTCCTTTCTCCCTTCTCTCACTACTGGGAAAATAGGACCAATAATTCAATAAAAGAAACACTTAGCTAGCAAGAGATATTTCAAGTAGATGTCATCTTCTAATGGAGAATTATTGCACTATATATATTACCATAGCTAGAGCAGAGCCACTTTAAGAATAAAAATGACTTGAAAGTTATTTCTTCTATATACATTTTTCTCCAGAAATAGGAAATATCAAGTCTGCTAGGGTCCTACCCTGTAGTGAAAAGAAAAAATATGGAGGAGCATAGGCTATATAGCTAGAAAAATATCTTATTCAGGTAATATTCCACATGTCATTACTAAAATATTAGTCTGATAAGGAATCCACAAAAGACATTATTTGACTAAAATTATGAAAAACTTAAAAAATTCCACGAGACATTTTAAAATCTTTTTTTGCTGATTAAATAGTACTTGTTCCTTATAGTGAATTTTGAACCTTTAAAAGCACTACAATCAATATATTAGTCTCGAAGTTGGCACTCAAGTGTTTAAATGAACAGGATAAACGTCAAATGACTAAACACAGCTAGTTAGTGACTATTCTCATTTTTGTGGACAAAGGTATTTCAGGACCCCTAGATTTGTAGCTCCTTAGTGGCAAATATCCTCTGGCATGTAGAAGTTTCTTACATCTAAACTCAGAGTTCAATAGCTGTGTGCTAGAAATCCGTTGAAAGTTGACCTAGCACAAAGGCAGCGCTAGTATGAATTTTTCCTCATTTTCCCCTGTAATGAATGAATAACGAATAATTACCTTCATGAGGTAGACAAAATGTGTCAATGTCTCAAAGGACCCTGACAGAATTGGGAGCTGGATAGAAGCAAATGGAGATTGCCAGGAAAAACAGTCACCATCCCACTGCTAATCTGAAATGCCACCTGACCCAAGAGCGGGTCAGGTGACTGAAATCTGACATTTCAGATGTCACCTTCGCAGACTTCTATAAATGTGATTTCCATGGTCTATGGTTAACAGAATGTGCTCTAGCTGAGTTAGATGCTGATTCCTTCGCTGATTTTGTGATCTTTGGGCAAGTAAGCTACTTATCTTGTCAATTCTTCAGTTTCCCTGTCTCAAAATGTGACATCATTAGCTCTTTAGGTGATTTTGTATGAATTTTTTTTTTTTTTTTGCGGTACGCGGGCCTCTCACTGTTGTGGCCTCTCCCGTTGTGGAGCACAGGCTCCGGACGCTCAGGCTCAGCGGCCATGGCGCACGGGCCCAGCCACTCCGCGGCATGTGGGATCTTCCCGGACCGGGGCACGAACCCGCCGTGTCCCCTGAATCGGCAGCCGGACTCTCAACAACTGCGCCACCAGGGAAGCCCTGATTTTGTATGAATTTAATGATAAAACCCATGTCATGTGTTTAGCCCACCACATTGTATAGGTAGGCAGTAAATACACTCTAAACATTAACTATTATTAAGTCTAAATATTTGCACACCCCCAATTATTTATAGAACTAAGGACCATGCACACAACCCCTATATAACTGGACAGTTTAAGGACTGATAGAACCTCGGTAGATACAGACTCAAAGTTATACTGTAGAATGTGAAACAGGTTTTTTTCTAATAACTTATTTGTTATACAGGCATTTCCAGAATTTTGTCAGAGATTTTGAAGAGCCATAAACTGAGTAAGCCCATCACTTACCCAGCTGTATGAGCATTCCTTCACCTACCCCCCCTCCCTTAAAGCTCTGATCTGCAGCACTAAGTAAAAATATTCTCATCTTTCTCCCTTCAATCTCCAAGCAAACTGCCTACACTAAAGGAAGACTGGAGTTCTGCTATTTTAAATTTAACGAACGAAAAGGGGATCTTTCTAATTTTTTTTTTTAATTCAGTGGACCATAATTTTTAGGCAGCCTCTGTTGTATACATCATATCATCACATAAGAGTCACATTAACTTCAAAGGGAACGACACACAATGGCACACAAAGTGGTAAGAAACATTTCCAGGACATAATGAAGTATTATCTGAAGCAGTGCTGAAGCAGATGTCTTGGGAGAGGAAACAGTAGCAGTGCACCAAGTGCCGGAGCAGCCTCAGTCAGTCCCGCGTCACTCAGCCTTAACGAGATCATGCTGACCGCCAACCAGAAAGGCAGAGCTGGAGAAAAGAAAAAGAAAAAAAGCATCGGAGCCAACACTTTTTAAAGTTAAGGCCAGCTAGTACGTGTGACTTATTGGCAGAGAGAGCTGGTCATTTGTGAATCTTCCCAGTTTCAGGGCACTGGGGACATTGGAAAATGACCAAGACCCACGTCGTCATGTAATGGAACAGGAACCCATAAAGGAATGGACCTTGGGAGAGAGGTTGGGCCCACTACCCCCAGGTTTCCTGGGACATTTGTCTTCATTTCCTATTAGAGAGGTATCATCCTCGATTCCTTCTACCTACATCACAGCAAGGTTAGGGCCAGGGACTCCTGATCCAATTGAGGGTGGTGAAGAGAGGTTTTTACCACTGAGGAGACTGCCTTAGCAGCAGTGCAGTTTGGCTCTAATTCTTCCTCATTGCCTCTTAGAAAGCTCCAAGTCTCCACATATTGGGGGTGAGATAAAGGGGAAAGGGTAGTTAGGGAAGCTCAGAACTGAGTCGAGGGTCTAGTATCCCAAATATCATTCTATGGAAATCTCTTTAGTTATAAGATTCCTCAGGGCTGCAGCTCCTATGCTTGGGCTTTGGATGTGAAACGCAGAAGGCTATCAGCTTAGCAGAGTACAAAGAGCAGTGATTCTACAGGGAAAGAGGCATGGCAGGGGTAAAAAGACCAATTCCCGTTATGTTTAAATCTCCCTGGACCTCTTCTGTGACTGTAACACTTAACTTTTAGTAGAGTACAAAACAAGATGTAGTAGGAAAATGCAACTTTGGGAGAGAAAACACATTTTATTGTCCACTACCCAGTGTTCTTTGGAATGGTTAACATAGATTGCACCTGAGGATTACCCACTGCCCACTGCCTTTGCTGATGAGTTGTTAAGGGGTCTGATTGATGGAGCAAACATGGTTTTGGCATAACAATCAAGGTGGACTCTTTAGACAAAGCAGGATTTGTCTACTTTACCCAATGCCCATTCAGGATGGACAAGTCGACATTTTGAAAATGGAAAACAGATGTCTCATACAAAGCTTTAAAAGTGTCAGGTATAGATGAAGGACCCCAGCTACTCAGATGGATTGGATCCAAGAAGGGAATGTGGAGAAATCTGGCATTTCATCCAGCAGGCATACGTGCATTCTGAAATAATCATAGTTTACCTTTGAATAAAGGGAAGTTATCCAGAATTAATAAATCAGGATAGAATGGCTTCTGAATGACCCAATCGTCATCATACTAATTTTTTTCCAGCTTTATTGAGGTATAACTGACAAATAGAACAGTATATATTTAAGGTATACAACATGATGATTTGATTTACGTATACATTGTGAAATGATTACCACACGTGTTAATTAACACATCCATTACTGTCATCCTACTAATTGTTATTCTAAACAACTGGTTTGTCAGACCGTTATCACCAAGTGCCTTTTAAAACTTTGAATAAAGTTATAAACTATGACTATATTGGTAATTGAGTATCATTGAAATTCAGTTCACTGCACAACACTCCACAAACTAGATGTGGAATATTTAGTAAACTTACTTTCATTCTCTTAAAGCAAAGCAAAAGGAGACCATCTGCAAAGACATGTGTATGTTTTTAAATTTTAAGTAAATACATGTTTTTAACTCTCCAATGCAGTGGTGTCAAATTACAATTACCTGGGGGACTTTTTAAAAACACTTTTGCTGGGCTTCCCTGGTGGCGCAGTGGTTGAGAGTCTGCCTGCTTATGCAGGGGACACGGGTTCGTGCCCTGGTCTGGGAGGATCCCGCATGCCGCAGAGTGGCTGGGCCCGTGAGCCATGGCTGCTGGGCCTGTGCGTCCGGAGCCTGTGCTCTGCAATGGGGGAGGCCACAACAGTGAGATGCCCGGGTACCTAAAAAAAAAAAAAAAACACTTTTGCTGGGCTTCACCCTCAGACTTTATGATTTTATTTGTTCGTGATGGAGCTGGGACACGAATTTTTTAAAAGCTCCTCGGGTTATTGTAATATGTAACCAAACTGAAAACTCCTGTTTCAGTGTAGCTAGGTATCCAAAATATATGGCTATCTTATAACTTGTACTCTCTTGTTTGCTGGGATACTGTAGAATATGCCAAGGGCCACTGCCAGTGTTTATTTCTGGGAGCTGTCATCTCTGTTTATATTCTCAATAGTGGTGCAAGGCAATAAGAACACAGACACTTGTGCAGAAGTGCCTAGTTTGGATTTCCAGCTCTCCACCTACTAGCTATGTGACGTGCACAAGTTACTTATATTCTCTGTTCCCCAGTTCCTTTGTGTGTTAATGGTGATAATAATGTATCTACCTCTTGGAGTTGTTGTTAACAATTAAATGGAAGATTATATATAAATGAGTTATTATATATAAAGCCCTTAGAACAATTTTTGGGAAGATCATTTCTTACTACTAAAAAGAACCCTGGCTCTGAGTCTTGCCCTCTCTCTCCCAGCCATAAAGGGTCCAATAACTATAAAGTAAAAGCAATCATTAAATTTTTATATTAAACAACAACACCTGCAGAATTCCACATCATGTTTCCATGTTAACAAAATTCTTTATATCAGAAGAGATGAGGATGCTTATGAGTTGTCTCCAGTTCTGTGGTTTCTCAAGCTGTGGTCCCTGGACACTACTTGAAGTGCTTCTCAGATATTGAAAGTTGCCTGGGCTCCGATACCAGATATTCTGAGGATCATTCTTATGTACAGTAAAATCTGAAAACAGTGGCTCCGGTCCACACTATTGAATGGACAGTGGTAGGAGAATTATTGTGTCCTTTAACTTCTAGCTCTGGTGCGTCCTCAGGAAGAATCTCAAAAACATCAATACGAGTGTCTATCAGAGGGCATGGTGGTGCTGCTGTGTCTATGTATTTATGTGGGAACTCCGTCAAGGTTGTAGATTTTGATTTTGCATGACAAAGCCACTTAACTTTATCTCTAAAGGAGCACTTGCCACTTTATGTAATTTTCAAGTCAGTTTCTCTTCCTGGATAATTATCTTCTCAAGGCATAGACATATCTTATCAATTCTGTGGGCCAAAAAGGGTGGATTGAGTGCCTTCCTCAAAATACTCTAAGTCCCCTTCTGGTGCCTGGGACTGGCCAGAACTGAGAGCCTGTCTGGGAGGGGAGGGGGCAGTCCAAGCCCAGGCCAGGAGCCATGTTCTGAACCCTGTTCCTGTTTCTTCCCTTGAGGCTGCTCTCTAACTGCTAACACTCCCCTGTGCTCTGCAACAACCAGCCATGAAAGCTCTAAGGCTCATGAGCGAGGAGTCATCAGGGGTTGCACAGCCAGGCCCGGGTCCAGGAGGGCAGCCTGGTAAGTGGATTGCTCCCACGGACTGGCATGGAATTTGTTTCATGAGATTGCATAAGAATGGGCTGCCAGATGGTGCTGACATGCTGATTTTGGGAGACCCACTCATTTTCATCCAGAATAAGGAATTTTCATATGCACTGACAATTGTATAGATATTCCTCTTTTCTGTTATACTGAATCTTCATCCATAAATCACCATACCTCACCTCACATTAATTTTTTTCTAAATATAAGGATGCCGCAATAATTATTTGTACACCCTAAGGATGCTCCTGACTCCAACTTTTACTCTTTTTTTATCACCAAACTTAAAACCATCAGAAATAACCACATCTTTTCTTCTGGAACGCCCATTACACAACTGCAGTCATAGTTATTTTAAGACTTTTACAAGAAAGCTGCATTCAGAGGATTAGTTACTAATGGGAAGAGTCAGACTCTAATAAACTAGGAATTGGTGCAATAAAAATTAGAAGGATAGACGGGAAGTAATTTAGGATAGGCTAGGATATGCTGCTGTAAGCTACAATCCTTTGTGAATTACAAAAAAAAAAAAAAACCTTTGTGCGACAGGTCCATTATGCATTGATTATGGGCTCTTTTCCAAGTGTCTCCTTGGAACTCAGGCTGGCAGAACAGCAATATCAGAAACAGTGCTGGTTCCAATAGCAGGGGGAAAGAAACTCTGGAAGGCCTCACATAAATAATTTAATAGCTTGGTCCAGAAAGGATTTGTTCATAACTTATCGGCCAGACCTAGTCATGTGGTTCTCACTTAATGACTAAGAGTCCAGGAAGTGCAACCCACCCATTTTTCCCAAAGGTGAAGAGCCGGAAATATTTGGGGAACAGCATTAATGACTACCACAGAAATATTCAAGGTAGTACATCTATTTAATATTTTGCAAGTTTCTAAAGGAAATGTCTAGAATTGTTGCTTCTCTTATAAGGAGTATCTTTTAAAAAATGTAGAGAATGAGAAAAGTCATAAAGGACTTCTTATAAATAATAAATATTAGAAAATTCAAAACTAATTTTTATATTTATGATTTATAAAGGGTAAGTGAATAAAATTAATTTTATTTCCTTCTAGGACAGAGTCATGTAGTATGGAATTCATGTTAGAATCCAAAAGCAAAAATCTGAGCAAAGGAAAGGCAATATATTCAAATATTGTGCTGTTTCTAGGTCAAGAGTACATGAGTAATTTAACTTTTCATTTCTTTTCTCTTCTTTCTTACTTTCTGTTCCAGATATCCCATAATGAGTATTGTTTTTATAATGAAAAATTATATAAAATAAACTATTCGTTAGTAAGGTAAAGTCTTAGAGAAGAGGAAACTGATGGATTTTTAGTATTAAATATAGAACCAGGTTATTAAACTGGTAGGTTAGTTAGCTGGGAAAAACGTTTTCCTTCCCTAGAAGTTTAAAAGTCATATTTATACTCATTAATTTGGAGGGTGAAACGTAGTAAAGGGATAGAGATGATCCATCCCAGCCCTGGATTGGTACCAGAAGCTTTCACTCTAGACAACTCTGTGAGAGGCATAGCTGCTTGTCAAAGAGAAGATCTCTGTTTATATTTCAACTTTTAGCATTTTGTATTTATTTGGCTATCTTTTAGGTATTTGATTTTGATGAGATCTGGAATATCACTTAGGAAGATTACAACATATCTTAGGTTTTTATTGAATTTTGAAACAAGATAATGGATGATCACACATTTTGAAAGAGCTCTTTTTTTGTAATTAAACAAGTTATTCAGTGTCATAGTGACAGATAACAGTGAAGTGGTTGCTTCAGAAGGAGGATGGGGAGGTGTGGAAGGATGATAAATGGCGTGAGGAAACTTTTGGGGTCAGTGGATATGTTCATCCTCTTCATTTTAGTGATAATTTCATATATATGTTATAACTTATCAAAGTATATAATTTATGTGCAATTATACCTAAATGAAGATGTTTAAAAATATAATTCAGTGTATCCTATAATTGATGGTTATCTGAGGGCCTTTATCTTACATTAAGCTACTAAGCTACAAAGGTCAAACCTAGCTCTCCTAATATTTAATGTTTTTATCAAACTTAGAGATTGGAATGTGAAATTTTCAGATGATACCAAGCTGCAGAGAATGAAAAATACTGTGACAGTCCATTTCTATATAAAGTAAGGATATGAAATTAACAAACTGGAAGTAGTCAGTAACCATTGATTGTGCTTTTAAGTTATAAATGTACTTTTAACTTCGAGGGGTGTGACTCATGTTAACTAGACAGAATCTTCATTTGAAGCTATTTTATTGGTAACTGTTAAACATTATTGTAATCTACCAATGTGTCTTACGGATGGTACTCACCCAGAGAGTTTTGTCGTTAAGAGAGATTGACATGTTTCAGGTATAGTTTGAACGTTACTAAGGAACAATTTATATAAACCTACTTTGGCTTGGTGATTTTGATAATAGCATTAAGTGTGTGAGTGTGCAGATAATACTCCATGGATGATCATAAATGAAATTTAAAATTCCAAGATAAACGTCAACATTGACTGTTAGCATATGCAATGGGAACAAACTGGGTTATTATTGTAAAATTTAGAAATATTGTGCTTGCTATAAAGTGTGATTCCTTTCTTTATATTCTCAGTACATTGAACTTTTGGATTCTAAGTTCAATGTTTAAAATTCAGGGTAAGAACTAAAATGATGCTATGCTTCTCATCATAACTGAGGCTATTTCTACATGAAGAAATGCAGAAGTGAAGTGAAAATATTCTTTTGATCTGACAGATCAGCTGTGACACTTATGTTCTACAAAGACGTAGACATCTGAGTCACTTTGATCTTCCCACCATTTATAAGGGCCACAGCTGATTGGATTAAGAGACATTTGCTTTCAAGCCTATCTTACCACTGAATACGTAGAAATAATCTAAGTCTAATTAACAAAATACTTTTAAATTCTAATATTTCACATGCACGATGAGGGATAATCCAGTTGCAAAAGAGTATTTGTTAACATTTTCATGTTAAACTGCTGACAGTTCAAATAGTAGCTGAAAACCAGCTGAAAAGTGTACTCTCCTACAGAAAGAGCTCCTGTATGAGAGCATGATTTGTACCTTGGCCAAAATAGGCAGTTTTCAATATGTTTTCCCCCAAGCCCTTGAAGTGGAACTTAGGAAGCGTTAAGTTAAAAATTTTGGAAGTTATGGGCTTCCCTGGTGGCGCAGTGGTTGAGAGTCCGCCTGCCGATGCAGGGGACACGGGTTCGTGCCCCGGTCCGGGAGGATCCCACATGCCGCGGAGCAGCTGGGCCCGTGAGCCATGGCCACTAAGCCTGCGCGTCCAGAGCCTGTGCTCTGCAACGGGAGGGGCCACAACAGTGAGAGGCCCGCGTACCGCAAGAAAAAAAAAAAAAATTTTTGGAAGTTAAGTTCCTGGGGGTGGATGATTTTGCCAATTCTCTTTGTTTAGCAACTAACAGAGTAAAACTCTTTGGGGGAAGAACTAAAAATGTTCTCTAGAATTTGAGTTTTAAAGACCAGCAGGATTAAACTAGCAGGATCAAGTAGGTCCAGACTATAGTTAACTAATGAAGTTCATGAAGAGCCGTTAGAGTTCTTTCAAAGTTCTGTCCCCAGTAGTTATCAGCTCATGGGCACTCCCTAAGTGTTTGAGTGACTGACTGGTGAAGATGCTGGTGACATCGAAGAATGGGCAAGAACAGAGCACCTGAAATAAACACTCATATCTGGAGTCCAGAAAAGTGTAGGTATCACAGCCTAGTAATGGTAGCAATACTTGCTATGGAAAGGACACTTTCTTAGAACAGTTTGCGGGGTGGGGATAACAACTGATATTCCAATAATCAAAAACTCAGTTCTATAAGACAAGCTTGTGGTATCAAGGAAAAATTTGAAATTTTAACAAGCCATGCTCTTATTGGACCCATAAATGTTGATCATAACAGTGACACAGATGGCTTGCTGTGGAGTTTGGTGTTATCATGTGACTGAGATTTAGCTAATACACAAATGATGAACCTTGCAGGCTGGCTCATAAAAACCTCCTATCCTCCTAGTTCCTTTCCTTTCTGGCTGTTTGGAATGGAGATATCTCCCAGCATGACCTTAGGAGGTATACGTTAAAAATAACAGACCTACAAATAAAAGACAGTTGAATATCTGAATTGCTTTCTGCTGATCAGGAACATCCTTTTCAGACTTTATATGAATGAGAAATACACTACCATTGGGGTTAAACCACTGTGATTTAGGGGTTTACTTGTTTCATCAGCTAGCATCACCACAATTCATACAACTGACAAAGCATTTATCGTCACAGCTCTGTACCAAAGATAGGGGTGTATTTAGGAAAATTTATAGATGGGGACTATGAACAAGGGAGAAATTGCTACATTTCAAATGAAACATACTAGATTTCTATTACATCAGATATTGGGACCCAGGTTTCTTGATACTCAGGTACCTGATATACTTAATTAAAAGCAATCTCTCTGAACTTTAAGATACTGTATAATTTAAGCAACTTTTCTCATGATACTTATCATCTTTCACTGTACTACAGTTATTTGGATACATCTTAAAAATATTATTTCTCCTCCTAGCTATTACACCTCTAAAGCGTGGGATTTTGTGTGATAACTTTTTTGTATACCTTAAAATATCTTGTTCAGTGCTTTGTTAAACATTTTGAAGGCTCAATAATTGTTTATTAAATGAATGAGATATAAGTCAGTTTTCTTTATATTAAATAGATGAGGGATCATATAGATGTGCATATAAATTATTTAAATTCTGCCCCACCTGTGGTTACCATGTAACTTAAGAGTTAAGCTTAGCACTGGTTAGAAATAGGAAACTCTTCTATGCTTCAAAAATTTTGGCAATATTTCTTATCCAAGAGTTAAATAAAATGGGTTTTATTTGTATTAAGCACTGATTTTTAATATAGCTTCGGTGAAATTTGAAATATTCTTGCAGAAAATACTCAGCTTCTAAGTTGTGCCTTTTTGAAAAAAGTTATATAAAGATTCCTTTTGTTTTTTGTGTGTGTGCTACAAGTCAATTGGCAGCTGTAGAAGAATAAAAATTGTTTGTATGGGCTGTGATCATGCAAATGTAAATATATATGACTAAGCAGTTGTAAACAAATAATTCATTTAATTATAACAGTAAGTTACATTATCCTAAAATGCAACCCAAAGTTTTATTTCTAGGCTTTTGTTTGTATATTCTCTTTTCATTAGCTGTTCTGAAATTTTGTGCTCTTAGAGCTTAAAAGCATCCTTTTTATTTACTTTGATAGAAAAAAGAAAACACCTTTGCTGAAGGCACCATTTAATTAAGGGCTGAGGATGTAACCAAAATGCAAAGTGCTTATGTTTGTATAGGATATTTTATATTATAGCTTTTTGAAAATAATTAGAATGATCAAGATATTTAATACTAAGATATTAGTACTAGTCTTACAATGCTTTATTATATGAATCAGCCATTTTTTGCAAGAACATATAATTTAAAAATCAATAAAATTTATAAATTCTATCATAATCCTGAAGAACACTATATTTTTTCCTTCCAAGTGGTGCATATATATTTTTCCTTCTGTATTATAGAACACACCATCATCATTATTACTATATTAGACATTGTGAGAAGGATGGCAAGCTCATATTTTCGTCCTTGTTCATTAAGAATACTTAATCTGGCTGGAAACATAAAGCAAATTCATGTTAATAGACAACTTCAATGAAGAGTGCTAAGTGAAGGGTCAATTAAGTAGCAGAATTTAAGCAAAATCTTAAAGAATAGTCAAAATTTAGACAGACAGAGGTGAGAAAAGAGGGCCAAGCAAAGAAAACTAGTTGAGAATGGTGAAGATAAAATAGAATAAAAACGTAATTTTCAACCGATTGGAACCATCTGAGGAAGTTTAAAAAATTCCTGTGCTGAGGCTACTCTAAACCTATTAAATAAGACTCTTTGTGGGTGGTACCAGGAATCATTATTTCTGAATCTTCCCAGGTGATTGATTCTGTAGGGACACCAACTAGAGGACTGCTGGAGAAAAGCATGATGTAGTCACTGTCAGACCTGCTTGGCTAGGACTTGGCTAGAACAGCAGTAGAAAGGGAAGCAGTTTGAATGGAAATAAACATGCCAGGATAATTACAAAATCTTGTAGATCTTAGTTATTGGGGATTGAGGGAAACAAGAAAGAAAAATAAGTTACATTCAAGTTTTCAATTTCCAGCGACTAAAACTGTGTGACAATTAATTGTCAGAAGAAAGAGCTGGTCCTAAGATGGAGAAGATGATGACTTCAGGTTTCAGTGTATTGATTTTAAGCTAACATTAAAATTCCAGTCTCCTCTAGGCATCCTGTCCCACTTAAAGGGAACAGGATATCTAGAGGGTTGAGAAGCACTGTGAAGTTCACAGTCTAGGGACATAGATACTTTAAAAGACTACAGTCAAGTCATAGGACTGTAGAATGTTTCCTCTCCCCTTACACCTTACACCACATCATAAAGACCTATTTACTTTAGTTCCTTTTACTTAGTACATCATGTTCCACTAACAAGAAAAAATTACAAGGCATACTAAAAAGCAAAAACCAGTTTGAAGAGACAGACTAGCACCAGAATCAGAGTCAGATATGACATTCAATGTTGAAATGATCAAATCCCAGTATTTGAAAAAATTGTGATTAATATGCTAAGGAATTTAATAGAAAAAGTGGACAGTGTACAAGAACAGATAGGTGATGTAAGCAGAGAAATGGAAATTCTAAGAAAGTATCAGAAAGAAATGTTAGAGATCAGAAGCACTGTAAAAGAAATGAAGAATGCCTTTGATGAGCTCATTAGTAGAATAGACACTGCTGAGGAAATAATCTCTGAGCTTTTGGATATAGCAAAAGAAACTTTCAAAACTGAAGGTAACAAGAAATAAGACTGGAAAAAATTAAAAAGAACAGAATATCCAAGAACTGTGAGACAACTACAAAAGCTGTAACATACACATAATGGGAATTATAGAAGGAGAAGAGAGAAAGGAACGGAAAGAAATATTTGAAACCTAATGACTTAAAATTTCCCCAAATTAATGTCAGACACGAAAACACAGACCCAGGAAGCCCAAAGAAATTGAGTAGGGTAAATGCCAAACAAAATAAAACAAAACTACACCTAGGCATATCATATTCAAACTGCAGGAAATGAAAGATTAAGAAAAAATCTAAAAGAAACCAAAGGAAAACAACATCTTACCTGTAAAGGAACAGAGATAATTATGTCTGACTTCTCTTCATAAAGCAGGCAAACAAGAAGAGGGCAGAGTGAAATATTTAAATAGTTGAGAGAAAAAGCCCACCTGCCTAGAATTCTATATCCTGCAAAATTATCCTTCAAAAGTAAAGGAGAAGTAAAGAGTTTCTCAAACAAACAAAAGTTGAGGGAATTTGCTGCCTCAAGAATAGGCCTGACTTGCAAGAATTGTTAAAAGAAGTTCTTTAGAGAGAAGGGAAATGATATAGGTCAGAAACCCAGATCTACATAAAGAAAGGAAGAGCACTGGAGAAAGAATAAATGAAGGGAAAATAAAAATTTTAATTTTATTTTTCTTATTCATAATTGATCTAACAGATGACATTTGTTCAAAGTAGTGACCAGCAACAAAGTATTCAATTATATATGCTTATGTATAAGTGAAATGAATGACAGCAATGACACAAAGGACGAGAGAAGAATTAGGAATACTTTGTTATGGAAGGTTACCTATTGTTATCTAAGCCTATGTGTGAAGCTGTACAGGGTTATTTGAAACTACAGGTGGATTAGTTGTAAATGTATACTGCAAAATCTAGGGCAACCACTGAAAAAATTAAGAAAAAAAATCATAACTGACAAGCAAAGAGGAAAGAAAATGTAATTACATAAAATGCTCAGTGAAAAGCACAAAAGGCAGTAAAAGAGTAGAGAACAAAGTAGGAACAAAGAACAAGGGCAATGAATAGAAAACAGTAACAAATATGGTAGATATCAATTTATCTGTATCAATAATAACTTTAAACATCAGTGGTCTAAAAACATCAAATAAAACACAGAGATTGTCAGAGTAGATCAAAACACACACCCAGCTATATGTTTTCTACAAGAGATCCATTTAAAATATAAAGATACATATAGATTAAAAATAAAAGGATGGAGAAAGATATATCATGCTAACACTAATTAAAAAAAGTTGGAGTACTTAAGTTAATTTCAGACAGAGAAGACGTAGAGCAAGGAAACTAATCAGGGATAAAAAGGGCCATTAAATAATAAATGGAATCAACTTTCCAAGAAGATATAACAAGGTTTAATGTGTATGCACCTAACCAGAGAGCCTCAAAATATGTGTTATTGAGGAATAACATGTACATTGACTGCATCAATTTCAAGTGTAAAATTTTGAGTTTTGACATTTGTATATATCCATGGACCTCCATCGAGATTAAGATACAATATATTTCCATCATCTTCAAAGACTTCCTGTGCCCCTTTGCAGTCTCCCTCTTCCTTTGCTAAGGGCCAGAAGCAACCATTGATCTGCATTTTGTCACTATAAACTAGTTTGTATTTTATATCAATGGAATCATATTGAATGTACCCATTTCAGTTTGGATTTTTCATTTAGCATATTGCTTTTGAAATTCATCCATGTTGTGTGTTTCAGTAGTTCTTCTTATCATTGAGTAGTATTTCATTGTATGACTATATATTGTACATTTTCTTTATCCATTCCCCTGTTGATGGTGTTTGGAATGTTTCCATTTGGGGGCTATTGTGAGTAAAGCTGCTATGAACATTTGCGTATGAATCTGTGTAGACATATGTTTCCATTTCTCTTGAGTAAATAAATACTGAAGAATGGAATGACTAGGTATATGGTAGGTGTAGATTTAACTTTTGAAGCTATCAAACAAATTTCCATAGTGGCTGTACCATTTCACATTCCCACCAGCAGCGTATGAGAGATCAAATTGCTCCACATCCTTGTCAATACTTAATATTAGGTGTCTTTTTAAATTTTAGCCGTTCTGGTAAATGTGTAGTAATATCTCACTATGGTTTTAATTTGTATTTTCTTGATGAATTAGAATGTTGGTCATTAAAAAATTTGAATTCATTTTGAATCCAGCCCACTCAATTGTGCCAAATGATAAAATTCTAATTTGCAGAATGCCTGTGCCTTTTTAGAATAGTCATCTAGTTTGACAACAGTAAAAATATTTGATACATTTTGCATAGAACTTCTCTTTTCATGATTCTTGCTCAGCCTCTCCAACACTAGCCACTTGCCACTCCAGAGGACTGTTCCTTAGACTTCAGGCTGCTCCCATTAAAGGTCAGGAATGCAGACTCATCTAGCAGCTCACACGGGTACATCTTGCCCTGGCTGCTGAAGTAGGTGTCATTAGGGGCCAGCACTTTGGTGGGTGGGCTGTGCACATTACAGTGGAGCGGCATGTGTGAATGTGACTCCCCGTGCCCTGCCTGCTGGGGCAAGGTAGTGCTGTGCCATCAGACTCTGTTCTGCCGGAGAGTGCCCAGCAAAGAGACCTAAATGAAAGAGCCTGTTCCTGGGTGGAAGCTGCTGGTCCAGAGTCTACCTACTCCAGGTACTGCCCCTCTGCGTCTTCTTGGGCAAAACTCTTACCTGTCTGTGCAACACTAATGTGCTTTGGCACTCTGGTTGAGGTGCTGTAGACCAGACTCTTTGCATCCAAGGCTTATTACATAGATTTTTCAAAGTTTTCAAAAAGGCATTTTCTTACAGTATCTGACTGCTTAAGACTTTTGAGACCCAAAGAATATATAGTGCAGTTGTTTAAAACAATATTTTATATGTGAAGTTTTCTAATAAGGGCAGATGCAGTACTTTGAACACATCGTGAATAATGAACATGGAAGAAAACTGCACATTTCAGTCTTTCAAAAATGTTTCCAGGATTCCTGAAGGACAAGATTATATGGGTTGGTATGCAGAAAACGAGGCACCATAACTGATAGGCTTTAAAGCATCCTGGGCTTACGTTTGTGACGTGTGATTGAAAAATGGAGCAGCTTTCCTTTTGATTTTCTTTTCCATATGTTTTTTACATTCAGCTATCCAAGAGCTATATCATTAATCCCTCAAAATGGCCTTCTTTTTATTTGACACAAGTTTTTGTTTCCGAAGGCTAGCGCCCATCCTGTGCTCTGTAGGACTCTACCTCACATGTTAAACTTTCCATCAGCTGATACTAGCAGTGTAAAAGCTTTCTAGTTTTGATATCTCTGAGTTAAAATGAGGTAAACATTTACTTAGCACAAAGGTTTTAGCAATAAGATGATGGTTAAGACTTCCTGATCTGTGAATTAGAATCTGCTTTTGTTCAGTTCAGTGAACCCATATTTTACTCACAAAAATGAAGTTTCATGGATTGTACAATTAAATGAATCAGCACACATTAATCACAATTACTTGGTAAAAGGCTATGACATATATTTTGAACAAATAAACAATAGATCCTCTGTTCCAAGAAATGTTTCGTCTAGGAAAAAATGATTTTGTAATTCAAACCAGAAATTGCCCTAAATATTTAGCCCATATTGGCTCATTTTGCATGCCATTTTATCTGGGCACTTTCTGTTGACATTTTTACCCCTGCATCACCCATCTGCACACACATTTGTCATTCTTCTGCTGAATTTGGCTCTAGTTGGGCAATGGGAAGTTAGGGCTAGTGGAATAATGCTGTTATGTGAAGGATATCATTAGAGGACAAAATTGTACTTCAAAGACCAAGCACATATGGTTTTGACTTTTATAAAGATGGCAGGTGGACATGAAGAAAAGGTTGATTTCAAATTTATTTCCATGATAGGAAGAATTTCTTGAAAGTCTGAGGAAGATTAATTTCCAATTTGGAATTCCTAATAACTGAAACATGATAAGGGTTTTACAACTTCCTGAAGTAAATTTTCTGGATGACCAAGCCATCTTCATATAAACCAATGGAATGGTTTAACATAAGTCTCAGAATGATAGAATACCAACAAATGTTTGGTAAGAGAAGCTTTGGAAAGCCAACACATGTGGAGTGTCATCCATTTGAAAAGTTTTAACTAGAGGATTTATAACATTAGTGAACTAAAAAATAAATAATTAACTTGTAAATATGATCCACATAAAATCATTTCAAAAATTTGTTCTTATTTTAAAAGACCAATATGTTATATATCAAATTTAATTTTTAATGCTGTTCAGCATATAAGGGCTTTCTTGTACCCTAGAATGTTAAAGTTTCTTTAATGGTGATAGATAGCTAGTGGGAAGCAGCCGCATAGCACAGGGAGATCAGCTCAGTGCTTTGTGACCACATAGAGGGGTGGGATAGGGAGGGTGGGAGGGAGGGAGAAGCAAGAGGGAAGAGATATGGGAACATATGTATATGTATAACTGATTCACTTTGTTATAAAGCAGAAACTAACACACCATTGTAAAGCAATTATACTCCAATAAAGATGTAAAAAAAAAAAACAAAAACTGGGCTTATCTAAAAGCAATTTTTTTCTTCTGTTTTTATGACGCTTCCAATCAAACAAGGGTAAAGATTGGACAAACACAAATAATAATGCAATAATATAATTCTACTGTTACTAATTATCCTACAGACATTTGCACATGTGATATTTGCACATCCTCCAGCAATATTTACAATAGCAAAACTACAAGAAATCACCTAAATGTCCATTTGTAGGAGACAAATTTGATTAGGTATGCTACAAATGAACACTGAAATTCTATACCCTGTTCCACAAAATAACACAGATCTATATAGATGCTAAGGAATAATCTCCAGGATATAGTGATAATATAAAAAGCAAAGTTCAGACCAGTATGCAGAATATACTAGCGTTTATATAAAAAGGATGTATAAGACATACGTCCTTTATATATATAATTTTATAAATAAAACTACTGACTCAAAATTTAAAAATAAGGTGCTTTCATTTCCCCATTCATGTTCTGCATACAGGAAGAAAAGGGACTGCACAGTCCCCAGCCTTGAAGTTACGTATGTCTTTGTACAGTCATGTATTGAAGTGAGTAAGCAATCAGGGGTCTTTTTATAAAAATTTTTCTGGGATAAGGGCTTCCTTTTCTGAGCCCTGCTTTTCTTTTTCAGTAGTCGGGATTTTTGTGAGATGGGGTTGCTTTTGGGCAGGGGTCTCCTTCACACAAAGAAGTTCTGGATGGAGGTAAACTGTACCAGAGCAGGCTTGTGGGCATGCCTGGCAGGGAAGGAGGGACAGGGGTGTTTGTTATTTCCATCTTTGTGACAGGCAAGAGTCCTATACTTCATAGATCTTTTGTAGTTTTCAGTGAAATTCTCCAGTGTAATTGATTCTCTAGGACAGTGAGTTTAGGAAAAGGTTTTAGAACAGGTCTTGGAGGATTGGATGAAGATTGATACTGGGAGGCAGAGGATAATAGGTATCTTCTCTAAATGAGAAGGGATGTCACTTTTGGGGCACAGGAAATGGGGAGGAAGTATCTTCTCAGTAGGCATTACCAATATCATAAGAATCCCAGATAGAAGAGTAGCTCAGTTCTTGGGCCCTAGACCCAGACCAGGTGCATCCTGATACATCCCCCCTCCCCCACCCCCATCGATAGTGGCCCAGGTGGGTGGCCCTTTCCTTCCCTGGCTACACCAGCAGAGATTGAAAGGGAGCCTATCTGGGATGTGGGGTAAGTAGAGATAAAGCCTGGGAAAAACTCGCTCTCTGTTTCCCTGGGACCCACTATCTCCCATACTCACTCCCCCACACAGTCATAAGAGGCACCAGCAGGGACTCAGCAGGAACCCCAGCAGTATCAGGTAGACAAAGCATACTAGCTCTGAAAACTAGATTGTCATCAAAACCACAGTATACAAAAGTAGGCCAGGACCTTTACCTTTACCAGGACCAGAGTCTCCCAACATAATACCCAAAATGTCCAGAATGTAATTGAAATCACTCATCATACCAATGTGGAGGAGGAAAAATAATCTTCCCTCTACCTTCTACGTTCTTCTCTGAGACCCGCCCCCCACCTGCCCATAATAAAAGAAAGAGTAACAAGAGAAAAACACACAGAAGTTTATTAACATGTATACCTCAAGTAAACATGGGAGATACCTAATAAACCGGAGTAAAAATCTCAGAAATGGCCCAAGCCACCACCTTAAATACCATCTTCTGCTAAAGCAAAAAGATGTTGGGAGATGGCCAGTTACTGGAGGTGACCAGGAAAAGTACAGTAAGATTGTTATGCAGATTTAAGTCTGGCATCTTGTCCACTGATAAGAGTTTCTTGTGATTTAGAGTCATCCTTCTCTTCCTGGTACAGAAATGGTGACACACTTACAAATGGAGATTTCCATTATAAAGGTAAATTTCCCTTACAAAATGGTAAATTTTACTCTTTATAGAGCTTCTCCTGTGTTTGCTTTTTGTTAAAAGCAATCAGCTCAAAATAATCCTTATGACAAGGAAGCATATTTTGGGGTGGCATATTCTGCTACCCTTCATGGAGAACCAAGAAAATCACAGCTTGAATGAGAAAAGACAGTCAACAGGCACAAAAAATGAGATGAACCAGATATGGGGATTATCTGAGAGAAATTTTACATCATCATCATAAAAATGTTTCAATAAGCATTCTTGAAAGAAATGAAAAATTTAACATCACCAAAAATATAGAAAATGCATATATTAAAATATACTTCCAGAAAGAAGTGCTCTCACTCCCTCTTTTGAGAACACCAGAATCACAACTAACTGCTGAACAATCATCGACAGGAAGACACTGGTACTCACCAAAAAAGATACCCCACACCTAAAGACAAAAGAGAATTCTCAATGAGATGGTAGGTGGGGTGCAATCACAATAAAATCAAATCCCATAACTGCTGGGTGGGTGACTCACAAACCGGAGAACACTTATACCACAGAAGTCCACAGACTGCAGGGAAGGTTCTGAGCCCCACGTCAGGCTTCTGGAGGTCTGTCAACGGGAGGAGGAATTCCTAGAAAATCAGACTTTGAAGCCTAGTGGGATTTGATGGCAGGACTTTGACAGGACTGGGAGAAACAGATACTCCACTCTTGGAAGGGCACACACAAAGTAGTATGCATATCGGGACCCAGGGGAAGGAGCAATGACCCCAGAGGAGACTGAACCAGACCTACCTACTAATGTTGGAGGGTCTCCTGCAGAGGCAGGGGGTGGCTCTGTCTCACCATGAGGACAAGGACACTAGCAGCAGATTCTGGAAAGTACTCCTTGGCGTGAGCCCTCCCAGAGTCTGCCATTAGCCCCACCCGGGTAGGCTCCAGTGTTGGGTTGCCTCAGGCCAAACAACCAACAGGGAGGGAACACAGCCCCACCCATCAGCAGTCAAGCAGATTAAAATTTTACTGAGCTCTGCCCACCAGAGCAACAGCCAGCTCTACCAACCACCAGTCCCTCCCATCAGGAAACTTCCACAAGCCTCTTAGATAGCCTCATCCACCAGAGGGCAGATAGCAGAAGCAAGAAGAACTACAATCCTGCAGTCTGTGGAACAAAAACCACATTCACAGAAAGATAGACAAGATGAAAAGGCAGAGAGCTATGTACCAGATGAAGGAACAAGATAAAACCCCAGAAAAACAACTAAATGAAGTAAAGATAGACAAACTTCCAGAAAAAGAATTCAGAATAAATCAGATAAAATAGACTTTACAATAAAGAATGTTACAAGAGACAATGAAGGACACTACATAATGATCAAGGGATCAATCCAAGAAGAAGATATAACAATTATAAATATATATGCACCCAACAGAGGAGCACCTCAACACATAAGGCAAATGCTAACAGCTATAAATGAGGAAATCGACAGTAATACAATAATAGTGGGGGACTTTTAACACCTCAGTTACACCAATGGGCAGATCATCCAAACAAAATTAATAAGGAAACACAAGCTTTAAATGACACAATAGGCCAGATGGATTTAATTGATATTTATAGGACATTCCATCCAAAAACAACAGATTACACTTTCTTCTCAATTGCGCATGGAACATTCTCCAGCATAGATCACATCTTGGGTCACAAATCAAGCCACAGTAAATTTAAGAAAACTGAAATCATATCAAGCATCTTTTCTGACCACAACGCTATGAGATCAGAAATAAATTACAGGGAAAAAAACGTAAAAAACACTAATACATGGAGGCTAAACAATACATTACTAAATAACCAAGAGATTACTGAAGAAATCAAAGAGGAAATCAAAAAATACGTAGAGGGCTTCCCCGGTGGTGCAGCGGTTGAGAGAACGTAAAAAACACAAATACATGGAGGCTAAACAGTACATTACTAAATAACCAAGAGATTACTGAAGAAATCAAAGAGGAAATCAAAAAATACGTAGAGACAAATGACAATGAAAATATGATCCAAAACCTATGAGATGCAGCAAAAGCAGTTCTAAGAGGGAAGTTTATAGCTGTATAAGCCTACCTCAAGAAGCAAGAAAAATCTCAAATAAACAATCTAACTTTACACCTAAAGGAACTAGAGAAAGAAGAACAAACAAAACCCTAATTTAACAGAAGGAAAGAAATTATAAAGATCAGAACAGAAATAAATGAAATAGAAACAAAGAAAACAATAGCAAAGATCAATAAAACTAAAAGCTGGTTCTTACAGAAGAAAAACAAAATTGATAAACCATTAGCCAGACTCATCAATAAAAAGAGGGAGAGCACTCAAATCAATAAAATTCAAAATGAAAAAGAGAAGTTACAACAGTCACCGCAGAAATACAAAGCATCCTAAGAGACTATTATAAGCAACTCTATGCCAATAAAATGGACAACCTGGAAGAAATGGACAAATTCTTAGAAAGGTATAACCATGCAAGACTGAACCAGGAAGAAATAGAAAATATGAACACACCAGTCACAAGTAATGAAATTGAAACTGTGATTAAAAATCTTCCCACAAACAAAAGTCCAGGACCAGATGGCTTCACAGGTGAATTCTATTAAACATTTAGAGAAGAGCTACTAACACCATCCTTCTCAAACTCTTCCAAAAAATGGCAGAGGAAGGAACACTCCCAAACTCATTCTATGGGGCCACCATTACCCTGATACCAAAACCAGACAAAGATACTACAAAAAAAGAAAATTACAGACCAATATCACTGATGAATATAGATGCAAAAATCCTCAACAAAATACTAGCAAATAGAATCCAGCAACACATTAAAAGGGTCATACACCATGATCAAGTGAGGTTTATCCCAGGGATGCAATGATTCTGTAATATACGCAAGTCAATCAATGTGATACACCATATTAACAAATTGAGGGAGAAAAACCATATGATCATCTCAATAGATGCAGAGAAAGCTTTTGACAAAATTCAACACCCATTTATGATAAAATCTCTCCCGAAAGTGGGCATAGAGGGAACCTACCTCAACATAATAAAGGCCATATATGAGAAACCCACAAAAAACATCATCCTCAGTGGTGAAAAACTGAAAGCATTTCCTCTAGATCAGGAAGAAGACAAGGATGCCCACTCTCACCACTATTATTAAACAGAGTTTTGGAAGCCCTAGCCACAGCAATCAGAGAAGAAAAAGAAATACAGATTGGAAAAAAAGAAGTAAAGCTGTCACAGTTTGCAGATGACATGATACTATACATAGAGAATCCTAAAGATGCCACCAGAAAACTACTAGAGCTAATCAATGAATTTGGTAAAGTAGCAGGATACAAAATTAATGCACAGATATCTCTGGCATTCCTATACACTAATGATGAAAAATCTGAAAGAGAAATTAAGGAAACACTCCCATTTATCACTGCAACAAAAAGAATAAAATACCTAGGAATAAATCTACCTAGGGAGACAAAAGACCTGTATGCAGAAAACTATAAGACACTGATAAAAGAAATTAAAGATGATACCAACAGATGGAGAGATATACTTTGTTCTTGGATTGGAAGAATCAATATTGTGAAAATGACTATACTACCCAAAGCAATCTACAGATTCAATGCAATCCCTATCAAATTACCAATGGCATTTTTTACAGAACTAGAACAAAAAATCTTAAAATTTGTATGGAGACACAAAAGACCCCAAATAGCCAAAGAAATCTTCAGGGAAGAAAACGGAACTGGAGGAATCAGACTCCCTGACTTCAGACTTTACCACAAAGTTACAGTAATCAAGACAATGTGGTACTGGCACAAAAACAGAAATATAGATCAATGGAACAAGATAGAAAGCCCAGAGATAAACCCACGTCCTTATGGTCAGCTATTCTATGACAAAGGAGGCAAGGATATACAACGGAGAAAAGACAGTCTGTTCAATAAGTGGAGCTTGGAAAAGTGGATAGCTACGTGTAATAGAATGAAATTAGAACACTCCCTAACACTGTACACAAAAATAAACTCAAAGTGGATTACATACCTAAATGTAAGACAAAAGAGGAAGAAATTTCTCTACCCTTCTAGGTTCTTCTGGCAGGTCTAAGAATTCAGTTGACATGAGACGGATTAACAGGAGAAAATCAAAGTTTAATAACATGTATATATGGGAAAGACTCAGGGAAACCGATCAACTCGCCAAAATGCTGAAGCCCTCACCTTAAACACCATCTTCAGCTGAAGACAAAAGGAATTGGGGGAGGAGCTTCCCTGGTGGCGCAGTGGTTGAGAGTCCGCCTGCCGATGCAGGGGACACGGGTTCGTGCCCCGGTCCGGGAAGATCCCACATGCCGCGAAGGATTATTATTAGAGAAGTTGAGACAAACTAGCTTATTTAGTGTCATATAAATTGAAGGAAGAAAACCTATAAGGAGAGGGTAATCTGTAGATTCAAATGCTACAGAATGCAATAGCAGACTGAACAAAGAGAATTATCATTTTGATTTGGCAGTTAGTAAGTGTGTGTTTGCCGGAATGTTAGGTTGATGGAGGCGAAGGCCAGAAAACAGTAGAATGAGGAGTGATGGGGAGAGGTAAGGAAGTGAAGATCCAGCTGAAAAATGTTTTTCCATACTTTATCACAAACTGAGAATGATCATTCTCTCCCAATGGACACCCTTAATACTTAATTTGTATCATTTACTGATACTTTTAATGAAAAAATATGGCTTCTGGATATTTGTATATACATTTTATCTCCCTATTGTGATTGGTATACATTTTTATATACTTTATAACATAAAAATAGTAACTTAGGTGGTATGTTCAATGATTAACTATTTAAACAGTGCATAGTTAGGTAAGATTCCAACTATTTCATGAACTTACACTGACCTCTCTAATCCTTTCTTCCTCCACTGAACTACAATGTTGATTGTCTATATCCATCACCCTTTTTAAACACTTCCATACTTTAGTTTGAAGATTCTTAGAGAAGTGTGTGTATCTGCATTGTTTTTATTGTCCAGGAGGTCTAGTAGATCCTCAACCACTGACTGTTCTACTCAAAACAATACCCTCTTCCCTGCATCCTCAGGTTGCCTCTTCAAAACTGGTGACACCAGCAGAACCAACCAAGCCAAGCCAAGCAAAATTCAACCAAATCAAAGCATATGATATGCAAATGAAGTTGAACTAAATTAAAACATAACAGGTCTCATACCCCTGAGTTCCTCTGTTTACATTTATGAACTGTTTATAAATATAGTTCCTATTTCCATATCTGTGAATGTATGAACTCTTGAATACCAATTTGAAAATTTTCTTTGGGAATGATTTTCCATATTTTTAGAAACAAGGTAAGGTGTTCACCCAGAGCGATTCATAATAGGCTACTTGGGGAGCTTACCTAGGGACTTGGTGAATATCTTGGTAAAGCTTTCTAGAGACTCTAAACATCTATGTCAAATTGCCTTAGCAATTCAACAGTAGAGAAAAGTTCTGAAAGAGCTGTTTCCCTAGCAAAACTTCTGAGACATTTTTAGAATACTAGACAAAATAACCCCAATCCCTGGTGGGGTTGCTTTAAAAAAAAGTAGAAATAAAAAAGGTGGAATCGATGGATTAGGTAAAAGTTGAAACTGAACATTGAGGGCATCTCAACTAGCACCAAATCAATTATATCCCTTTTTCTATCCTTCTCCTAAAAACCATCTGGGGCTGTCATACAGCTTCAGCCTCTTAGCACTGTCAAGAAAGAATTGTCCAGATTGTCAAGAACACATACTTTACATGACTTGTACAACACTTATATGAAGAAGGCAACTTATACAACAATGGGTAAAATTATATGGTGTTCAGGAAGTCTGTAAGTATGAATAGCTTTAGGGTAACGTAAATGTTTATAAAGTTCAGTCAGCAGTTAGAGATTTCACACTTTCTTCCACCAAACACCTAATTTATTTTTTTTCTTAAAAAAATTTTTATTACATTTTCAATTCAGGATATTTTCAGGCACTAGAATATAATTTGGTCTTTTCAGGTTTCAATAATCTTATGTCTCTGGTTGTTTCTCTTTCACCCATCACAAGTCTTTAGGAATGCAAGATCATTAGAAAGTTCTTTACTTCATTACCTAAGGGCTATGGAGGAATATGGAAAGGGTTCTCAGTGATTTTAGTTTACCATACAGATGGCATGTTGGGTATTAGTAATTAGAGTTATTGCACATCATCTTAAGTATCTGAATGCTCTCAGAGTTTCATTCATTTGACTAGTCACTATAAATGAGCTAATTAAGCATTAAGAATATAGGTCCTGGTCTCATAGAGCTTATCAGCTAACCTGACACAATAGAAAAATAAATATCCATGTGTTCTAATTTTAAGGAAAGTCCTCTGAAATGGAAATGATATCATTCTAGGGAAAAAAATAGGACTTACATTTCAAGTTTTTTCCCCTGTCTTACATTGTTCAAATATGAGTTCAAATGTTTGTGCTCATTCATAAGATGTCTGTAATCATCTAAGGATGTTCATTGAATCTTTACAATGTTAATTCTGTGTCATTCTTTGTTCTCTAGCACATTGTTCCTCTACCCAAGTATTTTTCAAGATTCACTGCATTTTTGAGACCTAAATATTTTCCTGACTTGTTCTAGACCCTTTGAGGGAGTGAACAGAAGGATATTCTATGTGTCAAGGCAGTGTCTCCAAAGAATCGATTATGAAATGGCCTGCTGCTAAAGAGGCCCTGAATTATGTATTAAGACAATTTTATTTTGTTCGTATCTTGGATGCCACCTTCAGAACCAAATTATTGCCTTTGAGAAGGAAGACAATTGCAAAAAATATCTTTGACTTAGCTACACATACATGCTTGGCATATTACTTGGGATGGTATGGACAGTCATTTTAATGGTCATTTAGACGTCATCATACTCTACAGAGAATAAGACTTGGGAAGTTAGAGCAGATGACTTCCAAATGACATTGCACTTCTGACACGCCGTGACCTCATGCTTGCTATTATGTGGGTGAGCAAACTGAAGGGCACATTGAACAGACAACTCAAGTTTAACAACCTGAAATCTGAAGAAGAACCAGCAATGATTTCTCTCACATTTGGTGTTAGACGATGATTTATTTACCTCTTTTTATTTATTATTTTAAGTGTTTTTTTTTTTTTTTTTTACGTTACGCGGGCCTCTCACTGTTGCGGCCTCTCCCGTTGACTGGCCCAGCTGCTTCACGGGATGTGGGATCCTCCCGGACCAGGGCACAAACCCGTGTCCCCTGCATTGGCAGGCGGACTCTCAACCACTGCGCTACCAGGGAAGCCCCTAAGTGTCATTTTTTTAACTCATAGAAAAATGCCATAGACAACTGGTCCATCTTTTCTCTTTGGGTGGTTTCCTTCAGGAACTGTGGAAAAGAGTTGGTATGAAATTAAAGTTTCACAGAACAAAGAGTTCTATGAAAAATCATGTATTCCATGATTATGCTCCAAACTTGGATTGACAAACATGTAATCATGGACTTCGGAAAGATGCTGCCGTTAAGAGCCAGCTCACTTCTCTACTTCTTCTCACTGCAAATGCATGCTTGGAATTCGTTTGTTTGGAATCTTTCTGTTTTTATGACTTTGTTGTTGTTGTTGTTTTTTGTTTTTGCGGTACGTGGGCCTCTTACTGTTGTGGCCTCTCCCATTGCGGAGCACAGGCTCCGGACGCGTAGGCTCAGTGGTCATGGCTCACGGGCCCAGCCGCTCCGCGGCATGTGGGATCTTCCCGGACCGGGGCACGAACCCGTGTCCCCTGCATCGGCAGGCGGACTCTCAACCACTGCGCTACCAGGGAAGCCCTATGACGTGTTTTTTCAATTCCATTAAAATTCCTCTCTTTTTTCTTCTGTTTTTTTTGAAGCAAAATAACGTTACTGCCTAGGAGCATTAAATCATTAAAATGAAGGCAGGTATACTTAGCAGAAATTCCTTCCTTTAAAATGTTTGGTTATCGGTAAGTGATCGAACAGTGCATAAGAGGTTTAAGAGCAGGAATAAAATATCAGCAATATTAACCTTCATCTTAAGCTGGTGGTAGATAGAGCACTTGGCACCCTCAAAAGTCCTGCAACTCTTTTTAACCATTCAGCGTTCGGGCTCCTCAGACTGGCTAAGAAACATACAGCACTGCTGCTGAAGACTGGAAAAAGAGCTTGAGGTCAGAGGTCGACACAGTGAGGGAGTTTGCTCTTTAAGAGGTTATCTGTGGATCTGCAACGCCAAAGTGTAATTGGGTTTTGTGATGTGATTTTAGAGTGTAATTGTATATGAGCTTAGATAGTTTCAAAGACAAGCTTGCAAGATTTTACCAGCTTGTTTGTAATAGCAATTTTAGGCATTGTGTGCAGTCTTGGATAGACAATTCAGAATGATCAAAAATAGCCATCAGATATAATACAGAAAGTACTTGATTCACCCTAATTATAATTTTAGTGAATTGATTTTACTGTGACATGTTCTTTCTTTTTAGGACATTGCATTGGCTATGAAAATAATTTAGTTTTCATGGCTGGTATCAGTATAGACAATTTTACGTCATCAGCATAGCTCTCGGTGTTTCAGAGTTTGCATTTACTTGAGGATTACTGAATCATTATAAGGAAAGAAAAAAGTTAGAGCATTGCAATTGTATGTGGGGGATTCTTTCTGCCTCTAAATTTTTTAGGTTTCTGATTCTTGAATATCCTAAACAATGAGAAATAAACATTTCCTTATTGTTTTAGTTGTTTAGGGTTGCCTTGATTAAGCTGTCACTGCTGTCAGTTATGTTCTTATAAGCCTGGTTGGATCTATTTCATGTTAGGAAAAAGCTCAGATAAACCCAGGAAAGCTTAATGTTTATCCAATGTGAAAATAATTACTCAAAAGTGTTATTCTTAATCCAGATAATTAGAGTGAGGAAGGAAAGATCAGTGTCATTGTGAATTATGCCCCAGCAATTGACTCTTGGTCCTTGTAAGTTTCAGGTGAAGATGTGAATGGATAAAGGTTAGATTAAACATAATCCAAAGTAGCTGCAACCTTAATCTGTTATGATACAAGGATGATCACTTAAAAAGAGCTGGATTGTGGGATTGTTTCTGGTTGGATAAGATGCTGCCCGACTGGGACTAGTCTTAAAACATGCTTAGCACCATGTCACTGCAGCTGTAAGCACTTGTGCACGACTGCAGCGCACCACAACTAACAGGTGCTCCTGGGCTCATGGTGCACATCAGGGTATCATACTTTCACAATATCTGGGCTTCACATTAACATACCTTCCAATGGTCTGCATGGAAAAAATATTTCCTGTGACCTTTGTGGCATCTCTTCTTGGTTGTAATAAGCATGGATTTGGAATCTGCTAAAACTCTGGTATAAAGTATGCAGCCACATTTTAACAAAAATCGAAAGGCGTATTTGTAATTGAGCTTGTTTTCCTCTGTTTTAACATAGAAACTCTATTTTAAATGTGATTTTTAAAGGTAATTCACAATGTTCATATAGCTAATTTTCTATCAAGTATTTTGAAAATGAAGTTAGGCTTTTCTAAATATTCCTGTGGAGTTAAAAAATAATTTTTATGAAGTATGGGTAATAAGATCCAAAAAGGCTTTTAAGACATGATGAAAATCCAGCCATTTTTTTTAATTGAAAGGGAAAAATATTTGGAGTTTTATCTATTTCTCCCAAAAAATCTCAGAAATTTAATACACTTAATTTCTGAACGGCTAAATTGGTTTGCTTTGATTACAGAAAATAGAATAAAAAATATTTTTGCAATTATCATGTGAAAACTTATTGCCTAAATTTAAAGGCATTTCTGTTTTATGACAAATGATTTTTAGCTAGTGTCTGAATGAACATTTTAATAATTTGTAACAGTCATTTATTTCTCTCCTGAGTAAAATTATACACTGCCACATTTATTGTTGCTAAATAGTTAAGAAAATAACTAAGGCAACGTAAAAAGATAATAAGATGTATGTTTTTTAAAACATATTTAGCTTATTTGGAATAATCAAAGTTCCAAGAGGTTAGTTTGTATATTTTTACAAAGTGTATTTTAAGAAATATCACTCTAATATATCAATATATTTTTAACCTTCATTGAAATCCAAATTTACTCCATCTGTTGCTTGTTGTACTTTGATAAATATATAAACATCATATCCTATAAATGTACCAGATATGTTTTCTAGTTACATTAATGACTTCAATACATATTTGTACAAAATTTATTTTCCAAAGACAATAAACATTTGTTGGGCATTCACCACCCACATTTAGGCACTTGCTCCATATTTTCACAAATTATTTAATATCATTAATTTATGCAACTAATGTTTTACTAAGGGACTGATAAGTGCCAAACAGTGGTCTTTCGGCTGTGACTATGGCAGTGAATAAAACAAACTCCCTGTCTTCATGAACCTTAGATTTTTGTGAGCAGAGAGAGAAAATAAGATAAAAAGAAAATGTATAATAAACAAAAGAGTGGCAAATGCAATGAAGAAAAGTGGATGGTTAGGGGATTAGGAATGGGGCATGGTGGATCACTATTCAAGATGAAAAGGTTAGAGACAGCCTCACAGAGAAGAGGACATTTGTGCAAAGACTGAATGGTAAGAAGAAAGGGTGATGTGGTGCTCTTGGATAAGGGTATACTAGCTTCTGGATAATTACTCTTTCTTTTTTTTTTTTTTTTTTTTTTTTTTGTGTGCGGTACATGGGCCCCTTACTGTTGTGGCCTCTCCTGCTGCGGAGCACAGGCTCCCGACGCACAGGCTCAGTGGCCATGGCTCACGGGCCCAGCCACTCCGCGGCATGTGGGATCTTCCCGGACCGGGGCACGAACCCGTGTCCCCTGCATCGGCAGGCGGACTCTCAACCACTGTGCCACCAGGGCACCCCAATTACTCTTTCTTAATAAACAGAAAAATTAGCCAGGCAGATTTTTCATCAGGTATTCAAAACATAGTTATCATTTTAGAATTTACTGATGAGTTTAGCCAGAATACTAGATTCTTCTCTATATTAAAAATATATATGTTAAAATTGAACAACCTTCAATAAGTTGTAGTTCTAAAATATTTGTAAACACATTGTGTGCTTGATTTTGGAAGAACACAAAGGTGTCTTTTTTTTCCAGATAAGGATGGAAAACATATAGCTCTTGGTCTTCAGGAAAATGTGCTTGTATTCTTGTATGGGAGAAGAAGAGCAAGAAAGAAGAATGTCTCTTGTGTTTATTCAATTGCCTGTGAGTGCTACAGGCCTGAGGAATTGTGTTGTCATTGTGTGTTCTACCACCTATAGTCGTATGTCTCCAACCAGCCTTGCCTTGTGAGTTAGTTGATATAGTAGGCCTAATGGCCACTGTGTTTAGATATCTTGCCTACCTGACTTATTGTCACTAGAACTCATTTTTTCCCCTTAATTTTCAAAACACTATTTCATTGCAAATATCCCCAAGAGAAGTTACGTTTAAAATTTTTGTCATTCATTTATATTTCATTAATATAAATTCATTAATATAAATGATTTTGCTAAGGAAGAATAGAGTATGAACATGAAGTTATTAGGTTCTCAGACAAGGAAAGGAAGATAAGGGACACAAATGAGAGAAGAAAACTGATGGAAAGGGGAGGTTGAAGTTACTAAAGACAACATTTCCCTACTTCACAGCTCTAGAACAAGGACTTTGAGGAACAGCTCTAGGCAATAGTCTATTAGGACCACCTAATAGAAAAGAGAGAATAAGGCACAGTACAAAGGTAAAGTCAGATGAGAATACAGAAGTCCAGAGAGACGTGACAGCCTTTGCCCAGGTTCGTACACACAGTGTCAGCAGAGCTTTGAAGAACTCCCAGTTTAGTGCACTGTGATAGCAAATGACTTCTAGACTGGTACAAACAGCCTCAAACTTATGAATAGTGTTCAAATGATCAGCAAGCTTCTATTTTCTCATACGGAAAAAAAGGCTATGAGTAGTTAGATTCATAATAAAGCTGAACCATAATATTCCTGAGCCCCAAATTCTGAGGCCTCTGTACAATAATCATCTTTGAGCCCAAGTTGCCATAAGCCCCAAATCCTATTGAACACTTCATGGTATTCCCTTCCTCTAACCCTTGACTCTTTAGCTGAGTGACTTGAGGCTTTTTGACAGAGACGAAATTGCATAGAGATGACGGCTGCTGGGAAGACCCCAAAGCAGGTTCAACTGGGGAGACCAGGAAACGTCTTTTGATGTGGTTCTTTGAAGGTGGGAGTACCGGAGTAGGTGAAAACTCTGGGCACTGGGATCACCAGCAACAGCTCTCACAGTTGTGAAGGGAAGATCTGATGGCCAGTGAGGATGAGATCACAGGGGCAGAATGACAGCAACGCTATTATATATTGGATAGCAACCCATTAAATGTACTTAGGGCAGAAACAGCCCTTGGTCGGTATGGTTGGCATCACATTGTTCCTTGGGGGAGTGTGAAGGAGTTATCAGTCCATTGGAGTAGAATTAAAATGCAATATTGTGCTGTTTTTATTTTTTTAGGGAAAGATTTTTTTTCATCTTTTAAACAATTTTAATTTTATATTGGAGTAGAGTTGATTAACAATGTTGTGTTAGTTTCAGGTGTACAGCAGAGTGATTCAGTTATGCATATATATGTATCTATTCCTTTTGAAATTCTTTTCCCATTTAGGTTATTACAGAGTATTGAGCAGAGTTCCCTGTGCTATAGAGTAGGTCCTTGTTGGTCATCTATTTTAAGTACAGCTGTGTGTACATGTCAATCCCAAACTTCCAATCTGTCCCACCCTCCCACACTTCCCCTCTGGTAACCATAAATTTGTTCTCTAAGTCTGTGAGTCTGTTTCTGTTTTGTAATTAAGTTCGTTTGCATCATTTTTTTTTTTTTAGATTCTGCATGTGAGCGATACCATATGATATTTGTTTTTCTCTGTCTGACTTACTTCACTTAGTATGATAATCTCCAAGTCCATCCATGTTGCTGCAAATGACATTATTTTATTCTTTTTAATGGCTGAGTAATTTCCATGTGCTTTTTAATGATTCATTTAAAAATAATTATTTGTCCTCGTGAAACAATTAAATCCTCCCTTACATGCAGAAAGAGAGAAGATTGACACTTGTAATGATAGGAAATAGACATTTAGGTAAAACAATCACCAGGGTACAACCTGAACACAGAATGTTTGCCTTGGTAGAAGTCATATAACTTATTAGTAAATTTCACAGAGACAAGGGAGAGGCACCACATGATCACCTCAATTGATTCAATATGTAAAACAAATAGAAATTATTAGTATATAAGGAATAGAAAGTAAAGCAACTTCCTGAATATAAAATATTATCTACTGTATTTTGTCAATTCTAAGGTGTATCTTCACAATTGTTTGTATCTCAAGTATGATTAAATAAACCATTTCACTTAAAGGCGATCCTTTATGCCCATTATCTTAAACTAAGTAATGAAAGACAAAGGTGGTCATTATTACTACTAATGATTTAACTGTTTCTGAAAACTCTTGACAAGAAAACAACACAAGAGCAGATATAAAAGCTATACTATCAGGAAGAATACGAATCCATTGTTATTAGCAGATTATACGATTGTATTTCTAGAAAACCCAAGAGGGTTAGCAGATAAGTTATTAGAACTAATAAGGGCACTCATTAAGTGGCACGATATAAAATAAACATGTAATATTAATTACCAAATAGGGCCTTATTACACATTTTCTAAGCAAAGAAATGATGCTTGTCTTGAAAAGTAACAAGATAGTTTTGACAATAGTTTAAAAGTTATTTATGTTAAAAACACCCCAAGCATAATAAAAGGACAAGTAGTGACTTGGAAAAATGTTAGCAATATATATAACAGGCAAAGAAGTAGAATTCTGAAATATAAAGAACTCTTAAAAATAAAGGGAATAGCCTCCACAGGAAAATGGCAAAAAAAAAAAAAAAGAGATAAATCACTAATTTCTGAAAAAAAGAAAGCTCCATCTCATTAATGTTAATTAAAATAACCATAAAATACCACTTCTTTTTGTGTTAGTTATCTACTGCTGTGCAATCAACTACTCCAAAACTTAGTGACGTAAAGAACAAATTTTCATTACCTCACATTTTCTGTGGGTGAGGAATCCAGGTGTGGTTTGGTTCCTCCAGGTCAGAATCTCTTACAAGGTTGCAATGGACTTATCATTTGAAATGGAGTCATCTCTGGTTCTCTAGTTTGACTAGGGGAATATCTGATCTTAATACCCTCAAGTGACGGTTGGCAAACCTCTGGTTCTCCCTAGCTATTGGCCAGAGATATCAGTTCCTTGCCATGTGCATCTTTTCATGGCGCTACTCACAACTGGCAGCTTTCCACAGGGGAGAGGGGGAGGGGGAGGGGAGGGAGAGAGTCCAATATGGAAGCTGCTGTCTTTTTGTAACCCTAATTTTGGAAGTGGCATCTGGTGTTCCTACCGCATTCTATTGAATAGAAGTAAATCAGGAATCCAGCCCAACTCAAGGGGAAAGGATCACACAAGGATGTGAATAGCTGAGGGCAGGAATCACTGGGGGCTGTCTTAGAGTCTGTGCATTCATACCTCCCATTAAACAGCAAAGATTAAAAATAAACATTTGAAAGAAATCCACTGGCAAAAATTTTGTGTTAAAAAGGTGAGGTGGAATATAGGCTGGTAAGCGTATACATTGGTATAAACTTTCTGGAGAATATTTTGTCTAATGTGTAATAAGCTGTTTATACTTTTGGATCCATAGTTACATTTCCAGAAATTTATCATAAAGATAAAAGAAGAGACACACACAAAGATTTAGTGAAGGACTGTTCATCAGAGCCTTATTTATAACAAAAGGTAGTAAACTAACTTCCACAAATAAAGGTACAGTGATTTACAGTTAAATCTGGATGATAGACTATTTTAGTCACTTTATGATGTTTCTGAAATACATTTCACACCATTAGTTGAGGATTACAATGTTTTTAAACAAAAAGTTGCAAACTACTGTGTAGAATGCTTTTGATTACACTGAAATTTTTATATGTAGTATGTATACATATAAATATGTATATATGTATATATATACATATTTATATGTATATATATATACACACACACACACACACACACACACACACACACACACACACACATAGAGACAGAGAGAAAGGACAGACACTGAGAGAGATAGAGATATAAATAATATTATTACCAGGGTGTAGCTTTGGGTAAGAAGACTAGAGGAATTGTGAGTGAAACTTTTAAAAACATAGTTTGATTGGTAAAAATGTCTATGTATACAAAAAATAACTTTCCCCAAATTTTCTTTTGCTCCTTCATTTTCTCTTGCCAATGCAAAGTAGAGGGCTATGATTTAATGTAAAGACATGATTAGCTATGCTGGCAGCAGTATGGCCTGTCACTCTAACTGGTGGTGTGCCACATGATGGACAGGACCCAGACTATGGCATACCACAGAACTGAGAGCTCTTTCCATACCTCAAGGCCCAGTATTAGTCTTGGCTAAAATACTATGTGATGATAACAAACACTATACTATAAAAGTAATTTCATGTTGGCATACATTTAACATTATTTGATGCTCTTTAGCTAAAGTTACTGAGTTTTAGCTATGCTTCTAATATGAGTCTAGTATCTATCTTGTACAAATCTTCAAGAAGTCAAATCTCACCACCATCAGTTAACATTTTTCAAATCACCATAATGTACTTGAAATTAGAGTAGGTAGGCATTTGAAACAAAGAGATCAATCAGGAAAACGCTTATTCTTTACTTTATGGCTTTAGATATCCACTTAGAGATTTCACATATAACTGAGTCCAGCCCATGACCTCATCCTGTGGAAATCATTTCTTTAATGTCTGCCTCTTCTGCTAGACTGTGAGAAACATGCGGGCAAGGACATTATCTGCCTTTCTCATCTATTCTATTTCTAGTAACTTAGCACAGTGCTTCTCAGGAGCTTCTCAGCAACACAATATTTCTTTATTAATTGAAGAATGAATGAAGCTCTGGGCATTTGAGTCTGCTTATGGTAACATGTCTGGGACCTCTCACCTTGCTTCTGTCCTGTTTCTATTCTCCCAGAGACAGGGGAATTTTCAATTCATAATGATTGTCTATTAGATTTGACAACATTCCTTTCCCCAACTTTTGTACCACCCCTGATGTAAAGTACTGAGAAAGGAAGATAATTCTCTAAATAACAAACTAAAGAATAGCCAATTCTGATAGGAGACTTGGTTTTATTTAATCAGGTAACACAAAATAACTGGTATATCTGCCCTTTTCATTTGGTTAAATGTGTTGGGTTTTTGGTCATTATGTTTCCATGTACATCAGTCTTCTGTGGAGTTCAAGTCTAATGTGTGTGTGTGTGTGTGTGTGTGTGTGTGTGCGTGTGTGCATATGTTCTAGTGTGACAGGGAGAATAATGGCCCCCAAATATGTCCATGCCCTAATTCTTGGAACTTGTGAATATGTTACCTTATATAGCAAAAGGGACTTTGCAGATGTGATTAAAGGTAAAGGCTTTGAGATTTCCTGGATATCTGGTGGACCCATGTAATCACACATATGCTTTAAAAGTGGAGAACATTTGCCAGCTATGGATAGAGATGTGAGAATGGAAGAATGATCAGAGAGATGTGGCATTGCTGTCTTCGAAGGTGGAAGAAAGATGCCGTGAGCCAATGAGTATAGGAGGCTTCTGGAAGCTGGAAAGGCCAAGGAAACAGCTTTTTTTCCTTAAGCCTCTGAAAGGACCACAGCCCTGCCAATGCCTTGATTTTGACCCTGAGAGCCACCTGATGGATTTCTTTTCTTTCTTTTTTTTTTTAAACATCTTTATTGGGGTATAATTGCTTTACAATGCCTGATGGATTTCTGACCTTCTGAACTGTAAGATAATAAATTGTATTAAGTAACTAAGTTTGTAATTTGTTATAACAATAGTAGAAAATAAATGCAGTGATATTTTGATTAAATTTATGTGAATCTATTTGCTTAGCTCTAGAATAGTTATTTTAATAAAAACATTGATTCAAAAATTATATCTTTATATCAGCTTACTGTTTGGCTAAATTTAAATACATAGGGATTTTACAAATTGGCCGTGTTGGTTAAAAGAAAACACAATCAGGTGGCCAGATGGAATTTTAACAGGTAGGGTCTCCTTCCTGCTCCTTTTTGGGGACTTTTGTGGGAATCATTATAAGTAGTTAAATTAAGAGTATATGTTGAGGTGAACATGTTTCCCTTCTCCTAGGAGATGGAGAATAGCAGGGGTGGGGGGTGGGGTGGAAGGTGACTTGGTATTTGTGGTCAGGTTGGTGAAATATTTTGTGGGCTTGTTGATTTTATATATGACTCTTTTAGTCATAGTCTCTTGGCAATGTGACAACAGTACCCTTTATCTTGAGTTTTCTAGTACTTGACTTGTTAATATCAACATGGGAATAGAAAGATGAAAATAAGAAACTCGAAGGCTAAACAAATTATACAAGATTATGATTAGAATTGAGTTGGAGGTTTAACTTGGTTTCTTTTATTTCTACCTCTATTATTTAACTATGGTGTAAAAAAATAAGCAAAACCTCAGAAAGTTAAGAAGCAACCAATTTTTATACAAATTCTTTATTTTTTATAAAGTATTTCTACTTAAGAAATTTTGTAAGATTTCAGCTATTTGAAGCAATGCAAATATCTTCAAGTTCAGAAATAATTTTTCTTCAGTTTGGCATATGTGCTGGTTTTCTATTACTGTTGCAACAAATTACCACAAATTTGGGGCTTAAAAAACACAAATCTATTCTCTTACAGTTCTGCAAGTCAGAATCTGAAATGAGTCTTAGTAGCTAAAATCAAGGTATCAGCAGGGCTGGAGACTCCAGAAGAGAAGCTGTTGCATTGACTCTTCCAACTTCTAGAAGCTGCTCCGATTCTTTGTCTCCTGAGCTCCTCACTAAAATCTATTGCTCTGCCATTACATCTCCTCCTTTGATTGGCACTCTTCTTGCCTCCCTTTTATAAGTGCCTTTGTGATTACATCATACCCATCCAGATAATCCAGTAAAGTCTTCCCAACTCAAAATCCTTAATTTAATCACATCTACAAGTCCCTTTTGCTTTATAGCATGATACTTAGAGTTTCCAAGGATTAGAATATGATGTATTTAGTGTGTGTGTTTGTGTGTGGGGAGGGCGCATTATTCAGCCTACCACAGTATAAACTAGAAATCACAAAAGCTCTGAAACTTCTCAATATTGTCCTTATTTTTGAAGTCCTGATTCTCCCTCTGCAAAGGAGATTCCCTATAAAAGTCCCTGGTAGTCATGTCAGTCAAGACACTACATATAATTCACAGAATAATCGCACTGAAGTGTTGTCTGAGGCTTGGAAATGACTTAGTCCATAAATTTTTTAAAAAGTCTTTATTGAGTTTGTTACAATATTGCTTCTCTTTTATGTTTTGTTTTTTTTTTTTGGCCGCAAGGCACGTGGGATCTTAGTTCTTCGACCAGGGATCGAACCCACACCTCCTGCACTGGAAGGCGAAGTCCCAACCACTGGACTGCCAGGGAAGTCCCTAGTCCATAACTTTCTGAATCAATGAGGAAATAGATTAAAGCTTTTAAATTATTATCCAAAGTTACCTGCAAAACTTAGAGGTAGAGCACGGGCCAAAAAAAGACAAAGAGAATCAACACTTACTGAGTGCCCATCATTTGCCGTACACTCTATGTGTTGTAAATCTTCTGGGTCAGTCTCTTTACTTTCAATTTTCCAGATACAGCGAGTGAGACTAAAAAAATAACTGACAAATCTAGGATCACACAGATATTTTGGTAAACCTGATTCCTGTTCATTAATATCCACTGCCCCTTCCTGTATTGCTTTGCCCTGTTGAACTCAGATGTAGATATGTGATTTGTTTTAGTCAATGAAATGTGTCTCTTCTGAGCTGAATTTTTAAAAGTTAGAATTGGTTTTGCCATATGCCTCTTGACTGTGCCACAATAACTGGAAATGTCGATAAAAGATGCTCTGTTAGCGGGGGTCTTATGGAGAAACGACCTAGACACCAGTACGTGGTCTAAGCAAGAATTAAACTAATGCTATGGTAAGCCACTGAGTTTTGGAAGTCATTTGTTACTCCTGTATAACCTAACTTATCCAGTTATTGTCAGTGACAGAATTTGAACTCAAGTCTGTCAGATTTCAAAGCCTATGTTCTATAATCTAGACACGGATTCTTATTTAATGTTTGTTTTTCCACACTGTGAGACGTGCAAAATATGGCCAAGCTATCATGTACTATGGACTGGATATAAAGACTTGGCCTTAAAGAAGTCTGTGATGTAAGTGGATATTAATATTTAAGAAGGACTAGATTATTACTGTCTTAACATTTTCTCACCAATTATTAGACTATACTTTATATGAAAGAAACTGGGCAACGATGTTGAGCTTAGTAACAGATAATAAGCAGTAGAGTGGAGAACATGTGGTAGAGCTCATCTAAATTGCCTTCTAGATATTGCCTTTCTTAATCCTCACAAAATCCCTGTCAAGTAGGTGTTACTATTCTCCTCCTATTTTTTAGATAAGGAAACCAAAGCACAAGCAGTACATGGTGGAGGTTGCATTAGAACTGGCTATGTTCCTAAATCGTATTTAGCCCCTTTATAATCAAACATGTTAATTTACTCCAAATGTTCACAATCAAAACCAACACATTTAATATATGGGTATCTGATTAAGAGTACCGGAATATAAATTAAAATTATATTTAAAATTTTGTATTGCAAATTCTGCTTTATTTGGGGTTTTACATATAGGTTGTTCTTCTATAACAAGATACTAATCAATTCAAAGTGTAAATCAAACCAGATTGGTGGTTCCAAAGAAATGTCTGGCTGTCTGACCAAATTAATGGAGTAGCTGTAATTAGGCCTACAGTGTTCTGTACATCTTCCCCTGTAACCACCAGAGTTTTTAATCACAACTACTCCCATTGTCACCATTTTTTAAAAGTCTATGGCTATTGCTTCAACTAAAATACACATATATCCACGTTACTACCCTCTCCTTTCTTTTTTTCACTTGTGCCACTATGATAATTTGACGTCTCATCTCCTTGGCTTTTGTAAGGAGTTAATGATTTTTTAAGTATTAGATCTGAAGTTCAAGCACCATGCAAGTCAAGTCACTGTATTTGGCAAAGCCCTGTCATAAGGAGTGATTGATGCATTGTTGTATTTATTTATTTTTATTTATTAACATTTCCATTTTATTTATTTTTTATATCTTAAAGATTGGATTTTTATTTTTTTAATTTTATTTTTATTTATTTATTGTTACATCTTTACTGAAGTATAATTGCTTTACAAAGGTGTGTTAGTTTCTGCTTTATAACAAAGTAAATCAGTTATACATATACATACATCCCCATATCTCTTCCCTCTTGAATCTCCCTCCCTCCCACCCTCCCTATCCCACCTCTCTAGGTGGTCACAAAGCACGAAGCTGATCTCCCTGTGCTATGTGGCTGCTTCCCACTAGTTATCAGTTTTAAATTTTGTAGTGCATATATATGTCTATGCCACTCTTTCACTTTGTCCCAGCTTACCCTTCCCCCTCCCCATGTCCTCAAGTCTATTCTCTAGTAGGTCTGAATCTTTATTCCTGTCTTGCCCCTAGATTCTCCATGACCATTTATTTTTCTTAGATTGCATATGTATGTGTTAGCATATGGTATTTGTTTTTCTCTTTCTAGGTGGGTCAAAAAGGATCTTGTTGTGATTTATGTCATAGATCATTCTGCCTATGTTTTCCTCTAAGCAGTTTATAGTGTCTGGCCTTACATTTAGGTCTTTAATCCATTTTGAGTTTATTTTTGTGTATGGTGTTAGGGAGTGTTCTAATTTCATTCTTTTACATGTATCTGTCCAGTATTCCCAGCACCACTTACTGAAGAGGCTGCCTTTTCTCCATTTATATTCTTGCCTCCTTATCAAATATAAGATGACCATATGTGCGTGGGTTTATCTCTGGGCTTTCAATCCTGTTCCATTGATCTATATTTCTGTTTTTGTGCAAGTACCACACTGTCTTGATTACTGTAGCTTTGTAGTATAGTCTGAAGCCAGGGAGCCTGATTCCTCCAGCTCCGTTTTTCTTTCTCATGACTGTTTTGGCTATTCGGGGTCTTTTGTGTTTCCATACAAATTGTGAAATTTTTTGTTCTAGTTCTGTGAAAAATGTCATTGGTAATTTGATAGGGATTGCATTGAATCTGTAGATTGCTTTGCGTAGAATAGTCATTTTCACAATATTGATTCTTCCAAGAACATGGTATACCTTTCCATCTATTTGTATCGTCTTCAATTTCTTTCATCAGTGTCTTATAATTTTGCATACAGGTCTTTTGTCTTCATAGGTAGGTTTATTCCTAGGTATTTTATTCTTTTTGTTGCAATGGTAAATAGGAGTGTTTTGTTAATTTCACTCTCAGATTTTTCATCATTAGTGTATAGGAATGCAAAGGATTTCTTTGCATTAATTCTGTATCCTGCTACTTTACCAGATTCATTGATTAGCTCTAGTAGTTTTCTGGTAGCATCTTTAGGATTCTCTATGTATAGTATCATGTCATCTGCAAACAGTGACAGCTTTACTTGTCCTTTTCTGATTTGGATTCCTTTTTTTTTTCTTTTTCTTCTCTGATTGCTGTGGCTAAGACTTCCAAAACTATGTTGAATAATAGTGGTGAGAGTGGGTAACCTTGTCTTATTCCTGATCTTATTGGAAATGGTTTCAGGTTTTCACAATTTTGGATGATGTTGGCTGTGGGCTTGTCATTTATGGCCTTTATCATGTTGAGGTAAGTTCCCTCTATGCCCACTTTCTGGAGGGTTTTTATCATAAATGGGTGTTGAATTTTGTCAAAAGGTTTCTTTGCATCTCTTGAGGTGATCATATGGTTTTTCTCCTTCAATTTGTTAATATGGTGTATCACATTGATTGATTTGGATATATTGAAGAATCAGTGCATCCCTGGGATAAACCCCACTTGATCATGGTGTCTGACCCTTTTAATGTGCTGTTGGATTGTGTTTGATAGTATTTTGTTGAGGATTTTTGCATCTATGTTCATCAGTGATATTGGCCTGTAGTTTTCTTTCTTTGTGACATCTTTGTCTGGTTTTGGTATCAGGCTGTTGGTGGCCTCATAGAATGAGTTTGGGAGTGTTCCTCCTTCTGCTATATTTTGGAAGAGTTTGAGAAGGTTAGGTGTTAACTCTTCTCTAAATGTTTGATAGAATTCACATGTGAGAACATCTGGTCCTGGGCTTTTGTTTGCCAGAAGATTTTTAATCACAGTTTCAATTTCAGTGCTTGTGATTGGTCTGTTCATATTTTCTATTTCTTCCTGGTTCAATCTTGGAAGGTTGTGCATTTCTAAGAATTTGTCCATTTCTTCCAAGTTGTCCATTTTATTGGCATAGAGTTGCTTGTAGTAATCTCTCATGATTCTTTGTATTTCTGCAGTGTCTGTTGTTACTTCTCCGTTTTCATTTCTAATTGTATTGATTTGAGTCTTCTCCCTTTTTTTCTTGTTGAGTCTGGCTAATGGTTTATCTATTTTGGTTATCTTCTCAAAGACCCAGCTTTTAGTTTTAATGATCTTTGCTATTGTTTTCTTAATTTCTTTTACATTTATTTCTGCTCTGATCTTTATGAATTCTTTCCTTCTCCTAACTTTGGGGATTTTTGTTCTTCTTTCTCTAATTGATTTAGGTATAAGGTTAGGTTGTTTATTTGAGATGTTTCTTGTTTCTTAAGGTAGGATTGTATTGCTATAAACTTCCCTCTTAGAAGTGCTTTTGATGTTAGGTCTGGTGGGTTTTTACCTTGCTCCTTCATCTGCTGCATATTTCTCTTCTTCTCATTTTGCTTAACTTATTGTGTTTGGGGCCTCCTTTTTGTAGGCTGTAGGTTCGTAGTTCTGGTTGTTTATGGTGTCTGCCCCCAGTGGCTAAGGTTCGTTCAATGGGTTGTGTAGGCTTCCTGGTGGAGGAGACTAGTGCCTGTGTTCTGGTGGATGAGGCTGGATCTTGTCTTTATAAAAAGTAATTTAAAAAATGAAAGAAAGAAGAGAGTAACCAAACCAAAAACCAAATCCACTAATGATAACAAGTGCTAAAAACTATACTAAAAAAAACAGAAAACAAAATGGACAGACAGAACCCTAGGACAAATGGTAAAAGCAAAGGTAGACAGACAAAATCACACAGAGAAGCATACACATACACATGCCTATCCACACAGCTCAGAACAAAAGGGAGAAAAAAGGAAAAAAAGAAAGAAAGAAAGCAGATAAAATAAAATGAAATAAAATAAGGTAAAATAGTTATTAAAATAAAAAGTAAAAAATAATTATTAAAATTTAAAAAGTAATTTAAAAAATGAAAGAAAGAAGAGAGTAACCAAACCAAAAACCAAATCCACTAATGATAACAAGTGCTAAAAACTATACTAAAAAAAACAGAAAACAAAATGGACAGACAGAACCCTAGGACAAATGGTAAAAGCAAAGGTAGACAGACAAAATCACACAGAGAAGCATACACATACACACTCACAAAAAGAGAAAAAGGCAAAAATATATATATATCTTTGCTCCCAAAGTCCACCTCCTCAATTTGGGATGATTCGTTGTCTATTCTGGTATTCCACAGATGCAGGGTTTGTCAAGTTGACTGTGGAGATTTAATCCGCTGTTCCTGAGGCTGCTGGGAGAGATTTCCCTTTCTCTTCTTCTCACAGCTCCCAGGGTTCAGCTTTGGATTTGGCCCTGCCTCTGTGTGTAGGTTGCCAGAGGGCGTGTGTTCTTTGCTCAGACAGAACGGGGTTAAAGGAGCAGCTGATACGGGGTTTCTGGCTCACTCAGGCCTTGGGGAGGGAGGGGTACGGATGCGGGGCGAGCCTGCGGTGGCAGAGGCCAGCGTGACGTTGCACCAGCCTGAGGCACGCCGTGCGTTCTTCTGGGGAAGTTGTCCCTGGATCCCGGGACCCTGGCAGTGGCGGGCTGCACAGGCTCCCCGGAAGGGGGGTGTGGATACTGACCTGTGCTTGCTCACAGGCTTCTTGGTGGCGGCAGCAGCGGCCTTAGCGTCTCATGCCCATCTCTCGAGTCCGTGCTGATAGCCGCGGCTCACGCCTGTCTCTGAAGCTCCTTTAAGTGGCGCTCCTAATCCCCTCTCCTTGAGCAACAGGAAACAAAGAGGCAAAAAAAAGTCTCTTGCCTCTTCGGCAGCTCCAGACCTTTTCCCGGACTCCCTCCCAGCTAGACGTGGCGCACTAGCCCCTTCAGGCTGTGTTCATGCCTCCACCCCAGTCCTCTCCCTAGGATCCGACCGAAGCCTGAGCCTCAGCTCCCTGCCCCCGCCTGCCCCGGCGGGTGAGCGTACAAGCCTCTCGGGCTGGTGAGTGTTGGTCGGTACTGATCCTCTGTGCGGGAATCTCTCCGCTTTGCCCTCCGCACCCCTGTGCGCTCTCTTTCATGGCTCCGATGCTTCCGCCCTCCACCACCCGCAGTCTCTGCCCGCGAAGGGGCTTCCTAGTGTGTGGAAACCTTTCCCCCTTCACAGCTCCCTCCCACTGGTGCAGGTCCTGTCCTTATTCTTTTGTCTGTTTATTCTTGTTTCTTTTGCCCTACCCAGGTACGTCGGGAGTTTCTTGCCTTTTGGGAGGTCTGAGTGAGATCTTCTGCCAGCGTTCAGTAGGTGTTCTGTAGGAGTTGTTCCACGTGTAGATGTATTTCTGGTGTATCTGTGGGGAGGAAGGTGATCTCCGCATCTTACTCTTCTGCCATCTTGAAGCTCCTCCTGATGCATTGTTTCAGGTTTGTGAAAGCAGTTAGGGAATGGGCTCCTGGGACACCTGCCAGAAAGTGTGGACCTTACAAGATACTATTTCTGAAGCCAATCAACTTAACTGGGTAACACCTTAAAGTATGAAAAGCATCTTCCTTTGTGAGTCTATTGGTTACACAGACTCATGGCTTTGAAAATATGTCCCCTTTCTTAGCTGTTGACTAATATTAATACTGAACAGATGCATTTCTATTTCCTGTGACTTATGGATGTCATGTAATGGAGACCCTGAGTGACTATATAACCCGTTAACATAAAAATCACTTTTGATGATATAGTATCCAATGTTTCAAGGTCGCGGGGAATAACCTCCCAAATCATTCATTAGTTCTCTTACTGTTAATGCTGAAAATCTTCAGCACTCTAGTTTCTACATACTATTTTGACTTAACTCTTTATATTCCTTGTTCAGCAGGCTGAGGCTGTATTACTAAAGGTGAAATTCCAACTGTTCACAGTATATAATCAGGAGAATTTATCAAAGGAGTGGTCTATTGAGTAATCACCTAACATTTAGAGATTACTCTTTTGAATATTTTGAATACTTTTCCTGCCCTTCTACTCCTCACCCCAACTTAGATCTCACTGAGCCTCAAGTGTCTGAAAGAAGTAAGCAAGTATAGGAATAATCAAATTGTATATGTGATAAAGATAGAAATATAAAAATACAGGGCTAGAAATCTAGCATCTTGAGCTTCAAAAACAATCTGCCATACATTTCGTCTAATATTTAGGCTTAAGCCTATTTTTTAGCAATTGGAAATCTGAATCTCATTTGCTGTGATTTCTCTTAAAAGCTTAGCAAAAGTGAGTGATGTTTTCTGGCTTGCTCTTATGAGCAGAACATAACCAGGAAGTCTGTTTCTCCGATAGTGGAAGGTTCTCTGTATTGCATTTCTTGTGCTTTACCCTGTGTATTTGAGCCAATGTCATCAGTACATCTGGAATTAAAATTTAGGGTCTTAGAAAGACCTAAAGAGTAGTGTTAAATGAAACAGGAGAATGTTTTGATTTATTGGAATTCATGGTAAAAATCATGCATAAGTTATATATACAAGTTATGGTCATTTTTGACATATGTTATACAGGAGTCACTTTCAAAAATTCAAGATATAGACTATAATTTCAAAAATATAAAAACAGAAAGAATTCTGGCTAAAAATTTTATTTAAGCTCTGCTTATTTGAAACATTATTTCAAATAATGTTTTATAGCTAATTATTTTAAAGCTAAAACATTTAAAACTTGCTTCAGTGTAAATATAGTTTAATTCAATCAGAAGAACAAAAGAAAGTATTAGATGCATTTAGGCATTATATAGGATTGTGGGCTAAGAGTGAGCACTACTACACAATGACACACACAGGTACATATAGATACTCACACAGAGAAAGACACACATATGGATATATATCTGTGAAAGTGTATATTTCATTTTATGTTTCTGTCTTTTATAATCTTGCAGCTTCACATATTACTTTTGTGTCTAATTGTTGAACATAATAAATGTGTAATGCTTTGTTATTTCATTGACAATAATGTATTTTAACAGTGTTACAAAAACTTACCAGGTCTACCATGTTGTATGTTATTCAAATCATGGCCATAGAAAATGTTCACTTATTAATACATCTGGAATTTCTCTACTGAGTAATAGCAAATGTATTGCCATATTTTGTAATACTTCTGGATAGGACATAAGACCATTCAGTATATTCCTGGCACTAGAAACTTTTCTACCATTAGCTAATAGAATGTACAATTCCATGAAACTTCCATGTGTGGTTTATTGGAAACCACAAAATGAGTTCCAACAACTTAGTAGATAATTATGTCTTTACTGATAATCATATTTATAAAAATGTATATTTCAATTTAGTTCTCTAGGAAGAAATTATGTTCTTTTATTTGTAACCTTTTTAAACACAAATGCATGTTACCTGATATTCATTATGGCTTACAAATAAAATGTTCTGATCTTATCACTAAAAACCACCCACAAATACTACAGGTGGTTACATATCTTATGGGGGGAAATATATAAATTATATATATTAATATATATATAATTATTTAGAAGAAAACTGTGAACCTTAACTTTTTTTTTTTTTTGCGGTACACAGGGCTTTCACTGCTGTGGCCTCTCGCGTTGCGGAGCACAGCCTCCGGGTGCGCAGGCTTAGCGGCCATGGCTCACGGGCCCAGCCGCTCCGCGGCATGTGGGATCTTCCCGGACTGGGGCATGAACCTGCGTCCCCTGCATCGGCAGGTGGACTCTCAACCACTGCACCACCAGGGAAGCCCTGTGATGCTTAATTTAGATGTCACCTTGTCTAAGACATGGAGTGCCCAGATTAAACATAATTTCTGGGTGTGTCTGTGAGGCTATTTCTAGATGATACTAGTACTTGAATTGGTAGACTGGGTAAAGTAGATTGTTCTCCCTAAACTGGGTGGACGTCATTTAATCTGTTGAGGACCTGAAGAGAACAGAAAGGCAGAGGAAGAGGGAATTCATTCACTCTACCTGACTGTTGAGCTGAGACATCAGTCTTCTCCTGACCTCAGACTGGGACTCATGCCATTGACCCTCCAGTTCTCAGGACCAAATCACTGGCTTTCCTGCCTGCAGACAACAGACTGTGGGACTTCTCAGCCTCTATAAGAGCATAAGCTAATCCTTTATAATCTTTCTCTCTCTCTCTCTCTCTCTCTCTCTCTCTCTCTCTCTCTCTCTCTATATATATATATATATATATATACCTCCTGTTTCTCTGTGAGAAACTTTTATCAGAAGTGTGAAATTCCTTCATAGAATAAGTTGAGATATAAATAATAATCTGAATCAGGATTTATACTCAGTACAGACATCATCTTATTTTTGTAGTAGGGTCCACTACCATATTTTTGATGCCCAGTAGTAGTATGAGGAAGAGGAGAAGAATATGTTTGTTATATGACAGAGAATAGGTGAAGATTGCAGTGAAAATAATAGAGTGGAACAAGTAAATACAAAGGAAAAGATGGATTGCCTTTCTATATAACTATTTCAGGGAGGGAGCAAACTGATATGGTCTGGTTCTAGATTGGCTCCAGGATTCAAAATTGTCCAAGGGAAAGTTCTTTATTTTATTTTTTTTAAAGTTCTTTAAATAGAATTATCTCAATAAGCACATGTGTCCATGACTTGACAGCCATGAGCCAGGCCACATGTGCTTAGAATATTTCTTAAATAGTCATGGAAGAAAATAAAATTAATTGTTAGAATGTTAATTACCACTAAATTCAAATAGTCCCTAAGATACATTGGCAATCTAGTAAATTGGCAGAGTGTTTAGGAGCATTTAGCCTTCCTACCCAGGTATGTTAACTTTGTACAGTAGTTAGAACTATAAATATCCAATGTTTTTTATTATTATCTTACAAAATGAAGTCAGAACTTCTTCTGGTCCTTGAGGAGTTAGAAACATCTCTTCAAATATGGTGTCACTGGAGTTTGTTTTTTATTCATTTTTGGCAGTGTTGGGTCTTCGTTTCCGTGCAAGGGCTTTCTCTAGTTGTGGCGAGCGGGAGCAGGGGGGTGGGCGGGCCACTCTTCATCGTCGTGTGCGGGCCTCTCACTGTCGCGGCTTCTCTTGTTGCGGAGCACAAGCTCCAGATGCGCAGGCTCAGTAGCTGTGGCACACGGGCCTAGTTGCTCCGTGGCATGTGGGATCTTCCTAGATGGGCTTGAACCCGTGTCCCCTGCATTGGCAGGCAGATTCTCAACCACTGCGCCACCAGGGAAGCCCGTCACTGGAGTTTTTTAAGCACAAGTGAAGGTCTATTTAAAACTACCCACTTGGTTAACCTCTGAATCTCTTTTCTAGATTAACCAAAGCTCTCTCTCCCTCTTTGTAAAGAACAATGACTAAGAGGATCTGTACCTGGTCTCTCCTTTGGGGCGAGTTGTATACCCCCAAATGTTTTTTGTTCACCAAATATCTTTATGCTGATTGTATTTGTTATTCTAATTCCATAATTTAATTAAACATGAAATAAACCAATTACATTTGAGTGAATAAAGACTTTTGCTTCTATGAGAATTAAGTTGAATTCTACCTGATACATAGGACTAATTGAACACGTGTTTATCTATACTCTTTCCAAAAACTCCACGAAGGGAAAGGACTACACGTTACAAGCCCATAAGGGATAAATAGGATGAGTAAGAAGACAATAACAGATAATTCATGTAGATGGGCATGTGGTAACTAACTTACAAGTTAAAACTCAAGTCATCATACAGGGAAGCCAATAAGAAAGCAATTCAACTTGTACCACAAAATTGTGCCAGGTTCCAAATTTTAGATACCAGATCGTACTGGGAACTAGGGTGAGGAGATGGGGCTGAAAACAGAAGGACTCATTTCAAGACTTTCAACTCTGTACAAAGACGATTACAACTGCAGATCACTTTCTTCATCCATTATGCATCCAGGCATCTACTTTCTTCTGTAATAGGCAGAAGACTGGAGGTTTGCATTATGGAGATGGTGAAATAGACCTGTTCTGTATTCAGGGATGACAGACACTGCCGTGGGCAAGCTGAAGGTAAGATTTACCCAATGGTACCCATATTATGATGACTTCAGTCCCCTTCCCGCAGCTGGGCTTACAGAATGTTTATACCCTCCAGAAAGGAGACTGAACACAACTTTCTGTAAAAACTGACAGCCTTAAAAGAAATGACATACACACACAGACATTCAGGATGTTGCTAGGAAATGTCCAGATGCTCACCTGGTCCTCCTAGAATGAAGTGTACTATCGCACAAGCCCTGTTCATATTGGCAAGGCTGTCGCATTCGTGTGTGTGTGTTTTATTCTTAAATAGGACCTATTAAGCAAGAATTAGCCAAATATGATCTTTTCTGGATTAATGCTCTAATTTTCTACAACTTTCCAACTCATTTGGTCTTTCCATTCCCGCTCCCCTCTCCACTGTGGGATATCCTCAAATCTATTTTTAACCTTTTACTTTTTAAATTCCTTTTACTTTTTAAATTCAACAAATGTTTGTTAGTGTTCTCTGAAAGTTATTTTTCATATAGTATTCTATTCTAGTTTTATGGATTCTATATTTTCTGACATCTCTCAGAATTTACTGATTACGGGGAGGCATTAAATTTTATTGTCTCTGTGTCAATAATAAATAACAGAAAACATGTGCAAGAGAGCACACACACACACATGTACCCACAATAAGTTGAAAGTTGTGGGCAGATTTGATATTAATATGAATCACATTTAAAGAATCACTACAGAATTAGATATTAGCAAACCTACTAAAAGATATATGGGGAGAATGAAAAGTCCTATTTAGGTTTTATATTTGGGTTGCTTTGTAAGTATATTTAAGTCACGCTCTGCTTGGAAGAATCAAACCTGGATATGATAATATATGCACCAAGGGTATGATTAATGCTGGAAAAACTACAAAATTCCAATCAAGGGACTTAGAGGCACAGACCGACATGAGGGGAAGGAATACACAACATAATGCCTCAAGTTAAAAGAACATGTTTAAGGTCTGTGTATTTCTTTTTATTTTATACCTATTTTCCTCTGTCACAGCTTTTTTGTGACTAACTGACCAACGACTGGACTCGACCGAGCTGGATAAGAACGTGTCTGCAGTAGTCGCAAAGACCTAGCAGAGCTCTTGAGAAGAAGCAAAATGATAGCAGCTCTTCTCTTCTCAGTTTTGGAGAGCAGTTTTCCTGTATTTCATCCCACTTCTTACTGTGGATTAGGAAAAAAAAAAAAGAAAACTCCAATTTCCAACTGCAAGCTCCATCTTATCTTAAAGTCTGGGATGGATAGGAGAAGGCTGCCCTTCTTTCTCCTAGAGGAAGGGTCTTCCTTTAAACCAATCAGTCCGGCAGCGTACCTAGCAGTTTCCTATCTCAGCTTCGCTGGATGAAAAGAAGGCTGAATCCTCCTCCTAAATGCCGCCCAGCTCTGTGTACAAAGGATGAGGACAGCTAAACACTCAGCTGCCTTCTTTCCTGCAACAGCCTCTCCTGCTTCTTGAAAGAGATTTCCTACAGGGCACAGCATTCGTTTCCGTAAGTCCTAAATTCTTCAGAAGCAGGGCCCATGTGTCATACCATATTATTCCTTTTCTCTTTCTTTCCTATTATTTTCTTTTACTTCTGTCTTGGAAAAAACAGTGCTACAAACTTACTAGTTGTTTAATCAACTTTGGCAGAAGAGGAGGTTGCTAATAACTTTGCCTTGAAATTGGAAATTGATTTTGGTCTTCCAAGTACTCTGAACTGTCTTTCTCTTCCGAAAGTTTTGCTCTTGTTAGACTTGCTGAAATCTTCTATCCTAAAATTAGGAGGGTTTGGTATAATTCAGAAATGTTTTACGAACTGAAAATAACATTTAAATAAAAAACAAAAAAGTGAAGCCCAACACTGCTGCTGTTTGTCTAAGGTGCAGGGAATAAGTGGTTTCTCTTAATGTTGTGGTGACTTATTCGTTACAGCTATGTGTAGTGCATGACTTCCTAACAGATTGTTTCCAGTTCCTCTCTCCTGTACTTTATGATGTTATTGTCATTCTTTAAACTTAAACATACATTATAATAACTCAATACATTGTTTTTATTTTCCTATAAATAGTTATTTACACTAAAATTCAGTGGCATTTAATATATTCACAATGTTGTGCAATCACCAACTCTCTCTAGTTTCAAACTTTTTGAAAACACACCATACCAATTAAGGGATCACTCCCCATTTTCCCTTGCCCTCACCCCTTGATAGCCACTAACCTGCTGTCCTTTTCTATGGATTTGCCCATTCTGAATATATCATATAAAAGGTATGACAGAATATATGACTTCTGTGCGTGGCTTCTTTCATTTAGCATAGTGTTTTTGAGGTTCAGTCAAGTTGTAGCATGTACCAGTACTTCACTCATTTTTATGGATGAATAATATTTCATTGTTTTATGTTACACAATTTGGTTATCCAGTCATCTGTTGATGGATATTTGGGTTGTTTCCACCATTTGGCTGTTATGAATACAGGCATACCTTGGAGATATTGCAGGTTGGGTTCCAGACCACTGCAATAAAGCAAATATCTCAATAAAGGGAGTCAAACTAACTTTATGGTAATTTTTGGCATATAAAAGTTATGTTTACACTATACTGTAGTCTATTAAGTATGCAATAGCATTATGTCTACCAAGCAATGCATATACCTTAATTTTAAAAATACTTTATTGCTAAAAAGTGCTATCATCCTGAGCCTTCAGCCAGTGGTAGTAGTGACATCAAAGATCATTGATCACAGATTGCCATAACAAATATAATAGTAATGAAAAAGTTTGAAATATTGGCAGAATTACCAAAATGTGGCAGAGACAGGAAGTGAGCAAATGTTGTTGGAAAGTGGCATCTATAGACTTGCTTGATGCAGGATTGCCACAAACCTTCAATTTGTAAAAAACACAGCATCTGTGAAGTACAATAAATTGAGAAATGCCTCTAATACTGCTATAAACATTTATGTACAAGTTTCTGGGTGGACATGTGTTTTTACTTCTCTTAGGTATGTATCTAGGAGTGGAATTGCTGGGTCATATGGTAATTCTATGTTTAACTTTTTGAAGAACTGCTAAACTGCTTCCACAGTGTCTGCATCATTTTACATTCTTACCTGCAGCATACAAGGGTTCTCATTTCTCCACGTTCTTGCCAACAGTTATTTTCCATTTTTTGATTAAAGCCATCCTGGTGGACATGAAGTGGTAAATCACTGCGGTTTTGATTTGTATTTCTTCAATGACCAATGATTTTGAACAACTTTCCGTGTACTTGTTGGGCAGTTGTATATCTTTGGAAAAATGTCTATTTGAGTCCTTTGCCCATTTTTTAATTGAGTTGTTGGTCTTTGTTGTTGAGTTGTAAGAGATTGTTATATATTCTAAATATAAAAATCTTAACAGATATATGATTTGAAAATATTTTTTCCCATTCTGTAAGTTGTCTTTTTAAATTGTAGATAAAGTCCTTTGATGAACAAAAGTTTCTAACTTTAAGAAAGTTCAATTTTCTATCTTTTTCTTTTATTGCTTGTACTTCTGGTGTCAAATCTAAGAATCCATTGCCAAATCCTGAGTCTTGAAGAGTCTTCCTTACAGTTTCCACATTCTGCTTATATTACCCTCTATCCTTGCATGTTTTGTCTACTTTTTCTATTAGAGTCCTTAACATATGAATTGCAGTTTTTTCAAATTCCCTGTCTGATAAATCCATATTAGTGTTATACCTGAGTTTGGCTCTGATGCTAGCTTGATCTCTTCAGCTGAGTTTTTAATTGCTTTTTGGTATGGTTTGCATGTAGCTTTTTGTTGAAAACCAGACATGCTGTATGGGGTAAAAAGAACTGAAGTCATAGGACTTTAGTGAGAGGATTTGTGTTAATTTGATTAGGAGTTAGGCTGTGTGTAATGTTTGCTATATCTAATGTTTATGTTTATGTGTCTTACATCCCTCTAGTGTCCTTGTTCTTGTCTCCCCATTGTCTTTGAGTTTCCCTGAGAGCTCTTCCTTAGTCAGAGTCTGAGTCTTCCTCCTCTTTTAGCCCTAATTTACTGACATTATACTGGATCCCTGTTGGTGGTGGTAAAATGTGATGGAGAGAAAGCATGCTATAATCTTATAACTTCATCTCAGTCTTTTAGGAGGCCTATGTCTCTAGGTTGTAGCATTCACAAGTGTTTCTCTACTTCCTACTCCTCCTGCCCCCTACCTCCAGGTAAGACAGCAAGGCTAGAGGAAGCTGGAGTGAGGAAAAATGTCTTTCCCCAGATGGGATTAGGCTCTGGTAAAGTCTTTCCCCTACAGAGTAGGCTTCTGTTATAAAGAACAGATATTTTAATATGATCAAGTGATTTTTCTTCTGTAGCTTATTGATGTAATGGGTTATATTAATTGATTTTCAAATGTTGAACCAACCTTGCATACCAGTAATAAATCTCACTTGCTATAGTGTATAATTCTTTGTCTACACTGTTGCATTAGATTTGCTAATATTTTGTTGAGGATTTTTGCCTCTATGTTTATGAGCTATATTGGTTTGTAGTTTTCTTATAATGTCTTTGTCTGGGCTTGGTATTAAAGTAATGCTGGCCTCGTAGAATGAGTTAGGATGCATTCCCTCTGCTTCTGTCCTCTGAACCTCTGAAAGAGATTATAGAGAATTGGTATAATTTCTTCCTTAAATGTTTGGTAGGTTTTGCCAGTGAACTCCTCTGGGTCTGGTGCTTTCTGTTTTGAAATGTTATTCAGTGATGTATTTCCCTTCCCCCAGGTCAGTTAAGCTCTGACAATACTCCAGCAGGGTAGGCTCTAGTTAACTCGTTTTTCCTAAGGGCAGATCTTGTTAAGAAGAACAGAGTGTTCTGGCATATTTCAAAATAGTTTCTTATCCCCTCCCCTTGCCAGAAGCCTGAGGGGATTTTTTTAATATTTACTATGGGAGGCTGGTTGAACTCCTGTGGGTAAATCTAAAATATTGTGACACTCCCCTCATGACTGGGTCCCCCTGGAGTTTTTAACTCTCATAGTTGTTCACAATAAGCCTCCAGCAATTTCTTAATTACAGTTTGGATGTTCCTATCCTGGCAATGGTATCTGTGGCAGTTTTGCTCATCAGTCTCTGCTCCAGTAAGCCATGACTCCTTGCATTCACCTGTCTCTCTAATCTTGTAGGCAGCATTTTGCCCTGTGCTCACCCCTCTCTTATAAATCAAAGAAGATGTTGATTTTTTTGGTTTAATTTTTATTTTTTTTACTTGTTAGGATGGAGTAGCAATTCTGAAGCTCCTTACATGTAGATCTGGAAACCAGAAGTCTCAGTTGCCTTCTTCATTTTACTTTTTAATAGACTAAAATGTCATATATATTATAATGTTTGGGGATGTAATGTATTTAATCTTACCAAGTTCATGGGTTGAATTTTTAGATATTTTGGAGTCCATAATATCATTAATAACATCTGATTATTATTTACAATTTCCAGTTAGTTAGTAATAATTATAAGCAATAAAACATTCTTTAAAAATTGTCATAGCCGATACAAGTGGTAGACTTTGAAAGGCAAAGAATAGTGAAACAGAGCAGGACCCTATGGTCCTTGCCCCTCCCATGTCCTCTGCCTGCCTTTTGTCTGTAGAAAAAAGTCAGGGACATTTCGTTCCTTCTCAAAGGCTATAGATAATATGCTGAGTCATATCCTGTGAGCTGTCTTATAGATACTGAAACCTCCACCAGGTGGAAGAAGTTAACTACATGATGACCAGACTGTAGCCATGACATAAGCTGCCACAATTCTGAGAACTGGCCTCAAAGAAATGGGAACAAACCAACCTGGGAACTGAAGACTAACTGGACTTAAAACAATCAAGATGATGCTGATCAGACCACTGCATGACTTATTTCAAGATGACTGTCAGAGATGACTGTGCTCTTTCCACATGTAGCCCCCTCCTTTCACCTATAAAAGCTCTTGCCCACTGATTGTCACTTGCGGGGAGTCGGCCTTTGGACAGGAGTTTCCTCACTCCCCCTGCCGCCCTGGTTACTGGCCTCTGAAATAAAGCAAACTTTCCTTTCCACCAACCTCGCTTTTTTATTGGCTTTTGAGCGGCAAGCAGCCGGAGCCCCGTTTTTAGTTAAACTAGGACTTCCATTTTGGCACTGCAGCAAACTAGATTCTCCAAAAAACCCTCCATACAAAAGGCACTTAGAAATGCTGGATAAAATACAGCAATATTCTAAAGGAGTATTTGGACTTATAAGAAAGTTAAGGAAATCTTCTGTGGCTCTAAATTAAAAAGACTCTGGAAAGCAGGGAGTTTTGTGTGAACAAAAGCTGTTGCTTCATCACCTTCCTGCAGCTCTTACCTGAGGACTTCCAGAGATGAAACCTCAGTGTCCAGGGCATGCCTCTATCATTGCTCACTGTATTATAACCTTACGTACATGTCCATCACTAGACTGTGAGTTCTTTGAAGGCAGGAATTCTACCTTATTCATCTTGTGTCCCTGTGATTTATGCACATACTAAGCACATGGTAATAATTTAGTTAATATCTACTGAAATAAAGAGAAAAAGTAAAACTTGAGAGAAAAGACAAATTATCTACAGAGGAATGACATTAGAATAAGAGCAGAATTTTTAGAGCAACAGTAGGAACCAAAATCTAATGAATAGTATATTAAGTATTTTGAGGTAAAATAAGTCATCACATCACTTAAGAAAGATAAAAAATATATAATTATGGACAAATTGAAAGTAGAAAGTTTATCACCCTCCCACCATTTTAAAAGAATATTTGCAATATACTCTTTAAGAAAAAGAAAAAAAAAAGAAAAAAAATGATTTTTTAAAGAAATACTGAGATGCAAGGAGGAATAGCAAGGAAAGACGTCGGTAAACATGTGGGTAAATTTGAGCAAACATTGACTATACAACATAATAATAATGAATAATATGAGAGAGGATAACAAAAGATGGCATTAAAATAAAATAATAAAACAATAAAATGTGAGTATAGACTGAAATTGCCTTTATAATGTTTAAAGATTCTTTTATTTTAAGTATGCATAATAAAAGTTAAGGGTAACCACTGAAGTGTTTAAACAGTATACAATTTCTAAATAATTTGGAGAATGAAATTTAAAAAATTAATCCAAAAGAAAGCCAAAAGTGTGTAGAAAAATAGGATATTTAGGAAGCACATAACAAAGTAGTAGACATAATTTCATAAATACAAAAAGATTAAATTCATTCATTAATTATAAATTTCAAAGATTAAATTCAGAGATAAAAGAAAAAGTCACGTAGCAGAAGGATACTTATGAGACCATTTATATAAATATCATAAATATTTTTTAAAAGGTACTATTCTTTAGGGATCATAGAGCTATAAAAAAATAGAGAAATTTCTGAATGATAAATATTTAATTTAGGACAATGATTATCTTAGGAGTACACTGAGTAGTTGATACATGGTGAACATTGGTTAATTCTTCATGCCTTTCATAGATCTGAAACATTTGCTAACATTTTTGGTGAAAACCCAGATTGGATTTTAATCTGCTTTTAATCAGGATTTTACTGCACTCAGTAATAGTGCACATAGTAATTTTGACTCTCAGAAAACTCTCTATGCATTGTAGTATTTCAGTTGTGTGTATTTTAGTTTTTTGGCCACCTGTTGCTTTGATGCTTGATGTCGTATCTTCAAGTTATGGCATTTAAAGATGACAGGAGCAGAGAAACCAGTTTTCATAAGCAGCATCTTAGAAACTGAACCACATCTTAGTTCCTGAAAGATGAGGAATGGCCTCAGCTGTGGGAAAACTGGAATGTAGAAAAACATTTAAGCCGGTATCTGGTTACAAGAACTTTCTATCTTACTACTGCTGATTTTCAAGGGATGCCATTTTAGGGAGTGTGAAAAGCAGAATGAATTCTCTTATTCTCCCAGTTTCCAGCACTGCAATCTGCACCATCTGTATTAAATGACTCTATTTACCCAATGGAGCAATAGAGTTTGTTATATTAGCCTGTATGAGATAAATGACTTGTTAGAATTCTCCAGTTTAGCTAACATGAAATTCCCACTCTCCTGTCAATCCTTAGACCTGGTTTGAGTGTTGACAGAATGTTCACTAAAATCACTTGCAGAGACAGACACATAGCACCCAATTAATAGTTCTATTCTTTTCTCAATTTTTCTTTCTTCTGCAATATATTCTTTCACTTTTTTGGACATTGTTGAACAAGTGCTTTCTTTTCTCTTTTTTCCTAATAATATTAGAAAAGTGATGGATCTATTTACAGTAGACTTTTTCATTGCAATTTCAGCCATGGCATTTGGTTTACTTCATTACTCATGCTGTAGACACAAGGGAATATGATTGCAAATAAGAGAGTGTTCACTGCAGCAATTTCATAAGATAAACTTTAAAATTATGTCTTCCTATGCAAAATGAGTGTATGTTGTTTAAAGAAAAATTACAACATGTAGAAAACAAAATGCAGACCTAATCTCACCATTCAAATATAACCACTGATAATTCCAGTGGTATTTATTTCTGGGATTCTTTAATCTGCAAACAGACATAGAGACAAATAAATAAACACCTAGATATGGAGATATGTACATATTTTATTTCTATCTATTTGTCAATATATCTATATCTGTGTGCATCACATTTGTTTTATAATTTTCATTTTCTACTTAATATTTTGAGGAGACCTTTGGCTGATTCATTATTGAAACAATGTAGAATGGTTTTGCTGTTGGGTCTATAAAGGTACTGCTGGATCTATAAATGTAGATATAAACTGCTTCAAGAATGAACACAGAGTAGAATTTAAAGCTTTTATGTAAGATTAAAAATAAAGCATATTTATACCTATCTTTAATTTTACTTTTAGCCTTAGGAGTTAGAATACAAAATAAATCTATAAAGAATTTTTACTAATTCTCTTGAAATTCAAAGATAAACTTATGTTTAATTAAAGAATATTATAATAGTTTTGAAATTTTAAGTTGTATATAAATTTGAAGGTAAACATTTTATGTTCCATCTTTGAAATAAGATGTCTTGATTGTAATAACTGATCCACAGGTATCTGCTGGTGTTGGTGGTAACACAACTTGGCTTTTGACTTAGTCTTTATTTGTGATTATTTTTTCTTTTTCTTTTTAACATCTTTATTGGGGTATAATTGCTTTACAATGGTGTGTTAGTTTCTGCTTTATAACAAAGTGAATCAGTTATACATATACATATGTTCCCATATCTCTTCCCTCTCGCGTCACCCTCCCTCCCCCCCTCCCTACCCCCCCCCTCCAGGCAGTCACAAAGCACCGAGCCGATATCCCTGTGCTATGCGGCTGCTTCCTACTAGCTATCTACCTTATGTATGTTAGTGTATGTATGTCCATGCCTCTCTCTCACCCTGTCACAGCTCACCCTTCCCCCTCCCCATATCCTCAAGTCCGTTCTCCAGTAGGTCTGTGTCTTTATTCCTGTCTTACCCCTAGGTTCTTCATGACATTTTTTTTTCCTTAAATTCCATATATATGTGTTAGCATACGGTATTTG